>NC_083338.1:15584934-15943341 GCF_019175385.1 Lycium barbarum
ATATAGAAATGAAACAATCTTTTTGGAACAGACTAAAAAAAATAAACAATCTTTTTGGGATAGTGAATAACTTTTTTTTCTCTCCAAAATTCATTCTCTGATATACTTCCATCAACACTAACTATTCCAACACTGTAGGTCAAAAATATTTGTATCTATGTCTATATATGTGGTATGCTAAAATTATTTTGAAGTGAAAAGCAGTAGCGATGACATTAGCTGTGTACCTAATCTTTTTTGCCTCTTCCGCAAGTCTTCTCTTCTTTTTCATCAGTCCTGTCATAAAAGCCAGAACAAAGTCATCGAACCTTCCTCCTGGCAGCTATGGATGGCCAGTGATCGGAGAAACACTGGAGTTTCTTCGATTAAACCGGGACGGAACGCCGGAGAAATTTGTGACAGACAGGATGGACAAGTATAAATCTCAGGTTTTCAAGACATCAGTAATGGGTGAAAAAATGGTTGTGTTGTGTGGTCCTGCCGCAAACAAGTTCTTGTTTGGAAACGAGAATAAGTTGGTCACTGTTTGCTGGCCAAGTTCTGTGAGACAGTTGCTTGGGAAGAGTTTGACTAATAGTCGTGGGGACGAAGCAAAACTCTTGAGAAAGATGCTCTACTATTTTGTTAGTCCAGATGCGTTCTCAAAGCTCTATATTAAGACCATGGAGTTGAGTACTCAGAAGCATATCAAGAATCATTGGCAAGGTATGCATTTCTGTGGAAAATTAAGATACTCTTAAGGTGTGTTTGGTACGAAGGAAAATGTTTTCCATAGAAATATTGTTTTCTCGAAAAATAAGTTGTTTTCTAATTTATTTTCTTGTATTTGATAAGTAACCAAAACATATTATTTCAAAAGCGTTGGTATATTAATCTAGACAAACACTAGGATCAGAGGTGAGGGTTAGGTGTGGGGATGGGGGCTATGGGGGGTGGGCAGTGTTTGAGGCTGGGGAGAAGACAATTAGTATGAAATGTCACTTATGCAACTTGATTTTCGTAATTTAAGAGAAGTCATTTTCCTTATTTGTAAGAAATTTGCTATCCTAAAAAAAATATTTTTCCAAATTTTAACTAACCAAACATAAGAAACTTGGAAAAGATTTTCTTTTACTTTCAAGTCACGATACAGAATTCAAAAATTGTGGTGACACTCCAACCTGGTAGACATACCAATTTCACTTTTATCCAATTTTCGTTAATAAAAGACAAAAATAAACATTTGAAATAGTAATAGTTCGTAGGGATCTAATAGCTCAGTTGGTTGACTACTTGAATTTTCACCTTGTTGGTGATAGTTCGAATCCCCACGTTGTAATCCCTTCCCTCATTTCTTCTTCCCCTACCCCTATGCAATAATTTATTTATTTTTAGAAAAAAGACACAATAATAGTTCATAAAAGATGTCTTGAACTATCATAAGTGTCGAAGAAATACATAAAATCTCAAAACCTGGCGATATGAGTCTAGGGTTCTACAAAACCGAAAATAAATACAACTTTGTCCACAATACACTGTTTGAGCAGATAATAAGAAAGAAATGAAAAGACAGAGAGGGAGTCCACTACTGCGGATCATCCAAGCAGCTCACTCTAACACTCTAATAGCAACTTAGTAGACATGATATCAAACTCCGCAATTATAGTATGAGTACGTAAACAACACATACCCACCACATATCGTTGTCCGACACTAACAAGGTAGTGGCGAATGTTGGTCTTTCAAAATATTGCCATTCAACCAATTAAGTTTATATGATCTCAACAGATAAAGAAATTACTGCACACAAGGTAAATTAATTTAAATAACATAATAATCCGCAGAATCAACACACACACAGACACAGACACATATATATATATATATGATATCCACAGATCCATCTAAACTGCATAATAATGCACAAAGTCAGCATATACAGATGATATTCACATATAAGAGTCGTGATGCAATGCATATGATGCTGACTCTTTACCACAATTGTCACAAACTAGTGCTTTTAGCACTCTGTGCTCACATTGGTCTGGCTGGGAGTTGCTCGGCCAATGACTCATGAGGGATGACCATGTTGTCCATACGCCTGCACGGAATGTCCCATCATGTAAATAATCATCATATAAATCTGATGGAATAAAATCTCATCGGCCATAGTTATACCACACTGCCCGGAATAAGGTCCCATAGGGCCATAATCACCTCAAACATTTAGAAAGTTCGAAATATATACCATGAAATAAACATGAATTACATATGCAGTCATATGTCATATAAGCGGTCCATAAATAAATCTATGCAGCTCAAGTATCATTAAGTACGCGAAATATTCAGAATAGTACCCCCAACATGTGAATCAATGCTACATTTATTACCTCAATCACTAAAATATGCTCAGATAATTATTTCAAAATCAAGTAGCACAAAATAATAAGCATATAAGTTCAAAAATATCTGAACATGACACTCGGTAACCACGTAAGTGCTTGTCACCTCGCCTATATGTTACTCTCATACCCTTAGTTCTTTTAATTACTCATTTAGTTGAGAAAAATTCCCCATCAAAGTCAATGTCTTAACTTACCTAAATTCAAAGCCTTTCAAACGCCACAAACGATTTTTCCCTTCATCAAAGCATCCAAAAATGTACTCTAAGGAGTTAAACGAGTCCAACAATACTAATATTACAATATAAAATAGCCCGGTCAAAAAGTCAAATCCAAACACTGGGTCAAAATTTAACTTTATTACATAAACACATTATCCATACTCATACGAGTTCCTTTTCTATGCTATAACTCAAATCTGATAGCAAATCATCCCTCAAATCCTAAAAGTTCACACTATTAACTTTAGAGCTAAAATCCCAGTTTTCACAATCAAATCTCATGAGCCAACAAACACATGGATAATTATGTTAATCATCCAAATACGTGATAAAACCACTCACCCGATGTTTATAATAGTTTCTCGCACTTCATCCCATCTATCCTGACCTCCAAAACTCCAATAATGGTGAAATAACTTTAAAATCCCGTCACTCCTCTTTTTTATACATGAAGCCTATTTAGCGCAATCACAGTGGCCTGGGGAGCGCAATAGCACCCAATGCCAGCCCATGTCCTTCAGCATAACCGCAATGCCCATACGCGATGGCGCCCAGTGCTTGAGGATCCTTTTGAGAGACATGCGCCTTGTGCGCGTGCCAAGCTAGGCCTTTGCGCTATAGCGCCGCTATGCCGGCCAGTCCTTTTGCGCGAATGCGGACTCCTTGAATGATAGCATTGCCCAACCACAACCCTTCAATGCGATTGCACCCATTGTGCGCGGTAGCACTCGCGACAACAACAACAAAAAAAAATTATGGACAGTTCAGATCTGTTTTTGCTATCCAAATCCCAGTCGAATCTTTGGGTCTCAACCAAAACAATCCAAATAAGTCTTAAATTGTCATATAAACCTATAGGAATCTTCTAACAATGAATCTAAGTCTATTAACCCAAAATGTTGACTTTGGTTAAAACTATAAGCTTTAAGCCACTAGTTTTTATTTTTCGTGTTCCAAAACACACTGAAGCCCCTCAACACCTTGCCACCCATACCCACAAGTCATTAAACATTAAAATGAACCTACAGAAAGTCTCAAATAGAGAAAAGGGTTCTAAAACTTAAAACAACCAAATGGGTCCTTACAATATACTCCACCCTATTAATTTGAATTTAACTTATATACACTGTAGTGTAAATATTTTACACTTTTGTTGTATAGGCTATACTTGCCTCATTTTTATATCAATGATCTCATTTGTGATGTACGATTTCTAATAATTGTGGTACCTCTTGGGTGTCAATTATAGAAGTTAAACTCCTTTTAGTACTAAATGCATTCGAGTACTTGTTTTGGACTGTCATAGATTTTATTATGTCTGCTACAATAAATTTACAATAAAAATATAGATGAGTATACTTTGTACTCCTCCATCCCAAAAAAATTTGTCTTTCTTTCTTTTTTAGTCTGTCTTAAAAAAATTGACGCTTTTCTATACTTAGAAACAATTTAACTTTATGGGATGATTTACAACTACACAAATATCTAAGGCTTGTTTTGACCACACATTTCAAAAGTCTTCCTTTATTTCTTAAACTTTGTGTCAAGTCAAACTAAAATAATCTTTTTGGGACGGAAGGAGTAGCATATATGGATTTTAAAAATAAAAAAAATGCATGTTTTTAAGTGCAACAAATCCATGTTTTAAAGTGCTATAGCTACACCAAAAGGAAAAAAAGAATACTATTGAAATTCGTTGCATTTTGATAGAAATTGCGTTGTAACAAAAAATAAAACGATCGATGAAAATTGGTAAAGAAGAGTGTTGTCTCTTTGTTATCCACTTCACCATGAAGGACCTCAACCAAACAAAATGAAAGTAAAATGTTTCACATGTAGTGATAACATAAGTTCAAAGTATGAATATATTGTTTTGCCTTAGCTTATTCCCGAAAAAAATATTACTGTACTCTTTTCTTAAAGATGAAGTGCCTCGACCGACCAAACTAGTAAAATCTAAGTGAAAATTTTATTAGGTAGTTATATCACCGGGGTGGGTAGATATTGAAACTTTTTCCAAAATTAGCACCAAATCGGTTGATGTTTTGAGTTTTGACTTTTAAATTGTGAGATTCCAAATGTAATTTAGAGCCCGTTTGGATTGACTTATAAGTTGCTTATAAGCTGTTTTCAGCTTTTTTGAATGTTTGACTGGCCAGCTTAAAGTCATTTTGTGCTTAAAATAAGCTCAAAAAAATAATTGGGTCCATTTGACTTATCTTATCTAAAGCATCTTATAAGCTAAAAACAGCTTATAAGCCACAAAAAATAAGCAACTTATTTTTTTTAGCTTATAAGTTGTTTGCTCCTTATAGGCATAAGCCCATCCAAACAGGCTCTTAATTGAAATTGCTAGGGTTTGCTAAATTTTTGCAATTCGCCATAAGACACTTAAGAACCAAGTGTCGAATTATAGATATTAAAAAATATAAGTTCGTGTCATAAAGTTAATTTATCAATTCTTCATTTGTTTAGTTGTCCAGTATATTTTGCACAACCTATAATTTAAATGCTTTGATTTGTGGAGATATGTCTCGTGTAACGAGTATGTGATTAAGATCATCAAATTTATGAAGTGATGTTTGCTACTGGTACATGTTTATGTATGTGAATGTTGAAACTTTCTCTGTCTATATATGGAGGCAAAAAGGAGCTGAGAATTTTCCCAACTGTCAAGTTACACATATTTGAGTTGGCATGTCGCCTATTCATGAGCCTTGAAGACATAAACCGAATTTCCAAGCTTTTCAATCTATTCAACATTTTCTTGAAAGGAGTCATATCTATAGCCCTAAACTTTCCTGGAACTACATTTTATCATGCAAAGAGAGCAACAAACACTATCCGAAAAGAACTTCTGTTTATTGTGAAGCAGAGAAGAGAGGCTATAGAACAGAAATTATCAGATTCTCCTCCACAAGATCTTCTGTCACATTTACTTCTATTTCCTGACGAGAACGGTAAATTCATGTCTGAACTGGAGGTAGTGGATAACATCCTGATGATGATATTTGCTGGCCATGACACCACTACTGTTACTATAACATTGGTGATGAAGTACCTTGCGGAGTTGCCTCATGTTTATGAGAACGTTTTGCAAGGTCAGTCAAACACTGTCACATAAAATAAAATACATCAATTATTAGTATTAAATTTCTCGAATCAAGGTTCAACTAACAATAGAGGTAATGTTTTCTCTTGATAACGAGAACAGAACAAAAGGAGATTGCATCATCAAAAGGAGGAAGGGAATACTTGAACTGGGACGACATACAGAAGATGAAGTATACGTGGGATGTAGTGTCTGAAGTTCTCAGGTTAACATCACCAATTGTTGGAAGTTACAAAGAAGTGCTGGTGGATTTTAACTACGAAGGTTATAGCATTCCAAAAGGATGGAAGGTACTTCAATATTTATTTTAGTTGCTTTATACTTTATTTTTCACGGCTGTTGTTATTTATGCTCTCGTACAGTTCACATATCTCAAATTTAGTTACATAGGGGCTACGTGTTCAAAGAGGTATTTATATGGTAGGATTTTAAGAGGGTAGATTCTAAGTGCAAAGTCAAAGGCATAATTTTGAAATTACAGACTTCTTGTGTAATCCAAATCTTATGTTCAAATTGAATAGCATGAAGTGAAATACACGAGGGATTTATTTTTTTTTAAAAAAGTTATTTTATTACATTAGGGGGAGGGAGGGGAAAGGGAAGGAGATACTATGCTATCGATGGTGTTTGAACCCTCCACCGCAATAGTGAAAGACAGAAAACTCACCATGTGATCTATTAATCCTCAACCCCACGTGCAAACAGTTACAAAACGAAGTAATTACGTGTTTTTAATCAGCGGTTTCTTGCAAGCGCATGTCTTCTTTGTAATTGCTTAGATAAAGATTTACATACAAATGGTATATCCACATTTTTTTGCAACTATTACACTATGCCTTGGTCTGATGCGACAGATATATTGGAATGCCCCTGCAACACACATGGATCCTAAGTTGTTTCAAAACACTAAAGACTTTGATACTTCAAGATTTGAAGGAGCAGGGCCGACACCATTTTCATATATTCCATTCGGAGGAGGGCCTAGAATGTGCTTGGGGAAAGAGTTTGCACGGCTAGAGATTCTTGTTTATATCCACAATGTGGTCAAAGATTTCAGATGGAAACTACTGATTCCAAACGAGAAGATAGAATATGATCCCATGCCCACCCCAATTGAAGGACTTCCTGTTCTTCTTCAACCGAGCAACCCTTAGTAGAGTTGGGCAACAAAGCTTTCTCTCTCAAACCAGATTACTCTAGGGTCGTTTGGTAGGATGTATTAGAGAAAATAATACATGTATTAGCATTGATATTACTAATCTCTTGTTTGGTATACTTTTTCAACATATATATAACTTATTCAAGTATTCCTTCTGTCTCAATTTATGTGACACTTTTTCACTTCCCGAGATTCAAATGCATGAATTTTGACCAACATTTTAAGATGTGTTTTTTCACCAAATTGGTATGAGAAAATTTGCAACCTATAGTAGTTTTCATTTAATTTTCAAATATATAATTTTAATCTTAAAATACTGGGTCCAATTCATAATTTAGTCAAATTGACTCTCAAAAAGCGAAAACTGCCACATAAATTGGGACGGAGAGAGTATTAGTTATACCACACATTTTGTATTATCCTATATATAATTAATACATAACAAACCACGGTATTAGCAATACCAAGATCATTAATACATGGAAAAGCATGGTTAAGACAAAATTGCCTTTGAATTCCCTCAAAGCTAAAGACTGTGGAGGGCATTTTTGTTAACAAATAATTTTTTTTTAGAAATTATGCAATGCATGTTATTTTTAACACATCACACCAAACAGTCGATTAATCTCAGCGTAACAAATCTCATCATAACTAATCTCTGCATTACTAAGACACCCGATTTAATACTATTCTTATACACTCTACCAAATGACCCCAGCTAAGTGTTGGAAGCTCGAAGACTATAATAAGGTTTTGCATTATGATTTGGTTTCCGAAACTAAGCTATCTACTCTTTCAAAATTATTAAAGTACTTATTGATTTGTAAGTTTGGTTCAAGTGGTTTACTAAGGCTGATATACAACCAGTTAATTAAGTTTGATCTTGATAACATTTTAAGAGCTTTAGAGGTAAAGACTATTGTTTTAGCAGTTCTTATGATAAGTTATTGTTGAGTATGATTCTGATGATGATAAATAAAATACATTTGTCCTAAAATTGTGTTTTATTCAATAAGTTGTCAAGAAATAATAAGGATAAGGAAAAAGGAATTTAGCAATAATTTGTTAAATATTTAATTTATTGCTAAATTGACATGTGATTAATGTGAATAGTTATCCTATATTATTATTAAGTTTTCAGCTGGGATATAACAAAAATGAATTAGAATTGAACAAGGAGTCAACACGATTCTAATCGGATAAGAAAAGGAGTTCGGGTTGATCTCTATGATGTTAGGTGTATTTATACGCCTAACCGTCGTATTTTACCCATGTTTATACCTTGTTTAGAGGACTAAATGTACTAAATACACCTAACAAATGTTGAATCTTCCATTAGGAGCTAAAATGGGCGTTATTGATGCATATAGGTACTGTACATGGAAAATGTGTCAACTCGGAAGTGAAATGAGATGAGACCTTGCTGAGCGAAGCTCAAATCACGACCTCACCTCGCTATAGTGCTCTCTTAGAGAGCCAAAGATGCAGCAAATAAGAAAATGAAGAAAAAAATTGCTAAGTATGGATTGAAGCAGTGGCCTCGCTGAGCGAAGCTTATAGCGAGGCCTGCCTTGCAGTAGCTCTCACTCAGTGAGATGGAGGTTGCAAAAGTGGAAGATCAAGAATGTGGCTAGGTATAGAGTGAAGGTGAAGCCTCGCCGAGCGAAGGTGAGAGCGAGAGGTATGCTCGCCTTATTGCTCTCTTAGCGAGCTACACGGTGCAAAAGGAAAAATTGTGAAATTCACTAAGTGCAAAATGAGAGGGACACCTTGCTGAGCGAAGGCCACAACGAGGTGCTCCCTCGCTCAGCGAGCTAGGCATGCCGAACAAAATATTTTTCTAAGTCTTAACTCATTTTGGATGGGCTTAAGAGGATTATTCCCAACACTATAAAAAGACCCTTTGCATGATTTTTACACAACTTTGGACCTAGAGAGAGCTATAAGCCACCTTGGAGGCCGGAGTTTATTGGGTTCTACCTTTTCTTCTCCATAATACTCGATATTTATATTATGTTTTGGATGATTTTTTTATTTCCTCCATGTCTATGAGGAGCTAAACTTTCGTTCTAGGGTTATGGTTATTCTATGAACGTTTGTTATTCAAATATTGATTTCAATTAATTAGTCCATCGTACTGGTTTATTCATGTAATCCTGAGCTTAATTATTTGCTTGCTTGATCAGCAATCGAATATTATCTACGAATCTTAGCTTGAACACGGGAGAGGAATTCTAAGATAGAGCTAGGGTTAAGTAGAGAAGGATCTCAACCCTCGGCATTCGGGAGTAGATTTGCGTCTAGGATATAAGATATACCTAGTTCGCCTTACTTGGTTAATATACAGGAAATATAAATGCATTTGTGTTAAGGTTTATGACCATAGATATATAGGCATGAAAGTAATACGAATAGGTGGCTAGAGGACTCGAGATATTCTTAGTTGTAATATCAACCCTGTCAATTAGTAAACTAGATAAATTAAGAAGTTGAATCAATTGAAGAAAACAATGTGATTGTTAGATAGCCCATATCCCTATATCGATTTCATCTCATTGATAAAATAAAAATATTCTCTTTCTTGGTTGAAATTCATTATTTTCCTTCTTTTATTTATAGTTAGTTTATAATTACAAGCTATGGATTTCATCTCTTGTGTAGATAATTCAGATTGTTTAATTTAGCTGACGGTTAATCATAAGTCCCTGTGGGTTAGACATCTGATTTCTAAAATAACTATATTACTTGTACGATCACGTACGCTTGCGTGCATGTTTGAGAGCAACAAGTTTTTGATGCCATTGTCGGGGACTTAGAAATTAACAAGTTAATCTATATAAGACTTTTTTTGGTCTATTCAAGTTTTTTATTTTATTTTTGTTTTTAATTTAATATTTGGATTATTATTATTCTTGACATGACATCTTAGAGCGAAAATTGGTCGAATGTTGGTTGTTCTTATTTGTGTGATCCTTGTCTTAATTGTGGAGGACCCATCTGTGGCAACACTATCATAATATTTCCCGGAATGGGTTGTGTGCACCTTCCCAATCCTTTGAGTGGAATGTTTGTAGTATATGTGGTGGTCAAGACGGTCATTGGAATGATTGTCCTAATGTCACGCCCCAAACCTGGGAGGCGTGGCTGGCACCCAGTGCCTTACTTGACTCGAGCATACCACTCTGTAACTATGAACTCTGAAGGTAAAACTCAACTTAGGCCGATAAGGCCAACCTGCGAACAAACAATACCAATCTAGGCTGACAAGGCCGCATTTTGAACCATCTGTGAATCACATCTATCTCATTTGAAGGGTAATCACACCCAAAACTATATCTACATGATTGTGCAGGTCAATGAGGCTGCCACGAACATCTACAAACAGTACTACCAGAATGGACATATACTAGGGCCGGCAAGGCTGCTACACTAACTTACAAAGTATACAAGACTCGTCTACAAACCTCTAGAGATAACAGAATAGTATCATGATCGGGACTGGGTCCCGACTTACCCATCAAGTCTGTATACACAAAAAGGACTTCAAAATCTAAACCTAGTAACTCCAGATGAGTGGAGCTTACCAATCAAGCTGATGTCTGGCTCTGTCTACTAGGAAGGTCTATCCGGCTATCTATCAGAACCTACGGGCATGAAATGCAACACCCCCAGCAAAAGGGACGTCAATACGAAATAATGTACCGAGTATGTAAGCCAATATAATAACTGAAAGCTAAAATTGAACTGAAATGCATAGTAATCTGGAAGCCAAGCAATGCACTGAGGTATACTCACCTATTCTGACTCAATACAATTCAATATTGTAATATTATAGCTAGTCGAGCACATATAGGGCTCAGTGTATCTCTCACGGACTGTAAGGCCAGGCAACCAAAAACTCTCACTAACCGTAAGGCCAGGCAATAGTATATCTCACTGACAAGTAGCCAGGAAATAATATTTCTCACTGACGTAAGGCCAGGTCATAGTATATCTCACTGACAAGTGGCCAGGAAATAATATTTCTCACTGTCCAAGTGGCCAGGCAATAGAAAACTCTCACTGACGTAAGGCCAGGTAATAGTATATCTCATTGACCAAGTTGCCAGGCAATAATATCTCTCACTGACCAAGTGGCCAGGCAACAGAAAACTCTCACTGACCGTAAGGCCAGGCAATAGTATATCTCACTGACCAAGTGGCAATGCAATAATATCTCTCACTGACCAAGTGGCCAGGCAATAGACAACTCTCACTGACCGTAAGGTCAGGCAATAGTATATCTCACTGACTAAGTGGCCAGACAATAATATCTTTCCTTGACCAAGTGGCCAGGTAATAGAAAAGTCTCATTGACCGTAAGGCCAGTCAATAGTATATCTCACTGACCATGTGTCCAGGCAATAACATCTCTCATACACCAAGTGGCTAGGTAATAGAAAACATATGTATATGATGTTGTATATCATGTACATAGTAGAAGATATGATGGAAGTATATGGAAAATGTAAAACCTATTGAGACACGAGTTATACAATATGTGTTTCTCGTATAAGATTAACCCAACTCTTACTTACTACGGGTTCACGCCAATGAAAGAAAAAGGATAGCCATTACATACCTTATAGCAATCTGTCCAATAACCATGTTGAACTCAATTCGTCGCGCCTTAATCTACAACAATGATAATGACGCTATCGTTAAACTACGAAAGATACAACTATCATACAACTAATGATAAGCTTATTCTATATTAAAATGGGAAGCATCTTCCCTGATTCTAGTACTTTCCACAATCCTACAATCGGTATAATAATGACTATAACCAACTAGCAACTCAAAAACAAAGTAGTGAGCGACAAGATCGATTTCAGATTACTAAGCGACAAGTTTCCAACTTTTCTTTTCTTTCAAATCGAGCAACACAACCAACAACACATAACTAGCCCCCTTCCCATGTAAAACAACCATGAATTTAACTTAGAATTAAGCTCATAATCATCCAATCAGTGGCACAGCAACAACAACAATAAACGACAATAGGACTTTCGTAACCGAAAAAAAAACTAGAATATAACTTATTGAGTGACGATCTCATCTCATAGCCACAATCAGCACCTTCCTTTGTCCATAATCATAATAAAAAGATCAACAACAACAAATCCAAGTTGTTTTCCATAATTTTCTAGCCACAATATAGTTCAAAAACATCCCAAAAGAGTCCAACAACTATAAGAACAAGTTCTTACAAGTTCTTTAACAACAAGATAACTATGACTTAGATAAGCTCAAGAACAAGTAGAAGAGTCATAATCTCACCTTCAATCAGCCAGAACAGCTCCAACTCAAGCTTACTTCACAATGAAGAAATCTCCCAAATCAACCACTAGAAGAAGAACAACAAATGTATGAATACCACAAGGTTTCTAGTGTTTGATTAACTTTGAGCACATTAGGATTATTTCTTGAACTATGTGAGAACCCTTTAGAGAGATTTTTAGGGTGTATAGGAACTGATATGGACAAAAAATGAGGTCTCCAAGTCATTCTACCACTTTATACAACTTGATAATTTTCCAATGCCTAAGTGGGTCCCAAAGGGGCTGCCTGCGCCGTCTCGTAAAAACGCGAATATATATCTACTCCAATGTATAATTGGTAAACGGTTTGATGTGTTAGAAAACTAGACTTGTAGACCTTCAATTTGGTGGGTGGATCACCCCTTAACTCTGCATATATTGGGAGAAAACCTCAGTGACATTAGACCCAAATTTCAGTAAAATTATGAACATAACTTGCAATAACTTTTGCCGACTTTTCTTTTCCAACTTGTTTGACATAAAAACTTAACATACAAATATTATATGATTCAATTACCTTAAAACACAACCTCCTTATCATATCAAGAACTCCTACTGTTACCCCCAAAAGTATGGGTTATAACATCTTTGATTCATTTAGCCTCCAACCCTCACGATACTTCTTTAACACCTGTTTTAACCCATCATTATCTTTATAAAGGTCCTTAAACTCTCTGGCTCATATTGATTCACTTCAGATGCATTCTAACATGAAATTATAGGGTGTAACATACTTCTCCCTTAGGAATATTCGTCCTGGAATGTTAACTCTTAGAGACTTGCAAAAGTGTCGCCAAAGTCTCCTTTGTAAAATGGACTAAAACCAACCAGCACGCAACTAGAAAATATACTATACATGCCACACATGGCTCATATCTATAAATAGAAACACTTGGCCTCACACGACCGTCAATCATAAGTACTGCAAGTCAAAAATAAGAGCTCACCTCACGACCTACTGGTTTGAATCGGGCTGGGTTGTAATATCCTATCTCAAGCCATATCTTTAGTTTCAAATAAGTGGGGGTATTTAGATTTCATCTCCTCTTCGGCCTCTCATGTCATTTCTCTAACGTTCTTATTTTTCCATAATACCTTCACGAAGGCTACCTTTTTGGTCCTCAACATATGGATTTGTCGATCTAAAATAGCCAGTGGAATCTCCTCATAGGACAGATCCTCTGTAATCTGAATGTCATCTATTGGAACAACCCGAGAAGGATCTCCAATGTAGTTCCATAGCATGGATACATGGAAAACCAAATGGTCTGACTCTAACTCTAGAGGCAATTCAAGCTGATAAGCTATTTTACCTATCTGTCGAATGACTCTGTAAGGCCCTATATATCTCGGGCTAAGCTTTTCCTTCTGAAAGAAACTCATGGAGCCTTTTGTAGGTGACATTTTTAAGAATACCCAGTCGTCAATACCCAGTCGTCTATGACTTTCCACACGTTCGTACTTTAGGAATTTTTATTCTACCACCTTGGCCATTATTACACCTTGGAAATTTCATGTCGTTTGCATTATAAGTAAACTAACGCAAGCCTAAAGTGGAAATGAAGCCCTTATAATGTTAAGGAGGGCATTGGATAACTTTAAGTGTGTACCTTAAGGTTTTGGGAGTCACATGAATTGGCAGAAGTAAGTTCGTTGAAGAAATTGGAATTTGAGTCATGTTTTGGGAAGATTTCGTATCATTTGAGTTATACATTTCTTATAATTACCTTGAGGGGGAGCTATAGGGTCCGTTAGATGTTTCATGAAGTTTTATACAAGTTCCAAGAAGGTTCCATAAGGATTGGAGGTCAAACGAATCAAAAAGAACACTTTTCACCGAAAATCGGAGTTTGTGGACAACTCACCAAACGGGCTGGCCTCACTGCCCAACCTCCTCCCTAAGGATATTAGGGGATATGTGATTGCATATCCAATACGCTGAGCCGCATCTCCACCGCAAATTGATGTGGGGTGTGGGGTGGGGGGGAGGGGGCGAATTTGACACCTTTTTAAATCCCAAAAGATCCCATTTTCATATCAACCTCCCACACTTATTTCCCCACATCTCTAGAGATTTCTTGAAGGTTCCATAACATTCCAAAACTTTCCATATCATCAAAAGAGAAGATCAAACATCAAAACCTCAAGATAATCCATGGAAGGTGATTGTTCTTGTTTCTCTCCAAAGTTGTGAAGAACTTGGTCTTGGAAGGAGTTGAGTGAGGTGAAGTTTCTCTACTATAATTTACGTTCTCCATCTTATTTACATGATTGAATTGATGCAAAGGTTTAGTAACTCTTGGAAAGGAAAAGAATTAAAGCGGAGAAGTTATAAAGTGTTGAAGTAAAGAAGATGACCATGAGATGAACTTGAAAAGGGATTTTGGATAAATTTGAGATTAAATTGAATATAACTTCTTGATTATGATATTGTGGATGTTATTATTGTTGTTTGGGAGTTTTTTGTAATATTGTTAAAGTCGATAAAATAGGGTAAGTGTTTCCCAAATTTCGTTAGCTCGTTGATTATACTAGTTTGAACTTAAGAGTATGAATCTTCTTGAATGTAGATTTTGCGAACTTTAGAGAAGAACGTTAAGTAAATAAGGAGACATAAAGGTATGTTAAGGCTAACTCTTTATTTCTAAAGGCATGATTTCCCTATTGTGAATCCATCTAAAATATCTGTAATGCCCTATTCCTAGAAGATGCTAGAAGCTTATGACTTTCAAGATTCTTAAGATATTATTGATGAAAGCTCTTCATAGCGATGATGGTGATGATGATGATGATGATAATGATGGTGGTGATTCCATAATAGAAATCGGGGGCTTACCGACTTTATGTCACCTCGATAGAGTTGTAGTATTTCCTTTGGAGGCTTATGTATGTCATATATGTAGTAACACCAAGCTTATATGGTCGGGTATGATATCTATTGCGTGCACACCACTGTAGTTGGGTATGGACAACATCGAGCCTTGTTACGGTTGTGTACGGACAATATGGAGACTTGATATAGCCAGGTAGGGGTGACACCAAACTACGTGGTCGGGTATGGTATAGTATATGTATATGTATGAAAGTTTTCCTCTAGAGAAAGGTTAAGTTGTATCACAATCGTCTTAAGAGGTATGGTATTATGAGGTACAAATTGCTCTCTTTATTTTATGTTATCTTTATGCTTTCGTCATGCTACTATTCATGCCTTACATACTCAGTATATTATTCGTACTGATATCCTTTTGTTTGTGTTACACCTTGAAAATTTTCCCGCGAACGTACAGTGGATAGGCTAACAAAGGGCATAGCGTATACGATGTTGTAATAAGAAGGGAACGACGTTTGACAACCTTAAGTAAGATTCCGAAGGCAATGGCAATGGGAGATAGGTTATGATACATAATGACTAACTATAGGTTCTGAGAATGTGGAAAAGTCACAGGTTTGCACTTTGGCCAGTTGGTCGTAAAATGAAATACGGACCGTAAAGTGGTATACGGCCCGTAAACTGCCATGTCGTATTTCAACTTCCAAAACTTCAACTTTCTGTCAAATGTTCAAATGGTTAAATACGACTTGGGATACGGACCGTAAATTGAAATACGGCCCGTAAACTGCGATCGTAAATCACCATGATCCCCAGCATACTTTCTGGTTCTGTTATGCTTAAATACGCCCATAGAATACGGACCGTAAACTGGAATACGGCCCGTAAACTGGGTTTACGACCACTGTGCACTCTCGACGACTGTTCATTCTAGATCAGATTTTGGGTTATTAAAAAGGGGACCAAGTCTATTATTTCATTTCCACACTTCACCCCTTCTCTCTAAAACATCTCTCTACATTTATTCCACAAGAATTCAAGGATTATTAGTGATCAACAACATAAACCAAGTGAATCAAGTGTAAGGAAACCCATTAAAGATCATACAAGTCAAGAAATCCCAATGGAGATAAACTAGGGTTTTGCTCAAGTGGAGTATTATCAACCAAGGCTTGTTCCTACGACATCTAAGGTAAGATTTATGGTATTTCTATGTTTTTTAAGGTATTTGAGAGTTGCAGTACTTGGATTGTAGAGGGGTATAGAAAAATGGGTCATGAATGTGGAATACTACCATTTTGAGAAATAGTTTGAATTGAGTTATGATTCTTGATGTGTTGTGATGTAAATATGCTATGAATGATGTTGAGAACATGAGGCGAGCAATGTATGTAAATGGACGTAGTCATGTGTTATAGCCATGGATAAGAGTAGTTGAAAGCAAAATTGGATAATGTGGATGAATAACGACCATCGTTATAGTATCGTGAATGTATTATCGACGTTTGAGAGTAGATATACGCTATAGAGGAATGTCGTATAAATAGAGGAGATGTTGTCCGATTTTCTATAGCTTTAGTCATATGTGCTAGCTATCGATTCTAATGATAGCATGACTTTAATTAAAGTAGAAACGCTAGCATTGGAGGAGAACACGCAAGTGTAGAATAGTTCAACGGAAAGGTATGTAAGGCTAACCCTTCTTTCATAAGGCATGATTCTTTGGAAAAATATCTAAATATTCTATGAGACTATGATATCCTTCAAATGATTTGATCTGCCGAGCTAGTAAGCTCACGATCCTTGATACGCCACGATTGCACTAAATCCATTGTATGACGAGTAAGCCTATAAAGATAAATGTGATGAATGATGATAATAGTAACAATGATGTTGATGACGATTGTGATAATGATGTAAATAGTAAAGATGCTTATGAGCTATTATGTATATGTTCCTATGTATGACTATTATGGAACCCCGAGCTTATGAGGTCGGGTAAAATATGTAAATAAGTATGTATATGATTACGTAACGCGCGCACACCTCTGCAGATGGTATGGATAACCCTGACGCCTTGGTAGGGCTAGGTAGATTCAACCCTGAAGCCTTGGTAGGGCCAGGTATGAGTAACCTTGAGACTTGGTTGGCCAAGATGTATGAAACACCGATCCTGCTTGGTCGGGTATGCTATGTATATGATATGATTATGTATATGATATGGATACGAGTATGAATACGAATATGATATGATATGAACGTGAATAAGGGTATGTATATGAAAATGAGTACAAATATGGAACGAATACGATTTGGAGTAAGCACGCAAATACGCATTAGAAATAGAAAGCCCTATGAAAGGCAAGTAAGTGCCTATGACGAGGATATTACCATCTCCCATCTTGTGCTATTTTTCATGTAGTTCATTATGCTTCTATATTGATATTGATCATGCTTTACATACTCAGTACATTCTTCGTACTGACGTCCTTTTGTTTGTGGACGTTGCGTCATGTCCGCAGGAGCACAGGGAGATTGGCTTGATCCATAGCTACATTTTCAGAGACTACATAGCTGAGCTCCATTTCATTCGGAGCCATAGCTTTTGGGTACTTATTCTTTAGTGTACATAGTTATGGTCATAGCGGGGTCCTGTCCCGCTCATGTGATATGTTATACTCTTCTTAGAGGCTCGTAGACATGTGTATATGGTTAGATATGTCTGGCCTTGTCCGCCCATATTTTGTATATCGTTTTGATAGCCTTGTCGGCTCATGTACATTGATGTGGCATAGATGCCAACGATGATATAAAAGCATTTGTTGTCCAATGGGACTAGTATGATGAATGAATAGGATTATGTGTTTAATTATGTGGCTCACCTAGATGTAAGCATAAGAGTAAGACAAGGGGGTGCCCGGGTGGGCTAGCACCGGGCGCTCGTCGCGGCCCCCTAGACGGGTCGTGACAAAAGTGGTATCAGAGCAGTTCAGTCCTAGGGTGTGTCTACTAGCCGTGTCTAGTAGAGTCTCGGTTATGGGTGTGTTGCGCGCCACACTTATAAACAAGAAGCTGTGGACATTTTAGGAATAAGTGACCTTCTTTCTTCATAAGACTCGTGCGATAGAGCTATGATATAAGAAATTCTTGTTCCTTAATCGTGTGTTGTGTATTTCAGAAATGCCTGTAAAGAGAAAGACTACAGCAGCCCAAAAGGACAAGACGGTGGCAGAAAAGCGAGCTGAAAAAGCACCGCCACCGGTAGTAGAGGTAAGTTAGTCCCAGAGTGCGGCTCAATCTCAGTCCTCCCGTTCAGTACCTATATTAGAGGAGCGTGAGGGAGCCTCAGCCCCAACTCCATCTCCTCCAGCTCCTCGACTGGATGCTTCGGGTCAAGATGTAAAAGAGGCCATACACTTGCTTACTCAGTTGGTTGCTGCCCAGACTCAGCGGCAAAGTACAGGGCAAGGTGACAGGGCTGTTAGTGCAAGAGCCCGTGACGTCATTACTTTAAACCCTCCGAAATTCTTTGGGTCAAAGCCAGAGGAGGACCCTCAGGACTTCATTGATGGTATGTTGAGGACACTTCGATTGATACATGCTTCGGACACCGAATCGGTGGAGTTAGCGTCGTATAGATTGAGAGATGTCTCGATCCAATGGTACACAGTTTGGATGGCTTCACGGGGAGCCAATGCACCACCCCCGATATGGCAAGAGTTTGTTGATGCTTTCCTCCGACACTATATGCCTCCAGAAGTTCGGCGAGCTAGAGCCGATAAGTTCTTAAATTTGAGGCAAGGTAGCATGAGTGCTCTAGAGTATAGTCTCCGCTTTAATTCTTTGGCTAGGTATGCTTCGGCCATGGTAGCGAACATAGGTGACCGGGTGCACCGATTTGGTAAAGTCCTAGGGCCAAATTTGATGGATAGGTGCTTGACTGCGTCCCTTCAGGACAACATAGATGTTGCACGCATCCAGGCTCATGCTCAGAACCTAGAAGAAAGTTTACAACAGCAGAGAAGTGAACGCGAGCAAGATAGGGGTCATAGAAAGAGGGTCAGATCTGCAGGCCCGATGAGTGAGTTCAGAGGTGGGCACAGATCGCAAATTTCTAGGCACTCAGGCTATTCTATGACTAATGCACTTCCACGGTTTTCAGGCCAGAGATTCGATAGACTTCCTCGTTCCGGGCCGAGTCAAAGCTATTTGGGGTCTCAGTTTAGAGACGATTCAGGTCAGGCAAGGCCACCCCTACCACGATGTTCCCAGTGTGGGAAGTTGCATTGGGGTCGATGCCGAATGGGTTCAGATGTTTGCTATTCATATGGTCGACCAGGCCATATTATGTGTGATTGCCCCTCAGTTCATAGTAGAGGTAGGACCCTTCCTTCAGGGTCGGTAGTCGGATCTTCAGTGTCTGTACGCCTTATGGGGCCAGGTTCACATGCGCCAGTCGGCCATGGTAGAGGCAGAGTTCTAGCGGTCCTCAGCACCGTGTTTATGCTTTGGTTGGACGCCAAGATCTTGAGTCCTCTCCTGACGTGGTTACAGGTATATTATCGGTATTTTCTTATGATGTATATGCTTTGATTTATCCGGGTTCCATATTGTCATATGTTACTCCATATATTGCGGGTCAATTTAGAGTCGAACCGGAGTCGATCAAGCCTTTTGAGGTGTCTACACCCATGGGTGAATCGGTAATAGCTAGTTGAGTATATAGAAATTGTGTAATTGTGATTTGTGATCGTCATACCATGATTGACTTGCATGAGCTAGAAATGGTGGATTTTGATGTTATTATGGGCATGGATTGGTTGGCTTCTTGTTATGCCAATGTTGATTGCAAAATGAAAATGGTTCGTTTTCAATTTCCGGGAGAACCAGTCTTAGAATGGAAAGGGAATACGGCGTCACCAAAAGGTAGCTTTATTTCCTATCTAAAGGCACGGAAAATGATCACGAAAGGTTGCATTTACCATCTAGTTCGGGTTCAAGATGTAGAAGCCGAATCGCCGACTCTTCAGTCAGTTCCCGTAGTAAACGAATTTCCGGATGTGTTCCCGGAAGAGCTTCCAGGCCTCCTTCCCGAGCGGGAGATTGATTTTTCCATTGATGTGTTTCCAGGCACTAAGCCTATATCTATTCCTCTTTATAGAATGGATCCCGCAGAAAGAGTTAAAGGAGCAATTGAAGGACTTGCTTGAGAAGGGCTTTATTAGGCCTAGTTCATCCCCGTGGAGAGCACCCGTATTGTTTGTCCGAAAGAAAGATGGCTCCTTAAGAATGTGTATTGATTATCGGCAATTGAACAAGGTAACGATTAAGAATAAATATCTTCTTCCGAGGATTGATGACCTATTTGATCAATTACAAGGTGTCAAATGGTTTTCAAAGATTGATTTAAGGTTCGGATATCATCAAGTGAGAGTTAGGGAGAAAGATATCCCTAAGACAGCCTTTAGAACAAGATATGGTCATTTTGAGTTTCGGGTAATGTCATTTGGGCTAACTAATGCACCGGAAGTATTTATGGATTTGATGAACAATGTGTTCAGGCCCTTTCTGGATGTATTTGTGATCGTATTTATCGACGACATCTTGGTATATTCTAGATCTGAGGCAGAACATGCAGATCATTTGCGTACTGTCCTTGGAGTTCTTCGAACTCGAGAGTTGTTTGCAAAGTTTTCCAAATGTGAGTTTTGGTTGAACTCAGTGACATTTCTGGGACATATTGTGGCAGCCGATGGTATTCGAGTGGATAGTCAAAATATTGAGGCCGCGAAGACTTAGCCAAGGCCCACAACCCCTACGGAGGTTCGTAGCTTTCTGGGCTTAGCAGGTTATTACAGGAGATTCGTTGAAGGATTTTCTTCTATTTCTGCACCACTCACAAAGTTGACCCAGAAATCGGCAAAGTTTCAATGGACAGATGCTTGTGAATGTAGCTTCCAAGAGTTGAAAAGCAGATTGACTTCCGCCCCAGTCTTGACACTTCCAGAGGGATTAAAAGGATATGTTGTCTATTGCGATGCTTCAGACATTGGGCTAGGTCGTGTATTGATGCAACATGGTAAAGTAATCGCATATGCTTCAAGGCAATTATGAAAACATGAGCAAAATTATCCGACCCATGATCTAGAATTGGCTGCAGTGGTTCATGCATTAAAGATATGGAGACATTATTTATATGGTGTCCATGTGAATATTTACACAGATCATAAGAGTCTCCAGTACATCTTCAAACAGAAAGAGTTGAATTTGCGGCAGCGACGGTGGTTGGAATTGCTAAAGGATTATGATGTTGATATCCTATATCACCCCGGAAAGGCAAATGTTATAGCTGATGCTCTTAGCCGCAGATCTATGGGAAGTTTATGTGATGTACGACCAGAGAAAAGAGAAATGGCCCGTGAGCTCCAGCAGTTAGCTAGCCTAGGAGTTCGAGTAGTGGGCTCAGGTAGCCAGGGAACTACTATCCAGAATTCAGCAGTCTCGTCGCTAGTAGCAGAAGTGAAAGAGCAACAATACGAGGATTCCATGCTAAGGCATTACAGAGATACACTCCCTTAGAAAGAGGAGTCATCATTTGAGCTTTCAGGAGACGGAGTTCTCCAATGTCGAGGCAGATTATGTGTTCCTAATGTGGCAGGTCTACGCCACCAGATATTGAGAGAAGCTCATTGTTCCCGTTACTCTGTTCACCCCAGTGCGACGAAAATGTATCATGATCTTAAGTTTTTATATTGGTGCAATAGGATGAAGAAAGATATAGCGGAATTTGTAGCTCAATGTCCCAACTGTCAATAGGTGAAAATCAAGCACCAAAAGCCGGGTGGATTATTGCAAGCTATAGAAATCCCAACAAGGAAGTGGAAAGTGATTAACATGGACTTTATTACAGGCTTACCCCGTTCTCGACGTAAGTATGTTTCCATATGGGTGATTTTGGATAGACTCACCAAGTCAGCTCATTTCTTACCAGTCAGAACGACCTATGTGGCAGAAGATTATGCAATGCTTTATCTTAAAGAGATAGTGAGACTCCATGGTGTTCCAGTATCTATTATCTCAGACAGAGGAACTCAGTTTACAGTAAATATTTGGAAGTCTTTCCAAGAAGGTTTAGGGACCCAAGTGAGCCTTATCACGGCATTTCACCCGCAGACTGACGGATAAGCTGAGCGCACCATTCAGACTCATGAAGATATGTTACGGGCATGTATGATAGATTTTGGGGGAAATTGGGATGACCATTTGCCACTCATTGAATTTGCTTACAATAATAGTTACCATTCTAGCATTCAAATGGCACCGTATGAAGCTTTATATGGGCGAAAGTGTAGATCCCCAATTGGGTGGTTCGAGACAGGAGAAACTAAACTGATAGGGCCAGACTTGGTCCAGCAAGCCATAGAGAAAGTCAAGCTCATACAAGATCGGTTGTTAGCAGCCCAAAGTCGTCAAAAGTCCTATGCGGATAATCGTCGAAGAGACTTAGAGTTCCAAGTGAAAGATTGGGTATTCTTGAAAGTGTCACCAATGAAGGGTGTAATGAGGTTTGGCAAAAAAGGGAAGCTTAGTCCCCGATACATTGGACCTTACGAGATTGTACGGAAGATAGGAAAAGTGGCCTACGAGCTAGATTTACCTCCGGATTTGGAGTCAGTCCATCCAGTTTTTCGTGTTTCGATGCTTCGGAAATGTGTTGGAGATCCTACTAAGATCGTGCCAATAAATGATGTGCAAGTGACAGAAAAGTTAACTTATGAAGAAGTACCCATTGCCATTCTAGATAGGCAAGTAAGGTGGCTTAGAAACAAAGAGGTGGCCTCAGTTAAGGTTTTATGGAGAAGCAGTAAACGAGAGGAAATGACATGGGAAGCGGAAGAAAGTATGCGATCCAGATACCCGCATTTATTTCAGCCCTTGGGAGAGTTCCAAGATGAGATGTCAAGACTATAAGGTTGGTAGTGCCAAATTACAGGGGAAACTCTAGCGAAATTTTCGCAGGATCCCGAGTGTTTAACATTCGAGGACGAATGTTCCAAAGGGGGGAGAATGTTACACCTTGAAAATTTCCCTGTGAACGTACAGTGGATAGGCTAACAAAAGGCATATCGTATACGATGTTGTAATAAGAAGGGAACAACGTTTGACAACCCTAAGTAAGATTCCGAAGGCAATTGCAATGGGAGATAGGTTATGATCCATAATGACTAGCTATAAGTTCTGAGAATGTGGAAAAGTCACAGGTTTGCACTTTGGTCAGTTGGTCATAAAGTGAAATACGAAACGTAAAGTGGTATACGGCCCGTAAACTGCCATGTCGTATTTCAACTTCAAAAACTTCCACTTTCTGTCAAATGTTCAAATGGTTAAATACGACTTGGGATACAGACCGTAAATTGAAATACGGCCCGTAAACTGCGATCGTAAATCACCATGATCCCCAGCATACTTTCTGGTTCTGTTATGCGTAAATACTCCCACAGAATACGTACCGCAAACTGTAATACGGCTCGTAAACTGGGTTTACGACCACTGTGCACTCTCGACGACTGTTCATTCTAGATCAGATTTTGGGTTATTAAAAGGGGACCAAGTCTATTATTTCATTTCCACAATTTACCCCTTCTCTCTAAAACATCTCTCTACATTTATTCCATAAGAATTCAAGGATTATTAGTGATCAACAACATAAACTAAGTAAATCAAGTGTAAGGAAACCCATTAAAGATCATACAAGTCAACAAATCCCAATGGAGATAAACTAGGGTTTTGCTCAAGTGGAGTATTATCAACCAAGGCTTGTTCCTACGACATCTAAGGTAAGATTTATGGTATTTCTATGTTGTTTAAGGTATTTGAGAGTTGAAGTACTTGGATTGTAGAGGGGTATAGAAAAATGGGTCATGAATGTGGAATAGTACCATTTTGAGAAATAATTTGAATTGAGTTATGATTCTTAATGTGTTGTGATGTAAATATGCTATGAATGATGTTGAGAACGTAAGGCGAGCAATGTATGTAAATGGACGTAGTCATGTGTTATAGCCATGGATAAGAGTAGTTGAAAGCAAAATTGGATAATGTGGATGAATAACGACCATCGTTATAGTATCGTGAATGTATTATCGACGTTTGAGAGTTGATATACGCTATAGAGGAATGTCGTATAAATAGAGGAGATGTTGTCAGATTTTCTCTAGCTTTAGTCATATGTGCTAGCTATCGATTCTAATGATAGCATGACTTTAATGAAGGTAGAAACGCTAGCATTGGAGGAGAACACGCAAGTGTAGAATAGTTCAACAGAAAGGTATGTAAGGCTAACCCTTCTTTCATAAGGCATGATTCTTTGGACAAATATCTAAATCTTCTATGAGACTATGATATCCTTCAAATGATTTGATCTTCTGAGCTAGTAAGCTCACGATCCTTGACACGCCACGATTGCACTAAATCCATCGTATGACGAGTAAGCCTATAAAGATAAATGTGATGAATGACGATAATAGTAACAATGATGTTGATGACGATTGTGATAATGATGTAAATAGTAAAGATGCTTATGAGCTATTATGTATATGTGCCTATGTATGACTATTATGGAACCCCGAGCTTATGAGGCCGGGTAAGATATGTAAATAAGTATGTATATGATTACGTAACGCGCGCACACCTCTGCAGATGGTACGGATAACTATGACGCCTTGGTAGGGTCAGGTAGATGCAACCCTGAAGCCTTGGTAGTGCCAGGTATGAGTAACCTTGAGCCTTGGTTGGCCAAGTATGTATGAAACACCGATCCTGCATGGTCGAGTATGCTATGTATATGATATGATTATGTATATGATATGGATACGAGTATGAATACGAATATGATATGATATGAACGTGAATAAGGGTATGTATATGAAAATGAGTACAAATATGGAACGAATACGATTTGGAGTAAGCACGCAAATACGCATTAGAAATAGAAAGCCCTATGAAAGGCAAGTAAGTGCCTATGACGAGGATATTACCATCTCCCATCTTGTGCTATTTTTCATGTAGTTCATTATGCTTCTATATTGATATTGATCATGCTTTACATACTCAGTACATTCTTCGTACTGACGTCCTTTTGTTTGTGGACGTTGCGTCATGTCCGCAGGAGCACAGGGAGATTGGCTTGATCCATAGCTACATTTTCAGAGACTACATAGCTGAGCTCCATTTCATTCGGAGCCATAGCTTTTGGGTACTTATTCTTTAGTGTACATAGTTATGGGCATAGCGGGGTCCTGTCCCGCTCATGTGATATGTTATACTCTTCTTAGAGGCTCGTAGACATGTGTATATGGTTAGATATGTCTGGCCTTGTCAGCCCATATTTTGTATATCATTTTGATAGCCTTGTCGGCTCATGTACATTGATATGGCATAGATGCCAACGATGATATAAAAGCATTTGTTGTCCAATGGGACTAGTATGATGAATGAATAGGATTATGTGTTTAATTATGTGGCTCACCTAGATGTAAGCATAAGAGTAAGACAAGGGGGTGCCCGGGTGGGATAGCACCGGGCGCTCGTCGCGGCCCCCTAGATGGGTCGTGATAGTTTGTGGACGTTGCATTCATGTCAGCATGTAGATAGGGAGACAGACCAGACCTTTAGGTTGCTTCATCGGTGATTGCATAGAAGTGCTCCATTTGATCCGGAGCTGCAGTAGTTGGTATTATTCTTTTTGTGTACATATACAGGCATGGCGGGGTCCTGTCCCGTCTTTATGATATTACATAATCCATGTAGAGGCTCGTAGACAAATGTATATAGTTAGATATCCCATAGCCTTGTCGGCTTGTATATATGGGCACAGTTAGTGATGTTTATATAGATGTGCTTATGTTCGATGGAACTTGTGTCTTTTTGGTTTCGTGGTGATTATAAGTTAGCCATGTGGCTCAGATAGATATGATTATGAGAGTATGATAAGATGTGCTCGGTAGATTAGCTTCGGGTGCCCGTCATGGCCCTCCGGTTGGGTTGTGACAGCCATCGTATAATGGTCTCTTGTGATATTTTTCCTCCGAGGGACTCGTGTACCGATTCTCTTAGAACAAAATACAATCCTCACCTTGGTTCTTATAGTTCTCGCTTTACCTTTTTAAGCTTAGTTATCAGCTTGGTACTTGTAACATTACTATTCAACCCTTCTTTCGCACTTTGTATAGAGATACAAATATATTCTGCTCCGCTTGTAGAGTGAGTGATTTAGGATAGGCTTCAACTTCTCAATCTTGTATTCAATCCTCCTGACTTATCCCGGTCTCGTAATAAATTATACTTGACTTGTCATCTTAGCTCACACATGTTCTTGATATTTTAAATTGTTGGACTTCTGTAATAGCTCGCGCATTTCTGTTTTTAGCATAGTTTGTCCTAACAGACACTTTTGAACTGAACGATCGATGTGGGAAGTTATTCATCCATGTTATACTTTATAGTACATGATCATATTTGAAGTAACGATAATATGATATCGCTCGTCTCAGATCATGTCTTCTTATTTCTGCAGTATTCTAGATTACAACTCTGCTGTCATTTGTGTTCTTTACTCGAATGGTAAAAATGATACTCCTTCGCCTAATGTCTCGGAGTCCCGCAACAGTCGGGGTACATAATTATTTTGTCATCTCTGCTCCATCTTTTGTTATCTCTAAGGTTGGTACCCTTCTGACTAGCTTTATCGTAGAGCAGTTATAGTATAGGCCAATGTATATCTGTCTTGTACTTCTGCTATTAAGAGTGATGCTGCAATGTTCTGAGTCATGATTTCTACAATCATCTGGGTCTAATAATCGGACTCCTGATTTACATAGCTGATGTAACTCTCGAGCGTCCTCTTCCCTCACAACCTTTACATAGGCTTAAGCTATCTTCCAATATGCGGCTCAGGGTATTATATTACATTAGCCTTTCGTGTATGCTATGAAACATCCATGTTATAATTTTCTAACAATTGAAGCCTTTCTCTGTGACATGGACTCAATCCTTTCTTTTAACGATATACCGGAGTCTCCTATAACTGTAAGACTGTCAACATATATGTTGCATGGATAATACTCTGAAATATTAAGTGCATTCATAACGTAATTGTTACACCCCATACGTATGTGTGACGTCATGTTATGATATAGACCTCACTAGCATGAGGAAAGGTAAGTCCTACCAATGAACCAGGAGGTATAACGTGGGCTATCGAAAAGGAGTTAGTCAAAGTCTGAACTCCAATGCCTTAGGTTACATCCCGGATAGACAACCTTAGAACCAAGGGATAAGACCTCCCTTAAGTATACTTAGTAGTTAAGATCATATATGGGAAGTGTCGGGAGGATTGGAGGTCAAACGGATGAAAAACGAAATGATGTTACACCATGGAAATCTCGAATCGCTAGTACCATGAGCAGACTAACGTGAGCCCAAAGGGGCTATGGAATTCTTATAAGGATAATAAATACCTTTAACAAGTTTTAGGAGAGTACCCAAATGTTCCGGGGTCAATCAGGTTGAAGAAACTAAGTTGTCAAAACTTTGGAAAAAACTTGGCAGAATTTCGGACGGGATTTCTGGTCCAACTTGAGTGAGATATATCTCTTAGCATATGAGGAGTTATGGAGTGACTAAGCTATCCAAATCGAAGTTCATTGAAATCTAGTTTCCAACGCAACGCAATGAACTAAGCTAATCTAGTTCGTCAATATGACATCGGAGTAGGAAGTTATGAACGTTTCAAGACAGACTGCCAGAGGCTTGGAGGTTACGTGAAGGGCAAAAGATTGAGTCGTTGGAACCAACTCAACCGACTTTGAACCTCTATAAAAGGCTCATAATCCCTCATTTTCAACCATTTCACAAGTCTAAAATATCAGCAACACATATATACACCCTTCCAAAATTTGTACATCAAATTTTGGCTCAAATTTGTGAGATCTAACATCAAGCTAAGCTCGGGAGGTACGTGTAGCTTTGTAGATTTTGATCCCATCATTGTGTCATTGTGGAGTGGGCGAAAACCTCGAACTCGAGTGGTATTATAGGTTATCAAGGCCAATTGAGGTAAAATCCTTCCTTTGTTATCAATAATTTAAGTTAATTCGTAGTAGTAATCGTAGATTAACGTGTATTACGTCGAACTGGGTGAAAGACGGAATAAGCCTCGTAGTGAATGTTGTGGATGAAGTAGTATGGGTATTGACTCAAATTAATGTTATTGGTGTTTGTTTTGTAGTTGTTATAATTTTGAGGACGTAGTATAAATAGAGGAAATGCTGCCCAAATTCCCGTAACTCAAATTAATTTGAGTATACAACACCCAAGTATTAGATGCCAACAAATTGAAGCCTAACTAAGGTTGTACATGCTCGTATAGGTGCGAGAGAAGGATGGGCTTCGAGATAAGGAATTCCTTCAAGTCATGTCTTGACATCTACAGTATGTAAGGTGTTGCTATCTCCACTTTCCTTGGCACGAATCCTAGAAATATATTAGCGTGCATAGCGTAATACTCCACTCTATTTGTTCCAATATGATATAAGTGTTCCTTGTTAAGATATTGATTGATTCCTAGTCATTGTGATATGTTTTATAAATGATTCTTATGACATTATTATGATTACTTTTATTGAGTCTTTTCTTGGCTTCCATACGAGTTCCATAATGTATTCGGAGGTTACGACCTTACGTCACTCCGAAAGGATGCTAAGTTTTCTCGATGCTTACTCTGAGTATAACCAGATTCGGATGAACCTGGAGGACCAAGAGAAAACTTCTTTCATAACTAGATATGGGACTTACTGCTACAACGTAATGCCTTTCGGACTAAAAAATGCTGGAGCAACTTATCAACGCCTAGTTAATTGAATGTTCGAGGAACAACTAGGGAAAATAATGGAGGTTTATATTGATGATATGCTGGTTAAGTCCCTGGAAACAGAGGACCATTTAGAGCATTTGCAAGAAACTTTCAATATATTGCCCAAGTATAACATGAAGTTGAACCCTGACAAATGTGCCTTCAGAGTGGGCTCGGGTAAATTCTTGGGCTTCATGGTGTCAAATCGGGGAATCGAAATCAATCCGGAAAACATTAAGGCCATTGACGACATCAAAGTGGTCGACGATGTAAAAGCAGTCCAAAGGTTAACTGGGAGGATTGCAGCTCTGAGCAGGTTCATCTCTAGATCTTCGAATAAAATTCATCGGTTATTCTCTTTGCTGAAGAAGAAAAACAACTTCGTGTGGACACCGGAGTGTCAGCGAGCTTTGGAAGAGTTGAAGCAATACTTGTCGAGCCCACCCTTGTTGCACACACCGAAGGAAGATGAACAGCTGTATTTGTACCTGGCAGTGTCCGAGGTCGTGGTAAGTAGCATTTTGGTTCGAGAAGAGGAAGGTACGTAATTCCCAATTTATTATGTAAGTAGAACTTTAGGGGATGCGGAGAAACGATATCCTCACTTGGAAAAATTGGCTTTAGCCTTGTTAAATGCATCTAGGAAGTTAAAACCTTATTTCCAATGCCACCCTATATGCGTAGTAACCACATACCCACTAAAAAACGTCATGCATAAGCCGAAATTGTCTGGTGGGTTAGAAAAATGGGCGGTAGAAATTAGCGGTTATGACATCGAGTATAAACCTAGAACGGCTATAAAGTCTCAAATCTTGGCAGACTTCATAGTAGACTTTACACCCGCAATCGTTCTCGAGGTAGAAAAAGAACTCTCATTCACCTCGGGAAAAACTTCGGGGGTCTGAACCTTCCACATGAATGGAGCATCGAATGTGAAAGGGTCCCAGCTAGGAATCGTACTTAAGGCTCCGGCAGGTGATATCATTCGACGGTCCATAAATATCATAAAACTGACTAACAATGAAGCTGAATATGAGGCTATGATTTCAGGATTAGAGCTGGCCAGAAGTTTGGGAACAGAGATCATCGAAGCAAAGTGTGACTCGCTTCTAGTCGTTAACCAAGTAAACGGGGACTTTGAAGTTAAAGACGAGAGAATACAAAAGTACTTGGAAAAAATCCAAGTAATCTTACATCGGTTCAAAGAATGGACGATGCAGCATGTCCCAAGGGAGCAGAACAACGAAGCTGATGCATTGGCCAACTTGGGTTCGTCAGTTTGAGCGGAGGAAGTTAATTCAGGAACGGTTGTTCAACTGATGAACTCAACGGTAGAAAGCATCCATACCGAGTTAAATACAACAAGCTTGACTTGGGACTGGTGCAACAAGTACATTGATTATCTCTAAGATGAGAAACTGCAACGGATGCTAAGGAATCTAGGGCTCTTCGGACCAAAGCTGCAAGGTGTTACTTGGTCAAAGGTAAATTGTATCGACGATCATTTTACGGCCCTTTGGCTAGGTGTTTGGGGCACGGATAAACTGATTACGTCATGCACGAAGTCCACAAGGGGACTTGCGGTAATCATTCCGGGGCGGAATTGTTGGTTCGAAAATAGATTCGGGCTGGTTATTATTGTGACCATATGGGAGAGGATGCGAAGAACTTTCTTCGGAAGTGCAATGAATGTCAAAGGCATGCTCCGATGATCCATCAATCGGGAAATTGATGCATCTGGTATTATCTCCATAGCCGTTCATGAAATGGGGAATGGGCATAGTTGGCCTATTACCTTGGGCACCCAGTAAGGCTCGTTTCATATTGTTTATGACTGACTAGTTTTGTGGGTCGAAGCGCATACTTTCGAGAAATTCAGGGAAAAGAAGGTTATCAACTTCATTTGAGATCATATTATCTGTCGGTTCGGTATTCCCACCGAGATAATGTGGGACATAGGCCAACAGTTCATTGGAAACAAGGTCAATCATTTCCTCGAAGGATTGAAAATCAAGAAGATTATGTCAACTCTGTATCATCCAAGTGCAAACGGACAAGCAGAGTCAACAAACAACACGATAATTCAGAATCTAAGGAAACGATTAGATGAGTCCAAGGGCAGGTGGAAAGAGGTTTTGCCAGAAGTATTGTGGGCTTATAGAATGACCTCAAGGTCGAGCACTGGCGAAACACCATTTTCCTTGGCTTATGGCGCTAAAGCTTTAATTCCTGTCGAAGTTGGGGAACCGAGTCTAAGATTTCAGTATGCAATGAAAGAATCAAACAACAAGGCCATGGCCGTGAAGCTCGACTTAACGGATGAACTTCGCGAGAATGCATTGGCCCGTTTAGCAGCACAAAAGCAACGGATGGGAATATACTATAACCAAAGAGCAAATCTTTGACACTTCCAGGTCGGGAACTTGGTCCTACGGATCACCTTACACACCAAAAATCCCTACGAGGGGAAGCTGGGTCCAAACTGGGAGATACCGTATAGAGTAACTGGGATAACCGGTAAAGGCTCGTACCAACTGGAATCAGAAGATGGCCAACAAGTACAAAACAATTAGAACGTGGCGCACCGGAAAAGATACTATTGCTAAGGTATGAATCACTCACCCTCCGTGAATTCTTTAAAATTGCTCACTTAACTCTTGCAGGTACGAACCGGAGCAAACTTACAGAGGCTAGAATTAGGTCTAAAAACACGTGTTACACTCTTTTCCCTTAGCTCGATTTTTTCCCAAAGTGGGTTTTCCATCAAGGTTTTTAATGAGGCAACAATGTACAGCGTGTTACTTTCATAATCAAAGAACAGCCAAGCGTTGGGGACTGCCCAGCATCAACGATAGTGTTTTTCTTCTTATACTTCGAACACAAACATTAGGGGACTACCATACCCTCGATAGATTTGATATAGCTCAACAAGGCCAGACCTTTTGTATTTTTTGAAATTTCTACACTAGGACCTATTTTAAGGGTCAAACGATTGAATGAATCGTGCCCCGCTAGTTATTTGCTACGGCAAAGGCAAAAAATATCAAATTAGTTGACCCACAACCGTTTGTACGATACAAATGTTGGAAATGAGAAGAGCACTTCGATTTAAACCCGTGTTAATTATACTATTGCGCGAATATTTATTTTTAACGCATTCCTGAGAACCCTTGACTGGGGACTGCCGTCGTAAAACATACGAGTTAAAACAAAAGCGTCAAAGCTTCAAGCGAGCTAAGTCTAATTTGTAAAGAAAGGCGTTAAATTTTCAAGCGAACTAAGCCTAATTTTTAAAGAAAGGTGTTAAAGTTTCAAGCGCACTAAGCCTAATTCGTAAAGACTAAGTCTAAAGACTAAATAAGTCCTAAAAAGTTGAAAGTTGTTAAAACTTCAACCCGTATGCCCGAAGTGATTTGGAGACGTCCGAATTCACAAGCATAAAAGTAAGGTCCTTACATGTAAGTCTTCAAAAGACAATCACCGGCAGAAAAAGGCACGATATCTAACGAACCTAAAACTTTTGACTTAAAGTCGGTTCCGTTAAAGCAAAAGCTGATGAAGTTTTATTCAAGGTCGAACCTAATACATATTCGGACAAAACATCAGTCCAAGTTGACTCATCAACCTTCGATCAAATATTGAAATCAACTATTGATTAAGGATCAAAAGCGGAAAAATGCTTGAGAAAATAAACATCAATGAAACAGAAACTTTCATTGCATATGTACAAAAGGCTGAAGACAGGCCTTGGCAATGAAAAAAAAAGACAAAAAATAAATACAAAAGCTATTTAGGAGCCTACTTAATCTTCCGAAGAGGAACCCAAGTCATCAGAGCCAAGATCATCCTCCCAGCTATCCCCAAGGAATGCTTTTCGAGCCTCGGCCTCGACTATCTCGGCCTCCTCAATCTTCGTGGCAATACCATCGATTTCTCCCTGAACTTCTTCTAGAGTGAGCCTTCGAGTATTCCACTTCATATACTTGAACTTTAATACAGAGCGGGCATCGACCGCTTCAACATTAGCCTGGGCCTGGTCCCGTTCGGTTAAGGCATATTGCAGTTGGGCCGTCAGCTCGGCACTTGTGTGACTCAGGCCATCGAGGTCTCGAGTAGCATGCTCGAGCCAAACCGTAAGCGCCTCGAGGGCTTCAGCCGGGCTATCAGCCTTCTTTTAGGCTACTCTCAAGGCTTCCTTCTCGGAGACTCACTCAGTTTTGATCCGGCCAAATTTGTCAGCAAGGTTAGTAGCCTTGACTTTAAAAGAATCGAACTCTCACCTCAATTCATCGATGACCGTTACCTTTTACTCGAATAGTTTGGAAAAAGCTTCGGCTTCTCGGATAAGCCTTTCGTTATCAGCCTCGAGATCCGCATGTATCCCAGCCTTGACCTCGAGGTCATTTTTGGTGTGGAGGGCTTCCTCTTTAGCTGCATCAAGCTCGGCCTTAAGGGCCGAGGGGTCACCAATCCGTTGCAGCTGGTCTTCTTTCTGCTATAGGAGAAGTTTGAACTTTACCGTTTCTCGTCTTTGGGCATCCAATGGACCCCGCAAATCCTCATTCTCCTTCATGGGCCGAACGAAACCCTCATTCAGTAATACAACGGACTGCAAAAAAGAATACAAAAGCAGAATCAATAATTCGCGAAAATTATATGGGATAAATAAAAAGAGAATAGAAGGCTTACCAGGTTGAAGGCATGCATGCCCTCGTTAAAGAGACATTTCCAAGATAGTCCCTCCATCTTCTTCTTGTCGGAGTCAAATATTAGAGGTCGGAGATAGCTGGACACTCCAATAGGTCGGGACATGAAATGGTATCCTCCAGGATAGTAATGGTGACTGACTTTGTCTTGCTCGAGTCTGCGCTCGGAGCTAGAAAAGTATCCATAAGATAGGCACGCGAGCCAAACTCAGTAACCTTCGGGGACCTCCTTGGCTGTTGTGGTATAGCAAGATGGACAAACACTGAGGCACCTGCCATAATAGCGAACGTGGAAGCAGCTCCCTCCGCGAGGAGCATATTGCCTTAGTCTTCCTGCTCGAAGGAGTGAGAAGGAGTTGCCTCAGTTTGCCTGGACCTCTTGGCTGCAGGCTCTTCACCCGAAGGCGAGTTGTTTTTAATTAAAATGGTGCCCTCGGGAGCGACAACTCGTAACGGGCCAAAATCTGGTATGGCCTCTAAGTTGGGGACCGATATATTTTTTGCCATACCTTCGGCCATGGGTTCGGTCGCACCCATTACGTTTTTCTCCATCCTATTGACCGGAGCAGGCTTTGTTCAGCAGTAGTAGCAGCGGCAGCATCAGGACGGACCGCCGCTATGATAATATCGTCCTCGGTGGTATCTTTTAAACTCCGAACCTGAGAGGAGCTACCAGCAGCCTTGGATTTTCTCTTTCTTTTTAACCATCCGAAGATGACTTCGGGGGCCTGGAATACTTACTTTGTTTTCTCCTTTTCCTTACCTCAGCAATAGCCTTCGCCGAGCTTGCCGGATCAAAAACAAAGCTCGGCATGAGGGGAGCACATGTTTGTGCAGGCCTCAGAATGGATGAGCCTTTCGGAAGGCCTATGAAAAAATTACCAGTTAGGAGAAACATCGAGTAAAAGAAAAAAACCAAACAAAACAAGTAAAAGACTTACCATGGTTTTTTGCTACCCACTTATTCTCGAATTTATCTTTCCACGTCCGTAGTTCGTGCGGGTACTGGGTAAGAATGTCCTCTACCCACTTTGAGAAATTCACCATGTCATTGGGAACCCATGCGATGGCTGAAGAACAAGAAGAATTAGATGAATAACTAAAAACATGAGGGAAAGGAAAAAATCGAAGGTTCCACGATACATACGGTTATTGTTCCACTGCTCGGGGAAAGGCATATATCCCGTCCAGATTATCTTCACGGTTTTAATCGGGACGAAGCGCTCCACCCATCCTCGGTCTCTGTTTTCATCCACACAGGAAAGTATCAGATGTTTTCCTCGTTTCGCGAGTTTATGATCCCACCACGGAAAACCCGTGGGCTGTATAGCCGGATTAAGTGATGCAAAGTGAAGTTCACACTGACGTTGTTCACCAAGTGACGGAGGCAAGTGATGATCCGCAAGAAATTAGGACCAATTTGTGCAAGACACAAGTTATACGTCTTGCACATATCAAGAATGACTTGATCGATGGGGAGCTCGAGGTTGAATGTAAAGGGATAGGTGTAAACATTCGAGTACCCTTCCTTGTAGGTAGTCACATCGTCATATGTCCTAGGACTATGATCTAGGAGAGTCTACTCGTCTAACCACAATCAGAATGAACTCGAGCAAGATCTGTCTCCTGGATCGAGGAGGGGTAACGCCTTACATCGAAGCCCTGATCAGATTTCATCAAAGGTTTCTCGAGCACAAATTTAGCATCGAAATAATATCGTGAGCGCAAGACGTCTTGGGCATGAGGTTCGAGCGGAGTATCGACCACGGGGTCAGCAACGACATCGGTCGCCGGAGAGGGAGAGGCAACCGGAGAAGCAGTTCTTGAAGAGGATCTTGAATTTGAAACCATTTCTTATGAAGATTCGAAGGAAATGAAGATGATCTGATGCAGATTTTAAAATTTGGGTAAAGAACTAAAAAACTGGATGAAGATTTGGATGTGAAAGATGAAGATTTGAAGATGAAATACGAAAGTTTAAAGGCAAAGATGAAATTTGGAAGATTTCGGAGATAGAATTATCGGGTAGTAAAAAGTTAAAAAGTGAAAAATAGGGCTTTTATAGAAAGCGAGTAAAATAGTTCTGTTTCGTAACCGAAGAGGCATCCAACCAGAGGGACACACGTGTGACACGTCCGAACGACGTGACATGATGTGACGTTTGGTTTCCCGCTCATTTTTTTGAAAAGGAAATTTACAAAGGAAGGTTATATCGAGACCGACATTCCACTTCTCATTATTCCGATAAAACTTCAGACAAAAAGAAAGTTCATGCACAAAAAAAAATCCTATTCGGTTAGGAGGAAACTGACAAAACTGACAAATGCATTCATAATCAAAGAAGAAACTTAGTAAAAACTAATTCATTGGCTAAAGTATACTAAAAGATGTGCAACATTCCCGGTTATAATAACCACACAAAAATATGACCAAATAAATGGTCTGAAACAAAAACATGGGGGGGGGGGGGGGGGGGGGGGGGAGTAGTCCGATGAACCCGAGGGTTATGCGCTTTGATTTGTGATCTCGGACATCTCAGCAGACTCATCCTTCGGATCTGCCAAAATTAGAATTCCAAGGATTGGCCTTAAGTCTTTTATTCTCCCCTCGGAGGCGCTCGATCTCTTCATGGAGATTCATGCCTCGTTGGGAATGAGAACGAGGCGAAGACCCTACAGAAGCTTTTTCACCCAAAGGTAATGTATTCTCTCTAAGCGACTCAGCAGATGGCATGGCCGAGTCACCACTGGGACTGTTTTGCATGACAACATTGACTTCGGCTGGCGGCTCATCATCATCAAGAATGACTATGGGAGCTTGGTTCCCTTGAGAAGCTTCTTTCCTAGCCTCTAAAAATAATTGACGAGATCGAAATCGAGATCCAATTCCTGCGAAAGAAACTGGGATGGTTGGAGCATCTCTTTGCTTCCGTTTCTTGCTCGAAGGAACAGTATCTTCAACAGCATCTTCCTTAGAAGCAATCTTTTTCTTCAAGGTAAGATTCTTCGTTGGAAGTCCTAAAAGTAAGAATACAGGCATAAGATACACAACGAATGAAAATTGCGAGTGAATGTGAAAGAAAATCGAAAATTACCATGATTCTTCCCTCTCCACCATTCGGAGGAAATACTTCTCCAAGAGCGAGTCAGGTCACGAGAAGTTCCAAGCAACGTGACGACCCAGTCAAAATTTTTTATTATAAGCTCCGGTTCAACTGAGACCGGAGTGGGGTTGCACACTTCAGGAAAGGATTCTGACAAAGGGCGAAGGAGTTGATTCGTCCGGATTATCACAAACCGGTGTAGGCATCCTCTATCATAGTTATCTTTCAGGTCAATAAGACCTCGTCTTCCACGAGGATACAGATGCACTAGACCATCTCGAATAACTCGAGGGACGTAGATATGGATCAAATGGTCGAGGGTAAAAGAAACTTCGGATATGTTATCCAAAAGATTGATACATTATACAAATCTCCAAATTTTCAAAGCAAGTTGTCCGATACAAATTCGATAGCGATGACATAAATCTTCTATTACTTGAGGAACGGGGAAAGAGTAACCGATTGCAAAAGGGTATGTGTAAACCAAAGAGTAACTTGCAATGTGATGATTCATCCTTATCTCATTACGAACCTGGAAGACGTAGTCCGTACCCAAATTACAGTCATCCTAAACTTTAGGGATAGTGGCGGCATCGACAAAAGATTCAAAGTTCTCGACGGACTCGAGATGATTGGAAACCCTGCAATCATCTTGATAATTAAAGCCGGTGGGTAGGATGTCAGCAGCAAGAAACTCAAGATCTTATTTGGAACTAGAAGCATCCATTAGAGATTGTGGTGAAAAAGGAGATGGCGATACGGGATTAGCAGGAGATTGAGTTAGTAGGGGAATAGAAGACATTGTTGAAAAGGGTTTGGAAGAAAGAGATTTCAAAAGCTCTGATAATGGGTTTTTCTATAGGGTTTTTGTTGTATAAAGAAAATAAGTGCATGGCTAAATAAGAATGAAGCGCATACCTTTTATACACAAAAATTTTGAAGTTGAAGGGTTAGAAGTCCTGATGTCAAACGGTTTCCAAGGTTGATCGCTACAGTGGTGTAATAATGAGCAATCAACCTAGTGCAGAGTGTTATACCCCGCACTTTCAGAGCATGAGCATGCCACGTACTTCATCGTAGTAATGGAGTATCAGAGACGTATCATGAAGTTTTGGAAGGTACAAGCCATGGGATGTACGTAACAATGAAGTAAAGGATGAATTACGATTTCGTAAGTCGTAACCGAGAAGGACAATCTTGAAACACAAGGACATGACCATTATCAAGTATGATTAGTGATAAATATCATGCAAGGGGAGTTGTAGAAGATTCCAGGACCAAGCAAATCAATGAAAATAAGTTTGTCGAAAATTTGAAACAAGTTGGCAGAATTAAGGACAGAATTTTGGGTCAACTTTGGAGGGGTATATCTCTAGGTATATGGGGAACTTTAAGGTGTTTCAAAAGCCTAAAATGAATTTCGTCGAGTCTAGTTTCCAACGCAATAAACCGCTCGTCGATACGACATCGGAGTAGAGAATTATGGATGTTACAAATTCAGAGACATAGCAGAAACAGCGCTGCTACAGTGCCACCGACTTTACCCACTTATAAAAGGGTTAAAATCCCTCTTTTTGGTCATAAAAATCTCTCAAATATTCCAGAAAAATCAGCAAGTATAAGAGAGCAAATATACATCACAAAAGTGAGGATTTTGAGTAATTTCAAGTGACGGAGTATTAATCGAGGTCCAAGTAACGTGCAGTTGTGATTATAGTATTGTCTTGCGGCGAAATTGGCTAGGATTCAAAGTAAATATTGAACATATTGCTGCTCTAGAAATAATAAGGTATGAATCTCTCCTTATTAATATTAATTTCAGTTTATTTACGGAGATAAAGTTATTACATAGTCGTATAATAAGTTGGATAGTTGAGAAACTTGGAAAACATCGTGTGAGATGTTTTATGGAGCCTATTGGTGTTGATAATGTTGTTGTGATGTTGGTATTGTTGTTGTTGTTGTTAGTTATTGGATTGTGATTTCGGGCTAGGCATATAAACAAGAGAGATGTTGCCCGAATTTCGGCAGATTCTAAATGGATTTAAATTAAGGGTTTAAGACGAGCGTATGACGATGAGCCTAACAATAGTATGAATGGATGTATATGTAGATTACGAGGCTACGAATGATCTTAAGTGAATTGCAAGACAGAAAGTAAGTTGGAGTCAAGAAGTTATCTTCCAGGTATGTTAAGGCTAGTCCCTTTCTTCTAAAGGCATGATTCCTTTCTTATGAATCCAATAGGTGTTTTCCAAATGTCCCATGATCACTTTATGTGAATCCATAAATGTTTTCCAAGAATATTCTTATTCTCAAAAGCTAGAAATTCATGATTCATAGAGTTCATGATTCAAAGGCATGACTTCTTTCTTGATAATCTATAAATATTTTCCAAAATGTCCCTATTTTCCGAGTCAAAGATTTATGATTCTATAAGATTTTATGACAACAACAACGGACATGTTTTTACAATATGAATGACGATGTTAAAGATGAGAATGTTTCTATGGTGATTATGATGATGATGATTTTAATTCTAGAAATTCCAAAGCTTATGATGTTAATACTATTATGAGATTATTGAGATTATTTCATGATTTTGTCGATTTTATTCATTGTTGTTGATTTCACCTTATAATAATTGTTCCTTCAAGGTGAGATATAGCGATGATGATAATTCCATAATGAAAATCGGAGGTTACCGACCTTATGTCACTCCGAAGTAGTTATAGCTTTTATTTGGCTCTCATGCATGCTTTATACATACATACATATATATATATATATATATATATATATATATATATATATATATATATATATATATATATATATATACATATATATATATATATATGTATATTTTACTACACCGAGCCGCACTATAGTCGGCCGGGTACGACACCTATTGTGCAACCACTGATCAGTTGGTATTACACACCGAGTCCCGAAAAGGTCGGGTACGTTACACACCAAGTCCCGAAAGGGCCGGGTAGTTACACACCGAGTCCTGAAAAGGCCGGGTACGTTATGATGATGATATTATATATATGTATGTAAGAAAAGTTTTTTTTTTAAAGTTGAGCATGCATGACATCCGCCTGATGAGGCATCCAGATGTACAAGTTATCTCTCTTATTTCATGTTACCTTCCATATCTATATTATGTTGTTATTCATGCCTTACATACTCAGTACATTTTTCGTACTGACCTCCCTTCTTGTGGACGCTGCGTTCATGCCCGCAGGTAGGCAGGGAGACGGACCAGACCCGTAGGTGTTCTATCAGCAGATTCTCAGAAGCACTCCACTTATTTCAGAGTTGCAGTCTATTTGGAGTTGTCTTTATGATCATTTGTATTCTATGTAGAGGCTCGTAGACGTGTGTGTACATTTAGATGTTTTATAGCTCCACCGGTTCATATTGTTGTATAATATATTGGTGGCCTTGTCGGCCTTATTTTGGAGCTCTTGATACTTTACTGTTAGCCTTGCCGACTTTATGATATACATTATGTTGTGGCGACCTTGTCGGTCCGCATATGAACATATATGCTGAATGATCAGATATTTCTATGTTGGGCCTTTTCTCCGTGCAGGTGTTCTTTGAGTTATAGTTTATAATGTTCAAAGTGACAGATAAGTCAGGTGGTTCCCGGCCTGCGGGTCGGAGCCCGTCATACTCCTCGTAGGGGTGTGACACAGAGTGCAGAACTGAAGAATGTCTTTTCAGGCAGCGGGGAGTGCAGAACTAAAGAATGTCTTTTCAGGCGGCGGAGTTGGACCTTCGGTGTTGCCACCATGGATCGGTTTCGTTTCTGGTTCAAATCCATTCCCCGGAGTTAATGCTTTCCACCGGGAAATGGAGGGACCATCTGTATACGGTATAAACCGGGATAAAATGTTTGGGTCCGTTGACAGAAGATCGGAGCAAGGTATGAGAGTTGGCTTTGACATGTAACAGTGGTTCGGGTTCAACCAGTCAGATAGAATAAAGCCCGAGGGATCATAAACCGGAGGGACGCTAGTTGACACGAACGCTAGAAATCCGACTTGTAACGAATTTCTCGCCGCCCGTTGCGTCGGTCGTCACGCTATCAATTGTTGAGGCGCCCGAGATCGTTGGGATCACTATCTCCTTAACAAATTTAGTTACCATTTAGAGCTCTAACTCTTGTACTATATATATAGAGGTGAATCCTCTCATTGGGGCATCTGATTCTCATGACTCTTACATTCTTACTCTGTAACCACTCAAGTTCTTAAGTTATTGATAAGATTTGGCTCTGGCATCAAGCCCATTGCTCTGAACCGGATCAATTCACGGTGTCCATCAACTGACGATTAAGGCTATTCCTTTTCTTGTTCATTACATATCCTTGATTGTCATTACATGTTGCATTATTTGATCAACAGATTACACCACATATTCTTTAACCGCGTATAAATTCAATTGTTACCTTCTTAAGGGGTAAACAAATACAATAGCAAAACAATTGAGGGTGGATATCGGAGTTAATTCGTTAGAAATTCATTACAAGGTTGACGAGAATTTTGCACCAACATTGCTACACAATGATATGAATTTTCGTGTATACATTGAGTTGAAAAAAAAAATCTAGATTTTGGCGTGTATCCGCTAATGTATAACAGTAAAGGTGAATGATAATACATGATTTCAATACAAATTTGAATTGTGTATATCAAAAGAGTTAATAAATGTGTATATCAACATGATTTTGGCGTGTATCCACTGCATATATCAAAAGAGTTAATAAATGTGTATATCAACATGATGAAACCTGCATCAATTAAATTTTCTTACATGTGTTGTTGTATATCATTACTAATAACCTTGTACCCCTGGCCCCTAGGTGAATATCAGAGAATGAATAATTATGTATATCAACATGAATAAGCAGACACCAATGAGTTTATATATATATATATATATATATATATATATATATATATTTGTTGTTGTATACCATTACGAATAACCTTATATCCCAGAGTGTAAATCAGAGTGTGGCTAAGTGCGTATATTAATATAAATAAACTGGCATCATTGAGGTTTTTTATGCATTCAAGAAACTAACTGAGAGATGAACCCAATACAACCAGAACAAGATATAATGTCCAGTCGATCCAATACCCAAGACTGGACAGTTTGAGTCAGTTAGCTTATGTATTCCTTAGTTATTGAGATATATTATCATGTCGATGAAAATGTTTAAGTTTAAACTTATTAAATATTTTTCATGTAGTTATATATGATTATTGTTAAAAAAAAAGTTATATATGATTTAACTTTTTATGTATTTCGTATCATCCATCCTTTTGTGAGGGAGTCAGTGATACAATTTTTATCATCGTACTCGCTTCCCTTCTCGGGGACCTTCAATCATGTTGTAATCGCATGTGTTGATCTGTTGAACGAGCTTACTCCCTGCTAGGCTCCCCCGCATATTCTGAACATTTAGTGAGCCTCACTTAGTCACTTTATACCATGCAATCTAGACATTTGACAGTTTTCTATGTATAAATTTGGATATATATGGCGGGGCCCCTATGACCAACAGTCTTTAACCATCATGTCATAGAGGTTCCATAGATGTAGGGGGTCTAGTGATATTATTTGTCATTTCATTTGAGGTCTCGCATGGTTATATTATTTCAAAGCATAGCATTGAGATTCATCTAGAAGGTCATGTCTAGTGGTTTGCTCGATGAAGAGTTTAAGGTATCGTGTGCTGGTCTATCCTTCCAGTTTTAAGGTGTGACACCTATATCTAATCTGCAGAACAAAACTTCATGTATTAAAATTTTTAATCAAATGTTCCGTTGTTATTTCAAAAATTATACAACAAATTCAAAATTCAATAGAATTAATTTGATCTTTACAAAAATAGCCCGCCAGTTTCACTATTTACTTTTTCTAGCAGGTATGAATAGATTATACACGGATTATACTTGGTTATATATATATTATACATGGATTATACATATACTATACGTATGGCGGCTATATTTAGTTTAAGAGGTTGGGTGGCATTATTAATCCATACATTATTAATTCCTTCGTAACTTGTCTTTGAATCAAACGATCCCTTCCTGCTTGAAATGTTCCAGGATGGGCACAATCATGGTGGAAGGATACAAGGAGGAAATTCCAAGGACAAAATGGCACATGTTCTCCATGTATTTTCTACCAGGAAAAGAAGTTACTTATCGCCTTTCTTTTACATAGCAAATTCATTTTGTCACAAAGGGAAATCTCTTGCACTTGTGGGCAGCATGTCTTCTTACCTAAAGATGGAAGTCCACTACTTGATTAAATATGTCATAATAAAGGAGAATCAAGAACACATCTGTCATTGAAGAAGACCAGTCAAGTTCCTTTTCTGGCATTATTCTCTGTGGAGTTGAGACAAAAATATTAGAATGTTTCAAGCATCATAGGTCATAGGCAGAGGCGGAGCCAGTAAGGGTCCGAACCACCTTCAGCGAAAAATTACACTATATATATAAGATTAAAATTATTTTTATGTATATAAAGTAGATGTTGAAACACCACCCCCCCCCCCCCCCCCCCCCGCCCAACAAACCTTGTTTCTTCGTGTGTTTACTTTGTTATAATTTGGAACCTTCTTAGTAAAATCCTAGCTCTGCCACTGGCCATAGCTATGCCAGGAAATGGAATTTGAATTCTAGTCTTGAGATCCGTATATCCAGTTGTATATATTTGGACCATTTCTTGATCTGTGCATGTCAGTCTTTCATAACAGTCATGTTAATCTTTTGTGTATTGTTCCAATTTTATGGGATGTCCCCATAGAGGCGCATATTCCACTGCATAATAAGTTAGAAAACAAACTTTGATATCGGCTAGCATTTTAAACAACTGTTTGTAGTTGTTGATAGGGCAGCAAAGAATAAACAAATCAATGGTAGCTTGCTCGACGGTATATAAGTTTTTTATCCCATCACATTAAGTTGATCTACAACAAAAAGTAACTCAAGGCAAGCCAGATACATTAGTCTGAGAAATAAAGTAATGACTTGATATATCCGGGGCAATATTGCATTGTTAATATAAAAGTTCTATACACTATAGTAAAAAATGCAACCAATCACACTTTTATCAATTTCTAGAAATCAATTAACTTACAAGATCATCTTTGGGTACAATGAATGAACTAATACTCAGTCAGCTAATTTAGGCCTGTACAATGAGGGATCTTGACCAAGCAAAAGTGATTTTAAGACAGCTTCACACACAACATTATCATATACAAGCAAGTGACCACCATCAGGAACTTCATGATACCGAATCCAAGGGAGCCTTTGCGAGACGTATCTTTGTAATTGAACAGGCACAACCTTGTCCTCGTAACCTTGCCAGATATGAACAGAGCTTTCGTTTTGTGGGTACGGGTTACTTAGCTCCAGTGGATCAAAATCCCACTTGCTAAACGCCACAATAAAGTCGCGACGAAGGGAGTCGAATACCCTCCGTTTCCTTAGCCCGTCCTGTTAATACAAGTAAAACTAGTCACAAACCAGATATCAGAGTATTTCGGATCCGTTGAGATACTTCTTATTTCGTATTGATTCCTGTAGAGATGAAACCATTGGAACAGAACAATCGGACTATATATTAAGGGGGAGCGGGGGGAGCTGGAGTGGGTATAACAATATTACTCATTATGGAATATCACTACTAAAAAAGCCGGGATTAGCCGCGGACAAGTTCTATAGTTAAACAACAAAATCCGTCGCTAATCCTATTTAGAGACAGATTCCCCAAAAATTCCGTTAACCACATGCAATTTAGCTACGGATTAGCGACGAAGTTCGTAGCTAATTCTAGTTTTTTTATAGTGAATTGATTAACCATATTGGTAAAGCTCACAAGAGTGGCCAAATAAGGTTTATTCATATCACTACTGAGTCAACTTGAACAAGTATAACTTGATCCAATTTGAGTTAAGAAAGTCGATTGTGTGTGTACGTTATTTCCTTTTCTCTTTTTGGGCATAGCTGATGAAGTTTACCTGAGTGAACAATTGATATCCTGGTGTATTCTTCAAGACATCCAAATCTTTATCACAAAAAAATGTCGGATTTGCTTCAAGAGCAGTAGCTGATGGGAACAGTTTTTGAGTGAACCACCAATGTAATAGCCCTGGAGTATGGCGTGTGAGCAAAAGCGCCAACCGGCAGAGTTGTTTCCTGTAATCATCCTTTGTTTGATCATCAGGTAGTGAATGCCATTTATAATTGACAAACGGGACTACTAGAGCCACTCCTGCAAGCCTGCAGCAGCATATTTTTCAATCCTAAGCAATATAACTACTAAAAAAAACAGAAATTAGGGAGGACAAATTTTGTAGCTAAACAGCAAAATCCGACGCTAATTCTATTTAGCAACGGATTATCAAAAAAACGTCTGTTAGTTACGAGCAATTTAGCGACGGATTAGCGATAAAGTTGGTAGCTAATTCCATCCTTTCTTAGGCCTAAACTATAGAAAAGAAAAAGAAAAAAACAGAAAGCTAAAAGTTTCTGAAGTGAGTTTTATTTTACTTTTGAGGAATGCGTTTGATGCAGCTCCAAGCAGGGTAACATCCCAACGATACGCCAATAACATAGTACTTAGATCCTAATTGCAATTGATCAGCTAATTCTTCGATATCAGATGCTTCACTTTTAACCGAGCGCTTTGGATTTGGATCGCTCTCTCCATATCCAGCTCTGTCATAAATCAGAAGGTATATCCCCATTCCATCCAGGAGTTCCTGAGAACTAAAGTACTATTAGAGCATTCTCAAAAGAATTATGCAAATTAAGAATCACATTCCTTCAGGACAAAACAGAAAGAAAAAAGAGAACACTTTCTAGCTTGCTGCTGGAAATCCTAACCAAAAGAAGGAATTTCAAACGCTAAACAACACCGATAAAAATTGGCCACTCGGCCGAAAATAATTACAGCCTCTAGCCAAATATACAAAAAAAAATATATACTAGTTATGTATAAAGTAGGTATATTATGCATTAATATACAAAAAAAAATATACATATGCCAGTAATTATTTTGGTGGGCGGCTATTTATGTCAATTTCCCAAAAAGAAAATGGATCAACTACACTTCAATCTCAAAATAATTGATGTCAACAGGGGAGGACTCCTAGTGGCTCATCCATCCTATTACTACTCTTATCCAAACACGCTAAACTTCGCAGTTCTCATGGGATCGTTGCATTAGCACTGGTTGATTGCATCCCTTTCATCAACCAACATTTTGAATAATTTCTTGTCCTGAAGTCAACTCAAGTTATCAAATGGAAGCAACTTTCCTAACAGGGTAGCTCAAAAGCTTATATTCTCTTTGTCCCAATTTATGTGACACTCTTTACTTTTGTATCCCTCCCAAAAAGAATAACATTTTTCTATATCTAGTAGTAATAATTTAACTTTAAACTTCTCATTTTACCCTAAAATTCCTATGACTTATTTTATACCACAAGTCTCAAAAGTCTACATTTTTCTGTTAAACTCTGTGCTCAGTCAAACATCTTCACGTAAATTGAGACGTAAGGAGTTGTTTTTCTTTGACGAACTATTAAACACTTCTAGATCTTTTTATTTCAACCCTTTCTCTTCGATTTTAAGAATCTTTTTAAGGGTCATGACAATTTCAAGATATTGAACACCCAATTCTCAAATATATATCAGTTTGATACTTTACTAACCTCTTTAGAAAATAATGAATTCAAAATTCAGAGAGAGAGAGAGAGAAAGATAGAGAGAGTTATTTGTGCTTACATCAGAAGCCATAAAGCTCATATCTTTGGAGCTGCCAAAGCCATGAACAATAATGATACTATATTTGCACTTGTTCTTTGGTACTCCTCTTTCTCTGTAAGCCAAGTATCTCCCATCACTAAGTCTAACTCTAGGAGTAGTAATAGCAGTTTCATCTACAACTGATGACTTGGATTCCATATTATTTTCATTTGGTTCTGTTTGCTGATCAGCACATCCTAAACAACCCATCATCAGAACAAGAATTCTTCTGAAAACCATTTTCTGCAAAAATCAAAGTCAAAATCGAGTTCAACACATGAATTCAATTAAGAGAAGCTGACATAAATAGCAGCCCACAAAAATAATATAACGTATATATAATATATATATAAAAAAAAATATACTCCATAGTACATTTCTTATACATAATAGTGTAATTCTTTTTTGTATATTTGGCTAACGAATGTAATTTTTTTTGACCGACCAGCCAAATATGGAACTTCCTTTCAATTAATGGGGTTGACTTGAACTTACCAAAGAAGAATAAAAACTGCTCTGAAGAATCAAGACTTTAATACTAGCCTTGGCTGCTCATTGGTTAGATTCTTGAAAATCCAAATTTGGGTCTTTAACTTTTTATTCTCTGAATGGAAGTTGAGTTCTTGAAAGTAATATGTTTGCTGGACAATGGGGACAGAGCATGTGCAAATGGAGTTGTGCACGGGTAATTTACATCTGAATGTTTTGCTAAGCCTTGTCTTTTCAAGTTTTGAATAATCTTTTAAAATATAGAGGATGCTGATCTCATTTGGGGTGTGTGTCTCCGTGCTCCCTCTGTTCACTGTTATTTATATTTTTTTAATTTTGTACATTTCTTAAAAATTAATAAATAAAATATATATTTTATTATAATATTTATATTAATTAGTGTACAATCTCATTAGACTCAGAGAATTATTTGAAATTAGTAATTAATGTTAAAGATAAAATAAGAACAAAAGTTTGTCTTTTCTTGATATGCACAAATAAAAATGAAAATTTATTTTTAATATAATGGACAAGTAAAAGTGAACAGAGGGAGTACATGAAAATATTTTTTTTTCCTTTTCCAATGTAATGTTTTTTTTCCCTTTTCCAATGTACCAAAAAAATATACTCCCTTTGTTTCAAAATGCTTATCTTACTTTTCTTTTTAGTGCGTTTAAAATTATTATTTTTTTTGGTAATTCTTTTATTCCAACTTTTCACACGGCATATTTAAGACCATAAGATTAAGGAGCATTTAAGTACATTCTACATATTTTTAATTTAAGATCACAAGATTTAAAAGAGTTCTCTACTTTCTTAAATTTCGTGTCAAATCAGAACCAGATAAACATTTTGAAATACAGAAAGTATATGAGAATGATATTTGTTTGTTTTTTTTTTTTTTGTTTTTTTTTGTGTGTGTGTGTGTTTTTCTTCTAATAGTAAATGAGCATTAAAAACAAGTTCGCTATCCTAATTTTTACAAAAAGATCCTAAAGCATATTCCAAAACTTAAATTGGTGAAATGCTCTTAACGTATTACATCAAAAGTTTGACCAAATAGATGGAAAGAGGGTTAAATTTGATTCAATAGATGGTAGGAGGATATGTACCAGTCATTTCTAATACTTTTTATCCTTGTCCATTTCTTTTTAAGGCAAAAGTGTAAATATACCCTTCAACTTTGTCATTTAAAATAGATATGCCCCTTATGAAAAAAGTAGTACATATATACCCCTACTGTTACACAATGATGCAAATATGCCCTTTTCGCTGATAGATTTAAAAAAAAAATTAGTTTATTTTTTAATTTTAAAAATATCACATGGCTTTTTAAAAAATAAGTCTACCCATATTTTTGTTAAACTTAGTTTTATAAAGTCACGTGGTAATTTTTTCTGGTGGGTCCTGTCTGATTCGTTTAATAAAATATCTCTGTGGCTGTTAAAAAAAAAGTCTACCCATTTTTTTAAACCAACCAGACCCAACCCACCAGAAAGAAAAATTACCACGTGGCTTTAAAAAAATTAAGTCTACTACAAAAAAGGATAGACTTATTTTTTTAAAGCCACGTGTTTTTTTTTTAATTTAAAAATAAGCTAAATGATTTTTAAAAAAATTATGTCAGCGAAAAGAGTATATTTACACCATTTGTGTAACGATAAAAGTATATATGTACCACCTTTTTAACGAGGAATGAAATTCTTTCACCTTAGTTCTCGTCTACCTAAATCATGAGTTGTACTTCCCATACTTGATTTTTTTTTTTTTAGATTCGTCCTAAAATACTCATAGTACGGTTGTACGCTAAGTCTTTTGCGAGCACCTTAAAGATTAGAGTCTTGTGCAATGGCACTACCCTTATGACACATAACTGGGTATGATCTTATAGCTTTTCTGTGATCGCCTAATCGATAGTAATTGAACTTGACACGATTCGTTCGACGATCATTCTACTCACTTCGGGTTTCCAGATGAGGCATATTCCTTATGGAGACTATCTCATTATGTCAACTTATATCTGATATAAATGACAAAGTTGAGGAATACATTTGCACCTTTGCCCTTCTTTTTAAATTCGAGGGGTGCGTAACTTTTCATAAAGATGTGCACGCGGCACATTGCTTTAAATTTTAAAAGAAAATGTACATGTACATGTACATGCTTGTGTATAAATTTGATGGATGCAGACTGAAGTATACTCTGCATCTATTGATTGGAAACTTCTAAACTGATTTTCAATGTTTCTAAGGGAAGATTCAACTTGCTGCTTAATTTGGTTTTCAACTTGGAGAGACAGGTATCTTAACTTGAAAGATTGCATCTCCAATGAATTTTGCACTAAGCATTAAGACTTCTCTTGTCCAAAAAATATTTACTTATATCTAATCATATTTTATTTTATACTAAAAGTGAGAAGTTTTTACCTTCAAATTGAATTATTATATTGCCCCTACAGTTCTATTAAAGATTAACAAATTCGTTCATCTTTTTTCGCCATTTTTTTCCCACCAACTGTTCTCATTTCAATTAATATTAGAAGTTCAAAAATCAGTTATCATTTTGAACATCTTATAAAAGAGAAGTCCAAGTACTGTTATTACAATCGTTTCTAGGCCAAAATGGTGAATTTTGCTTTTAGTTTTAACTTCTTCTTTTTCAATTTCTCTAACAAATGTTTTATTGAATTTTTTGAGCTTTACTTTCAAAACTGCCTACTTTGGTAATATATTGCAGTTAAATAATCACTCTAACTTGAAGTTAAGTTTTTCAAGTTTGAAAAATTAATTCTAACCATTTTTTCAATTATAAAAAATTTGCTCACAATATTTCAATATCTTTTTCAAGTAAAATACATGTCGAAAGTCTAAACACAATCCTTTTTCAACTTAGCTTCAAATACTATTTTTTTTTTTAATTTTACCAAACTATTCATGTCAACGCCTACTTGAATATGTGGTATTAATTGAGGGAAATATTTGTTGGTTTATGTCCCCTTTTAGGGATCTCACTGGCAGCCAATTTTGGACATGCTGGATTCAATGATATGCTATCATGTGGGACTAGCTGTCCTTTATAATTGAGTAGCTAGCTGTGTTTATGATCTTGCTTACTGTTTATAGTAGCATTGCTATTGCAACTGATAAACAGATTTGATTGAATACATTGTTAACTCCTTAAATTTATCAATAAATTTTATTTAAATATTTAAATTTTATATATATATATATATATATACACACTATATATATTTCAATTGAGCACCGAACATATGATAAAATGTTTCTATTAGACACTTCTGACTCATTGAAAAAGTTTTTGCGCGTGTTCTTAAACGTCAATTACGTAGATAAGTTAATCATATAAAATATGTCTCCTCCTTTAATTATACAACGTCAATTGAAACGAGCCTGGGGTTTTACGGCTTGTTGAGACAACGTGTATAACTAAAGGAGGTGATATATTTTAAGTGGTTAACTTATCTTCGTAATAGACACTTGAGAACAAGCGCAGAAGCTTTTTCAAAATCTTGAGTCGGAAGTGTATTTAATAGGAACACTTTATCTCGTGTTCAGGTGTTCAATCGGAACATGCTATAATTCAAATATCTAACTGAAAATGACAAATATAAGGAATTGTCAATGTATTCAGCCAACAGAAACCCCCTCCCCCCACCCAAATAACATGTAAAACTTTAGGAACCTAAATTTCAAGCATATCAGTAACCTATATATTTATTTGTGAAAAAATGCCGTTAGAGAATTCGGTTGTTTAATTAGATATTGCCTGTCGGTCTTATATTTGTGTCACCTTTATCTATTAACTATTTAACAAGCTCTGATCATGTATATCATCGTTTCAAACGCATATTCAACCTTACCCTGGAATTACATGTAATAGCTCTTGATGCAAAATTGCAGACAAGTTTACAAGAAAAAGTAGTATATCATAATTAATATATTCGCTTTAAAGGGAAAGAAAAGGTAAAATGTGGGAGGGAATGATCTCCGATAATCAGTTAACACATTTGAATAAAAATAACAATCCTATAAAGATCTCATATATTTTATTTACTGATCTCATTCATTACATTTTACCGATCTACTGTAAATATAATCACAACCAAATAACATATGCAATAGGCCAATTGCATAAAAGGAGAGTAACGTAATATGTACTTGACGTTCAAATCAAACCAATTAATAACGGGGCATGTGTATTCTACATGCACTTTTATCACTTAATCATATATTGGTTAATTAATATATATTTTAATCTTATTCTATTAGTTAACTATGGTTTGGTACGGTTTATATAGGATTTTTCCTGTTATGACAAAGATGTACAAAATATTGTCCGTTTCTTTTAACCAGCGAATTATATGTTATCTTTGTCCAACAAATTGTATGTTTTTTTCAAAGAGCAATAAATATTGGTATGAGAATTTAAATTTGAATTGGTCAAGAAAGCTGTTGACAACAACTCTTTAATTCATCTCAATAATTCCATATGTAACTTACAAAACACGTACATCCAAGTTAGATTAGTTTGATTCATCTTGCACACAGTGCCGGTTCTAGCCTAAAGCCAATAAGGCAAAGGCTTGAGGCCCCCAAATTTTTGGGGCCCCCTTTTTTTTTCAAAAAAAAAAAAATGATTGTAGGTGTTATGGCTAATTTTCTTGAAAAACAATTTACTCCTCATGATTTCATTTATGTGGCTTGATTTTGGAATACAAGGATCAAATTAATTAATGTTCAATTCGGATATAAAATTTTCAATTTTTTGAAAATAACGTTTTCATATTTAAAAATTATATAAAAAGTATTATAAATACACAATAGTGAACGATTCGAAATATATAAATAGTACTTGAAAAGTCATGATCAAGAAAATATGTTTGAGCCTCTAAATAGTACTAACTTATAAGACACATAATGAAGAGATTAATATTTTAAGATAAAAGTTGCAAGATTTTGAAAAAAAATAACAAGAGAAAATTTTAGTCATGTGATTGATTAGTTATATCGTCAGTTGAAAAAAAAACTAGAATAAATTGATTTTAAAAAGTTGTTAACAACTTTATTTCTAAAAAAAAAAAAACTAAAATATATAAACTTTAAATAAAAATAGATATGAAAGACATTTAGAAAGAAATTAAGGCCCCTTCATATAATTTTGCTTTAGGTCATCGGCTTTGTTAAACCGCCCCACATGGTATAAACGTATATGCCACTACACAAATAATTGTTTTGTTAATTATTCGAATCCTGTAATTGGTTTATACTTTATACCTAAATACCACTATAAGAATATTCTTTGGCGTCTTCGTTTGTGTGATGAAATGGGTCACAGTTAGAATGTCGGGCCAGGAGAAAAACTTAGCTTGTCCCACCACATGAAATATATGATCACAAAATACTTTTTGTTATTGGACAACTAGAAGAGGTACAACAAATAGATAAACGTAAGCAAACACACCCTTTGTAGCAGGGGTGTTCACGGAAAACCGAAAAATCAAATCAAATCCAAAATCGAATCGAATCAAATCGAAGAAAAAAACCCAATACTTTTTAGTTTGATTTGATTTTGGTTTTTCATTAACAAAAGTTGAATTGATTTTGATTTTAAGCAAAACTTAACCGCACCAAATCGATAATATAAATATATATATATATATATTTACACTTTTATAGAAAAGATTGAAATTTTACGATATTAATCTTTTGCACTCTTGATTCATATTCTATGTTTTTGCCTTTATAGTAATCCATTTTTTGTATTTACTTTGTAGTTGATTTGTTATTTTAATTTTGATAATTCGAAGAATCTATTTCTTGTTCAAAATAACTTATTTTTGAGTCCTTTAATTATTCATCAAGATATCTTGATATATCACAACTAGATCTTTAATTTATTGCACAAAAACAAATTCATTGTAAGAATTTTTTTTTTTTTTTTATGTTCCTTGAAAATGGCTAAATTCTTAGATGATGCATACAAAATTTGGAGAAAGTACACATATAACTTGATTTTTCTTTCCATATATAACTTGATTAGGTTTATATTTCTTTCTTTTCTCAAATAGGAGTAATTGATTTGGTAGTGTTATGCTAGAAAATAATCAATTTAATATGTGCTTGGACGTATATTGTCATATATTTAAATAAAAACTGATAAAAAACCGAAAAACCCGAAAAAACCAAAGCAATGAAAAACCGACTTAATTGATTTGATTTGATTCTAACATTTGAAAAATCTACTAAGATTATTGTCACACCCCATTTTAACCGGGTTGAAATTAAGAGTATGACGTATTGGTGATTCCTATTTATTTGTTTAAATGAGTCGCCACCTAATTAATTTAACGGTGAATTAGGACACCTAGAGGTTAACTTAAGGCCAGGTCAAAACTAAACCTTAATTAATAGTCTGCTTAACCAGTGTGATTCTAGGTAAGGGCTCTATATTATCCTAAAGGGAAGGGGTTAGGCATCCTTTAGAATCCGTTAACTTACGGTTATCCGACCAAACTTAGGTTAATTAATTGAGATTAAATATGAGGTTTAAAATTTAGAAAATGACTTTAAGATATTGCTGGAGTTTTTTTTTTTATTTTTTTTAAAATAAAATGATGTTAGTTGAAATAATATTTACAGAAAAGATATAATAAATTGTATAAAAAAACTTTAAATGCCTTTTAGAATAAGACTTATAAAGGTTATTAAGACTTAATATGAGAGACTATTGAAAACAAGATTAATATTTGTATAAAAGGGAATCTTAGGATGCTATTTTTTTAAATAAAATTTATAATCGTTAATAATAGTTTCAAAGGAAGTGGCATGAAGATGAAGTTTGCAAAATATGATGCTACCTAAAAATAGAAGAAGATGCGAACTTACACGATAAATATTTGAACGAACTAAACAATGGAGTGTTAATTGACTTTGCATTTGAGGTGTATAAACAAGATTATGTTTTATTAACTACATTCGGCTAAAGGTGTGCATAATTCGAACTAAACTTAAAGACATATTTGTGAAATATCCTTTAATTTTCTATTTTTTGCGTGTTAATAGCGTTTAAAACGCCTAGTATAATAAAGTATGATTTGTTGATTCAAAATATAGGGTCAGGCTATTTTGAAAAAAAATCAATTATTCTTAAAATAAATATTATGAGTATTTAGATAGTCTTGACGTAAAGACGAATAAAATAAAAGAAACGAGCACGAAACCTACGAAATTAATAGTTAGTTTTCCTGAAGTTGACTACCCATTATATCGAACTAACCCGCTAAGGTTCATCTAAGTCGACAGGATAAAGACAAAATAAAAAGTTAGTCGCATGATACATATTAAACACATAAAAATAAAAAAGCTAATTATATCGAATGGGCCCAGCCCATTTTTTGAGACTGCTGTTGCTGTGGGCTTCGGCCCAGTTCTTTTTTTTTTCTTCTGCAGGCCACGGATTGGGCTGACACAGAGAGAGGATTTCGTTGGGCTTTAGCCCAACATCGGATGCGGAAGTGGACGAGTCTCTCGGACTCGTATGCGATGATCATGCAACAAATGAAAAGGAAAAGGATTAGTGCACGATCATCACGCATGGGAAACTTAAAGACAAAATATTCATGTACAAATGAAACATTCAACTCAAAAACAGAGAGCTGGCCATCGAACTGATAACACTTGAAACGAATGAAATGGGCAGTGAAACCGAGATACCGAACAAAACAGTCAAATAAATAGATGCAATCCCAATTAAAATGATAGCAGTCCGGAATTAAGGCACACTTAGGCTCAGAAATGCATAGGCATGCAACAGACAAAATCAAAGAAGACATGCAGCTATAAGCAATGCAGGAGAAACATACTAAACTTAGTTGAAATCATCAGGTAAGATACTTTCAGCATGAAATGCAATAACAGGCTATGATTGGTGGAGAACTGAGTTACTATGAAGAGACAAAATAAGGACATCCTGGTAGTCTATATCAATGGTTGTCCCAAGCCAAAGCATGACCTTCCAGATATCTCTCCAAGAACAAGAGTCCTCACAGAGATCATGTGTGCACAGGATTTAGGCAAACACCCCAAATCAGAGGTCATGCTGAATCTTAAGTCGGTATGGCAGATATAGGCAAGGTCACATTAGAGAGCATATCAACACACAGTAATATATCGAGGGATGATTCCAGCAAGCAAAATAGGCCATGAAGTCAAGACATTGCGTGAAGGGTGCAAAACAGATGGGAAAGTATCTAGTATATATATGAAGTGAAGCAAAGTAAGATACACATGCTAACCAACTGTACCCAGATTATGATGCGAATGAAGTCATACTATATGCAAAGGAATAGGTGTTCATTAAGAGTAAGTTCAGATGAAACAAGGTGCAGACAGAGGCACAAACAGAAAACATTCCGAGCTCAAATCTTTTAAATCAGGGACCCTATATATTTATGCACTGATTGAAGTTGAATTCACATTCTTATTAATCCTATTAAGACTTGCTGACATTAATACTACCATATTAGTATGACCCATACTGCCCATAACCAAACTGCTAAACTAAAATAATGGTAGATTAAACAGGGTAAGCATTCAACTCATAAGACTCAAATGTTTAGCCTTAAGTGAGCTACTGAACAGTCAAACAAGTATAAAGCAGTTCCAACATCACTTAGGCACAGGCCAGACTTTAAACTGCCATTGACATATCATGAATCAGATTAGTGCACATATATTGACTAATAATTTGTATCAGTTTTATGCTTAATCTTATTTGACAACATAGTGGAGGCTGAATAAGAAAAGCAATACTGAAAATAAGCATCTAAGTTCACACCCCCGTATTTCATCACAACTTAATCAGAGAAAGAAACCAGCTGGGAAACACGCACAACATCATCTGAATTTAATCCTTACACAACTAAAACAGAATCATAAATTTCATACAAGCCTTATTTCTAAAATATGAAGGAGGAGCAAACTAATCCCTTAACTCCAATGACAACTGAACTAAACACGTACACTATCCACCAAATTGGAAAATGATGAAAAAGAACAAGACCAAACAGATTTCAGCAACCAACATCGACAGGTTGTATAATCACTTTCTCGTATTTAAATCTAAGCAGATTACATTCGTCGCAGGGTACATTACTTAGAACAAATAGAGTAAAGAGGGATAGTTCAGAACTGTTTTAAACATATATACAATATACCTAAAATATACATATCAGGAGGTGTGTATCTGGTGTATATCGAATGTATATCTTTTCTTATCTTGTTAACCCACTGTATATCCCATGTATATTCGATTTTGAGTGTGTCCTGAGTCTTGTAAATTCAATCTTAAACATCCGAACTACAATAGTCATCTTTCAAATTCAATTACCGATTGATATCCTATCCTAACAGCTCCCAAACATCAAAAATAACGCGAAGGCAAAGAAATTACATAACCGACTAAACATATAGCAGAATACACTAAATATTAACCAAAACAGAGATTAAGGACTATGAGTAAAAAAATGTATTGGGGTTTACCTCTTTTGTGTGCAGCGAAGTGAGTACGGGCTTTCGATCTATGCTCGAACACTTTGAAATTCGAACTCGTGTATGTTCGGATTCGGACGAATATCCACAGCAAAAAAAAAAGAATAGGATCTAATATTTATGACGATATCGAGCAAATCGAAAGCCGAGGTTTTAACAGGGGAACTAGAACAATTAAAGACTCGTATCTTTTAGAGAAATTTGGCGATTCAAGCACTTCGATTCTTAGGGGGTTTTCAGACTCTCTTTTCCCCGGGCCAAGGGGTGGGGGTTTTTCCTCTCCATTTATAGATCTACCATGTATTTTGTGTTGAATAAAGGGAAAGGGAGCGGGGAACAACAGAAGGTGGAGATGGTGTCAGACGAGTGAAGGAATGTGGTGTAACGTGGTGGGGGACAAAATTAAGTGGGGTGACAGTGAGCGTGGAGTAGTGGAAATGGCAGCGGTATGGGAGAGGCGTGGGAGGTGTCAGAGATGAAGTGGATGATAACGTGGGAGCATGGAGGCGTCAGAGGTAGAAGAAGAATGTGAGGGGTGTGTGCGATGGAGGGAGAAACGGTGGGTGGCGATGAGAAGTGAGGAGATGGTGGTGTAGAGGTGGTGGCGATGGGGAGGTGGAGAAGAGAAGGGAGGCGGAGATGGAGGAAAAGAGAGAAGAAAGGAACGAAGAAGGAGGCGGGGTGAGAAAATGAGGGGAAACCCTTTACCCTTATTTTGTGCGAAACGGGTCAGACCCGGTCCATTTATGGACTGGGTCAATTTTTAGACCGGGTATTAAAAGAATAGACTAATAAATTGAAACACAGATTATTCTAAAAATTGAGATAAGAGATATGGGCTAGTCCAAAAATATTTAGGAGTTGATCGGACTTTGATTTGGGGCCCGGTAAGTCAAAATACGGACTGAGCGCATGAAATAGTTTGGCTTCTGAATTTGAATAAAAGACCCATTTTAATTAATGATATACCGAGGATGACAAAATATTGCTTAATACAAAATGTGTGATTATTAGGACTCGGGTAATAAAGTCATATGGTGTTATAATAGCAGTACAACAATATTTTTGAAAATCCACAGTGAAATAAATACTATTATTTAATTATGCAAAGATAAATGCGATGCGTGTGCGTAAGCTGGTAAAAATGCCGAAATGATAATAATAATAATAATAATAATAATAATAATAATAATAATAATAATAATAATAATAATAATAATAATTAGTAACTGTAATAATAATGAAACACCGGCTTTGATAAAAGGCTAATAATCATAGTAAATATAATATATATATTTTTTTTTTCAAAAAATATTAGAAGCGTAAATAGGTATTTCGGAGGAGAGGCGGGACAAAATTGGGTGTTAACAATTATTTGGTCATCTTTAGAGAATAACCGACTCAAACCAAACCATTAACACCCCTACTAGTTTGTAGAAAGCATTTTCCATGAGTCTAATAACTCTTTTCGATAAAATCTAAGCTTGCTTGTCAAATAGTCATGAATCAACTAGTAAATTCTCAAAAGTATAGCTCCAATATAATATTATCATTTAATTCATGATAAATTGCAGTTTGCACAATGTCTTAGTTAGGTTAAAACTATTTGGATATATGAGTAAGAAGACAAAGGCATTTACATATAGTACGTCCGCCTATATGCTATAAATTCCAGTCATCGAATACCAGTGCATGCCGAATAATTATTTATGGGATCTTAATATTTTTATCAAGTCGCCTAAAAGAATTTCTACCCACCCAGGTGTAATAGCTTATAGTCGTTGCGTATATAACAAATGTGTAGCCCAACATATAATGTATACACACTAATTATATAGTGATTATATATTGTATATCGGTTAAAATTTATAAAATGTAAAGGCTAAAGTTATTTTTTATTGTGGGCTTTGTTGGAATGCTATGTAGTGAAAAACTCCTAAAAACTCAATACTTTCTTGCAAGTAAAATAATAATAATAATAATAAAATAAATAAATAAAAAATAGCTTAGGCCTATTAGTGAGAAATGGTTGGACCAAAATAACAACATTTTGAATTGTCCAAAATCGGGAAAACTCTCGAGGAAAAGCCCTAAACCTAGCCTAGACATGACTTGAGCCTCAACACTTTTCATGACCACTTTGGTAGGGGGACAACCTCCTCCATATTGGGATTGAAATAATCAGAAAGTCATGCACTAATAATCGCAAACTTAAACGGTGATACGACAACAAAAAAAACTATACTAAAAGAGTCATATGTTAAATAGTTAAAGTACCTGCATTACAATTCAATGTCACTTAAAAAAAAAAAAAAAAAGGAGTAACCTACTTTAATATGTTAAATAACATTAATATTATAAAAATTCATTATAATATTACTGTGTACAACATCGACCACCCCCTGCCCCAACCCAAAAAAAAAAAAAAAAGAGTATTGGATATCACAAAAGAAGTCTAAAGAGAAACTAAAGAAACCTGCTTCGTCTGATTTTCACTAACTAAATTAGTTTAGCTAGTCATCTAGTTTGAGGGCATGCAATTAATTAGAACCATCACCAAGCAGTAGAGACCTCAAAATAGCTTCCCAAAGTTTTTATCATACAATAGAAAGTGACCTCCATAAGGAATTTCATGGTACCTTATCCATGGCAGTTTTTTTGGCAACATAACTCTGCATTTGGAAAGGCACAAACCTGTCTTCATAGCCTTGCCAAATGTGAACACAATTTCCATCTTGTGAGAAAGGATTTGTCAGTGCCAATGGATCAAAATCCCATTTTCCAAAAGTCATAACAATGTCACCAACAACCGAGTCAAAATCCTTCCTCCTCATACGCTCCTGCAAAAATTATAGGGAAAATTACAATCTAATGCCTTTGAGTGATCTAGTTTACAAAATATGACCAAATCTATAGATTTTGTATATTTATACATATAATATACATAATCAATGTATAGGTTGTGTATATTTCGTCCATATTGGTAAATATGTTTGGACGAATCGTGTGTATTGGTAAGTTTCCCAAAATTAAATCTACTAATTATTTTATAGCCAAAGCTATATGATTTTGATTTTAGTATCTCACAAAATACTAGGGATGAGGGTTAGCTCTTGGTGACCTTTTCTTTCGGAGTTGTGGGTTCAAATCCCTTCAGTACAGAGACGTAACTACATGTGCCGAAAGGTGGTCGGTTGAACACTTTTTGTCGAAAAATTATACTTCTTCTGTTTCAATTTATGTGACACCCTTTTTTTTAGTATGTCATAAAAAGAATGTCACCTTTCTATAATTAGAAATAATTTAACTTTAAAATTCCCATTTTATTCTTAATGAAATGATTTATAGCCACACAAATATCTAAAGTTTGTTTTAGATCATAAAAGTTTCAAAAGTCTTTTTTTTCTTTCTTAAACTTTATGTCAAGTCAAACAATGCCACATAAATTGAGACGGAGGGAGTAGTATTAAATATCAGTATTTTAAAAGGCGTTTTCGTGGTGATTCTGGGGCGATCGAGGGGCACAAAAAGAGCACAGAGAAATACTCATTACAACAAATTTAATTATCAGGGACAAGTTATTTTGTCGCTAAAGATTCATATTTCGTCACCAAAAACCTTTCGCGACGAAAAAAAATTCGTCAACCATTCGTCCCTAAATGTGGATCGCTAAATGTATGCAGAGACAACTTAGTGTTCGTCTCTAAATGAAGTTGGATCAACTACAAAATTCCATTTTGTCTCCAAAGGCATACTATTTATGACGAACACAAAAAAAAATATATAAAAAATTGTGGTTGATAGTGTGTTTTTGTCATTAAAAAGGCAATTAATACCGACGAAACAACCTTGTCACTAACTTTTATTTTAATTAGAGACAATCACGGTTGTCTTTAAAGTCATATGTATTTGTAGTGGAAAAACAGTACTTTTGTCACTAAAAGCTATCTTTTATCTACAAAAAATATTTCGTCATTAAATATACAAATTGGTGACAAAAAAATCTTGTAGTTGAAAATTATCATGTCGTCGCTAAAAATATTGCTTTCACCAACAAAACAAAATTGTCACTGTAAATTGTGATTGTTAGTGATAATCTCAGGATAAATTATTGTCACCAAATATAATCATTTACTACGAACTAATTTGTTGGTGACGAAAACATGATTCTCCTAAAAATGGTACTAATTTATTCATTATGTCAAAATTAATCCCTTAAGGATTTAAAAATAAAAATAGAATCCATTGTATAAAGATATTAAGTCAACTAAGCAAATATATATTTTATTCTTTAATATACAAAATGAGGATAACACAATATAACGTGCAAGGTACTAAAAAAAATTCATTAAGAATGACTAAAATTATATTGAGATAATATCTCATTGCAAATTCCTTACATTTAAAAAATAATAATGAAATTAAATCTATTCAACATGAAACTGTAATTGCAATACATGAATATTGATAAACTAAAAGACCAAATATGTTGCTTGCTCATGTAGCTTCACTCATCTAAAATTGTTACTCTTGAATTAGTTTCCACCTTCATGTACCTGTGTGAAAAGGAAAGAATAGATGATGTTAGTGCAATTTTTGATATCATGATCTAAAAAAAAAAAATAGCAGATTATTCATCTTTTCAACATTCAATTGAAAATCTTCTTGTATGAGACACCCCTCCGCGCAGCGATTGCCCGCCCGAAAAATACTTCACACTTTTTTGAAAATTCAATCCCAATGAATGAATTCGAAATGGGTGTTGATAGAACAAAACTCTGCACTTTTGCATTCCTTTGCATATACTGCACCCAAAAAAAAAAAAAAAAACCACCTTCAATTTTTTTTTCTTAATTTCAAAAAGTAAAGAGAAGGAGGATTTTATCTTACTATGACGGTATAGTCTTGTGCATCCCATGCTGAAATATAATGAAAAGAAGTAGTATTAAATAGAGGTAAACATTGGAGGTTAATATTATGTAAATTAGATAGGCAGTGGAGATTATGGGGGAGAAAATGGGGGAAGGCGGTACTATTTGAATATTAAAAGAGGGATTTGGGAAAAGAAAAAAGAGGGAACTTTACCACCTTAATATTAGTGCTAATCTGAAAAAGAGTAAAAACACAAAAGGGACATTGAAATAATTATTTATTTTATAAATAATAAGGCTAACTACACTAAACATTCTTATAATATTACTCAGTTTTGGATACACATTTAAAAATTAAACACTGTTAGGCCTGATACTATAGTAATCCTACACTTACACTGATATCCATAAATTAAATATAATATTCAAAAGCAAAGTAAAATTATAAAATAAGAAGTTTTATGCCTTTAAATTTATGATTCATAAAGAAGATAAAAAAAAATGGATATCTTTATTCACACATTTGATTATAATAAAGATGTTTTTGAAACATGTATCTTTATAAATAAGGAATGAACACAAATTAATTACTTAAAAGATATACCGACTATTAATAGTAACAATTTTTTCGCACTTTAACATGTAAGTTATTTGTATCTTTATTAATTATAATATTTTATTATATGATTTTTATTTTAGTTTGTATATTTGTTCTTTCACTTCAAAATTATCTTAAAATTACATTAAAAAAAGTTTCTATTTATAATTCTAATTTATCTTTTAATAATTATATTTCAATACACTTAGTTTTGAATATATCTTACAGAGGGTGTAAGTGCAGGATTCCCATAATATAGGGGTGTAAATGCTGATTGATGGCATTGTCGACATAGTCATGCTCTTTGTGTGTCGTCACTTGTGGATGTACGGTTGGATCTTCGTCAGGGTCTGGTCTCTTTCTTATAGTTCAGTGTTCTATTATATTTTAGTCTGGAATACTTTGAACATCTTTTTCATCTACTCTGCCTATGGGAGGTTATGCTTCGCTATATCCTCAGTCTGAAGTTCGAGAGGAATTTGGTGGTAATGAAATTTGTAGTGGATCTTGAGAATCCACCGATGCTGAAAAGATTAAAATTACACTTCCGTATGTACAGTTTTTGACAACTATAGTGCCTTTATCATAATTATTTGAAATCATAGGGTGTTAATTTCTTTCATCAGTGCTTTCATTTTTTGATATATTTCGATTTTCACATTGGTGGTAAATATTTAATTAAAGATACATAAAACATTAAACACCTTTACCAAGTATAGGATTGCAAGTCCATGTTATCTTCGAATAATTTCTCTTCGTGGAATCACAACCCCGCCTTACATTATGTTTTATGTTTGCCTTGACACTTGCCTTATCATAAAATGTAGATGTCGTTACTCAGGGTCAGCCAAAGCATAAAGCCGCTAAAGCTTTAGCTTTAGGCCCCAAATTTTTATATTAATCTATTTATTAATATTAGAAGGTTTTAAACTTTATGTTTTTTTTTGGTTGGATTTGGTTTAAATTTTTTGAGTAAGTGAGAAAATTAAAATAATTTTTTATCTTTTATTAATTAGTGCATTTACTTCTCTTTTTTTCTCAATCCTCCACATAGATCCATTCGTTTATCCCATTTAAAATGAGTTCAATTTCTAGTTTCAATTTTTTTTAATCAAGTACTTTTCTTTGTTACATTGGATTTATTCATAAGCCAGAGAGTAAGTGTTATAGCCCGTATTTTGTACATTCGGATATTTCGAGGAAGTCGTGGTAAGTTAAGGGTAAGACTATTTTCCAAAATTATTTTAATATACAAGTTGTTTATTAGTATGGAAATATTGAGAAAGGCCAAGGGTAAAAAGGGAAATTCACAAAGTGGTTCATGGTAATATTGTGGAAGGCTAGGGGCAAAATGGGAATTTTACAAAACTTCAAAAAAGTTCTTGAAATAGCCATGTGGCCGTCCAAGTTGAAGTGGGCCTTGGCCATATATATATATATATATATATGACTTATTAGTCATTTTTTTTCTAACTCTAGAACCTTGGAGAAAAAAAAAAAAAAAAAGAGAAGGGTATTCGGCCATGGCTCCCAAAATTGAGCCCATGGAAATTGATCAAGAAAAATTATTTTCTTCTAGTATTCCAACTAATTGGAAGGTCCTCTTTAACATGGAGAAATTGTTGGAGTAAGCAAAGTATTCGTTGTGCGAGTTGTGGACTCTAGCCGAGGAAGAAGATGTGTGGAGAAAAGGTATGTGTTCAATCTTCTTTTACTTGTGTTATGGATGATTTGTGAGTATTGTAGCATGTAGAAACGGATGAAATTCATGAAATATGTGTATATTGGTGGTGGCCGAATGGGATTGTATTGTGTAGAAAAGATGAATTGATTTTATTTAGTAATTTGATTATTGTTGTTGTGAATTCCATGATAGAAATGAAGATTTGATGGCTTGAAATGAAGTTGTAATTGTTGTGGGATTGTTGAAGAAGTTAATGTGACATTAGTATGATTTCTCATAATTATGAGAATGAAGATGTTGATGTATAGATTGTTGGTGTAGTTTATGAATTTGGAAGGAAAGGAAATGTGTTGTTATTGTTCTTGTTGAATTTGGAAGATTTCGGGTAAAGTGATATGTTGGTTGGATTGTTTTGAATATTATGTAAATTGTTCGAAGTGTTCTTGAATCATGTTAGAATGATTTCGGATTAATACTTGAATATGGAATCATTGGTGTTAGCTTGACTATATGTGGTTGAATTGATTGTAAATGAAATGCCGTCGAATTGTGTAGAAAGGGTTGCCAGTGTTAGAATGCACTTTGAATTGATTGTTGGAGTTGGAAATATGATTGTTGGTATTGTTGTTGATGATTTGGCCGAATTGAATTCCCGGGGTTGGTTGTATTTACAGGGGAAATGCTGCCGAAATTCCGGCAGACTATAAGTGAATTTATTTGAGAAGCTAAGGCAAGTGTATGACAATGAATCTAATGATTATGTAAATCTTCTTGAATGTAGACTAGCAAGCTTGGATGAATAAGCGTAGCTAATAGGGCGTGGAACAGGTATGTAAGGCTTACCCTTTCTTTCTTTTGGCATGATCCTTATGAAACGAGCAGATGACGTATATGTATGATTTCAAAGAAATTCCTATTCTTAGAACCACTAGGATGGCTAATATTCTTGACTTCCATAAGCTATTTCATATGGTTTTGATGCATATCTATGATGTCCGAAGATCTATTTGATATGTTTCCGAATGGCATTCGAAAGCTAATTGATATGACTAATGTCTTGATTTTCAAATGATAGCACGTTTGATTATTCCATTGAGTCTTTGATATATTTTGATACGTACATATGGTTCCAAAAGCTCTATTTGATTTGATCCATAACGATATTCGAAAGGTACCTAACATGATTGTTGCTTTGATTTTCCAAAAATGGCTTCTGAAACGTTCGTAGAAGGTTCTGTACTAAAACGTCCATAACTTTTTCATACTAACTCGGATTGACTTGAAACGTGTTTATGACTCTCAAGTGTTGATTTATGTACGTACCCGTCGAGTCTTAAAATTTGTTTTACATGCATATAGTTTTCTCACGACTCTGCTCGTGCATGCCTTAATGTATCCTCCACTACGTCCCGGGCCAGGCTATGTTCTCGTGCGTACTCCACTGCATTGTTCACCGCGTCCCTCTCACTTGCGGGCCGGTTATATATGATATGATGACATGATGACGGGGTGGTGACCAGGATGACATATGATGACTTTATTCACCGCGTCCCGCAATAGAGGGCCGGGGCACGTTACATGCATATATGATACATGACATTGACATACATGATTTCATTCACTGCGTCCCTCAATGGAGGGCCGGGGTACGTTCTATGTATAAATGATATATGGTGATGACATGCATGAACTTACTCACCGCGTCCCTCACTAGAGGGCCGGGGCACGTTATATGATATATGATATATGATGATGGCATACATGATTCTCATTTATGATTTATGATGACATACATGATTTTCATTTCAAAAGGCAAGTGCTTTGATATTTTAAAAGGTCATACTTGATTTTGATAAATCTCTGTTTCAGCTATGATTCTCTTTTCTGTATTCCATGCCTTACATGCTCAGTACATACTCCGTACTGGCCCCCTTTCTTCGGGGGCTGCGTTTCATGCCGCGCAGGTACACCCAGATGAGTAGAAGCCATTATAGAAGATATTCTAGCGGAGTTGGCAAGCTCCATTTGCCCTGGAGTGTTGCCGGGTCAGAGTATTATGCTATGATGTTTGTTCGAAGTTAGAGACTTTGCAGACAGAGTCGAGGGTATAGGATGTCAGTCTTGTAAGCGGCTTCACCAGTCGATGTGTTTTTATATATTATGTTACAGACTCCATATAGTTACAGACTTTGATTGATTTGAGAACGATAAAAAGAATGATTCTGAAAGCTCTTATTATGTATTTCATTTAATTTGAGTTAGAAGTCCAAGCAAGTGTGTGTGTAATAAGAGTCAGCGGGTTCGCTCAGCTCCGAGTGTGGGGTCGGGTGCCCATCACACTCTATCAGGATTAGGGTGTGGCAGCAAGTCCTTTGAGATTATAGAATCAAAGTATTTGTTTGTATAATATCAGCGAATTGTTGATCTGTACAATTTGTTTACAGTACAATTTTGTATATTGTTGACACAATAGAAACCAATATTTTAAAATTAAAATTAATAATGTCTTACCTAATATCAACAATTTCTCAAATAAAGATATATTAATTGTACTGAATATATTGTCATTGATTTTAATTATATATTTGATTAAAATAATTAATGACTTTCTATCTCAAAAATTAGAAGAATAAATTCAAATAAAAGTATATATGAATTTTGTTAAAAATTATGTTTATGGTCTCTAATTAAGATTTGGCTTTAGGCCATAAATTTTATTGAGCTGCCCTTGTCGTTACCACATTGTTCTACGGTATCGTCTTTCTGGTTCCTATACATGTATTTAAAGACAAAATGTAATTTTTGTCACAAAAAGTGAAAAATTAGTGACAAATTTTATGTTGTAGCTAATGATTTCGTAGCTAAATATCACATTTGTTGTAGCGAGTAACATAATCTATAAGTCCCAATATTCGGGGCGTTCACGTAGGGGTAAGACACAACGTTCTGGACACTCATTTGGGAAGTAAGCCCCGAGAACATTTTTAAATTGAAGCCAAAATTCACAATCGCAAGAAAACCCAATCTTCCTATGAGTGACCTGACATATTGTATGTTGTAAGTGTTTTGTCAAAGTGCATGCATTAATTGGCTATGCAAAGTGTTGTTGGGTTGTGTGTATATATCTACTTTTAGAAAATTTACTAAGTTGAATCCCAAAAAAAGTAGTAACACAACTTAAGTACTAGCTAGAAACTCTTACCTGACCGACCAACCAATGCTCTGCTCGACTTTTCAAAACCACAATTTCATGTTTGGTGAGATGCTTTGTGTCTTGACCATTACCATTAGGCCAAGACATCAAAATAATATGCATGAAGTAAAATAGTCGAGGAGCATTGCTTCCCAACCAGACCACTTTTCTAGCCATTTTCCTTTTAGGGTCGTCCTTTATAAGATTATTAGGAAGTGAAGGCCATGTGTAATTGATTGGTGGCACCACAAGAGACACTCCTGCTAGCCTGCTATGCCAATAAATACGGTTAAGTAGTTGTTTGTATTTGTATAATTAATTTGAAAGACACTTTTGCTAATAGAAAGAATAATACTTTGTGCTTGACCAATGTTCCAAAAGTATTTCTGAAGAATTATTATTTTTTTTAGCTTTTGAAAAACAAATTCTGTTACAACTCAAAAACATTCATTTTTCCTCAAAAGCTTGACCAAATACATTTGGCTTCTCAGAAGCTTGGGCAAACATCATTACCCAAAATACTGGGTTAAAATTCATAAGTAGACACTTTTCCGTTTATGTAATTGAAAAATAGTCATAAAACTTCAAATTCCACAATTGAAGCTTCATGACAGTGACTAATTTTAAGACAACACCAAAAAGTGGTCAGTAAACATTACTTTATCAAAATAATGTGACCATTTCTTAGACAAAAGTTTTGGGGAAAAAATAAATGTTCCACCTATGTGGTATGTGTTTGAGGCAACTCCAAGCTGAGTACATCCTGGAGAGATCCCAATCATGTAAAACTTGGGTCCCAGTTCTAGTTGATCAGCTAATCTTCAATAGCAGTAGCTTCATTTTTGGATGAGCGGTTTGGATTCGGATCGCTCTCTCCATATCTGGGTCGATCATATTGGACCATGTATATTCCTATTTCATCTCTTAGTTCATAGGAAACATAATTAAATGAAGTAGTTGATGTATCAACAGCTAAACCTGATTTTATACATACACGTTTAGATAAAATTGCTGAAATTAGTAATAAATATATGGCATGTTCGTTAAAAAAAAAGTGTCAATAAATACTTTTTGGCAAGATGACGGAAATATCCTTAAAGTTATTAACAAAAATATAAATTTGAACGTATTGATCTTTACCTGAATAATGACAAACAACGAAAATGGAAAAGAAAAGAAGTTATTTGTGAAAGGATATTTAGGAGAGTACACAAATATTATGGATAAAATAGTAAAATACTTGATCGAAAAAACTTGTATATAACTAACTTATGGATTATAACTTATTTCGGCTCATAAAGTACTCTTTTTGTGTTTATCAATTAGCAAACTTATAGATAATTTTAAAAAAATACTCATAAGGTGGTCAATCAATCTCACAAGCTTACTCAAATAACCAAAAATAAAGTGTGCCTTCATTACATCTTAAACTTTTAGATATCACACAATTCAATATCGGTTTTGAGAAAAGGTCCTAGGATCGAGTCACATTATCACCTGATTTAATAATATCGGAAATGAATAAAAAATTATCTCTAATCTATTGAAAATGAATCACAAATATCCTCTGTCAATCGTTTGGTCTCAAAATGTACCCTTAACTTTTGTTTTGGGCTCAAAAATACGCCTGAAAATAACAGACTAGCCTGGATCAAATTTGAATTTTTAAAATAGCCACATGTCGTCATCTCAGCTTGCCACATTTTAAATTTAGGATTAAATTAAAACCCGCTCATTTATTGAAATCCAAACCCACCTTGTATTGGGAAAATCATAGACAGATGGTAGTTTATCGAGACGCGCCACATGGAGAATGAAGCACGATCTTGGGAGTACCGTTCGGAGGGAGTCATGGTTTGGTAGGAACATCAGAGCGAACACATAAGGGTCCGAGGAAAAAAAAACACTAGGGTCCGGAAGCTTGTCACGCTGGCTTCCATTTCCACCAACCAACGACACATCTGTCAGCCTCGGATTGCGCTCCGCAACATGAAAGAACATTGGCACTATGTGAACATCCCATCATCCGTACTTTAGAATTGAAAAGTCTAATTTTAGCTTTGTTAAATATACCTTCCAGGGGAATGAACCATGTCATCTCATCTTTGAGACTTATAACTCTAACAACTTTTCTCTCAAGGAGAACTTGTAAAACATCCATTGTGTTCTCAAGCTTTTATCACAAATCCTTACATACACTATCTCCGAACAGTTTATTTTCATTGTCATTATAGCTTGTAGTCTTCGGTATCACACCACTATATTCAAAATAGCATGTGATCGGATATGATTCACTTGTTTTTCCTACTAAACAAACAAATTCAATTGAGAATCCTAAAATCACTTTTTAGAGGCTAACACACCTGATCCGTTCTCACTAAAAAATCAAATCTATGAGAAGTGTGTTGAAAACATAATTAAGTAAATAAAGGTGCACCTTCTCTAATAACTTTCAAATAAGGTAGTCAAACAATTAAACAACGTAAAATACAGAGATACTTAGCTGACAATAATTCTGTAATTTGTAAGATGATTAAGTACGTACTTGGTATTCTGGATAGTTGATTTCCTTGGAATCGCCAATGCCATGAGCAACAATCACATTGTAACTGGACATGTTACTTTGGAACTCCAGTTTCCCTGTAAGCCAAATATCTTCCATCACGTAGCCTAATTCTAAAAGACTTATTATCAACTGGTTGGCTGGAATTTTTTGTAGATTTATCAGCCAAACGCCAGCACAACTTGGCAAATACTGGACAACTTTTTTGAAATGTTGCATTTTCTAGAAATCAAGAACATACTAAGACCTTGTATACAAGGCTATTATATTATTTAGATTTTAGTATCTTATACATTTTGTCCCTCAGCTTTCCTGAGAAAGAAAACAACCAATTCGATAGATGAACTGAAATGAATTTAAGCTCATAATTGCATAATAATTGATCATTATATTGTTAAAACCAGAACGTTGTTATACAATTCATCTACTTTTATTGTTTCTCACTTATTAGTTGATACGACGTTCTTATATAGGTTTATTTAAATGATTCCAACATCTGTTTACGTGTGTCATTATATTTCTAGTTGAATAAAATAACAAGAAGATTGTCTTAACCCATAAATTATTGATGATATATTTAAAGAACACTTATTGTTCCATACGATATCTTAATTTTATATATCTTAAAGATCTCGTTACATATGGAAGAGAAGAATTATTAACTGAAGCCAGCTCTCAAAAAATGGATCCCGAGGTGGGCGATGACTTAATTCTTGTACTCCTCTGTCGCAATATATATGATGGTATTTAACTGAACACAGAGTTTACGAAATGAAATGGAATGAAATTTTTTGAGACTATGGTATAAAACAAGTCATGAATATTTATCTGACTATAAATCATCTCATTAAAAGTAAAATGAAAAATTTATAAAATAAATTATTACTAAGTATACGAATGTGCCATTCCTTTTTTACTGACTAAAAAAAATATCACATAAATTAGGATAGAGTGAGTAAACTATATAAGAATGGAGCCCACGACAGATTGTATGTGTACCCGTTTGATACATTTACACTCTTTAGAAGAGCCAGTTTAAGAGAACCTTCGTCGTCCGTTTGTGAGCCCAAAAATATTATGGGCTCACATATTTTTTATTGATCTGCTTTTTCAATCCAGAAACTTCTCACATATTTTTATTTTTCAATGACCCCCTTTTTAATACACTTCTAAAGGATTCACTTCTAAAGGGTAGAATACCCACTTCAGCTGCTTTCACTTCTAAAGGGTAGAAATATTAATTACCTTCAATCCAGAATCCATATATCAGGTATTAATTTTTGAACTCTTCTAATTTGAGCATCGTTTCTTCTTTTGATAGCATTTTTTAAAGCTTCTTCAAGCTTCTTCACCATTTGTAAAATGCAAAACCCTGTTTCATGGTTAAACTTCTTAGTTCGTGTTTGATATATTTTTTACATTGCTAAGCATGGCAACTACTAAAAGTGAGGAAAATCCTTATTTGATCCAATTTTTTAAAGCTTCTTCAACTTTCTAATGTAAAATAAACGAAATTATGGAAAAGAAATGATAGGGTACTTATAGTTACAGGTGAAGAGTTTGTTGGATTAATTTGGGAATATTGTTAGTTTAGTGGATTTTGAATCTTTTGCAAAAGTCCATTTTTTTTTGGGTTTTGCCTTTTTGTTGTTGATACAGGAGATTTGGGGGTGTGGTAGGTGAGAAAGTTTTTTCTTCTGTTTAGTTTTGTTTTATCTTTCGGACTTAGGAAGGTCATGTAATGGAAATGAAATGGGAAAGATAAAAGGAACTGAGAGCCTGTTTGGAAAGCCGCCCAAGTAATTATAATTGGGTATAATTACATAGTTTGACCTATTTATTTGACTAAGTAATTATACAGTTAGGTGGGAATTGAGTTTAATTGAGAGGGTGTAATTACACCATGAAATTATAGGGTTAAGAGCAAGGGTAGGGAAGACTAAGAGGGCTGCGGCATTCAAAGTGCCCACAAAACAGCAAAGTTGAAACAAAAAAAAAATGAACTCAATCGAATGAAAAATTGACAAAAGGCTGGAAATTGAAAGAAAAGAGATAGTGGGTACTTTATATAGCTTAGATTTCACTCCAGCCTTCCATGAAAATTGATAATAACCCAAAGCTCATTTTACAGAGCACCTTTTTTAGAAGCATTTGGATAAGGAATATGGGTAGAGAATAGAGTCGAAGAAAGATTGAACAGCGATGAAACATAATAGTGTTAATGTTGTTTGATTTCTGCCATTACTATAAAGTTGGAACTTTCTTTATGTTATTGACAAAGTTGGTTGAATGTGTTGGTGAAATTTCTTGATTGGATTTTAGGTAAATTTTTCATCTTAAATTATTTCTGCCTTTTAAAAAATAATAATAAGTTTTATATATTACTAATAGTTGGATTGCTATATTTTGTTTGATCTTATTTGCTGTAGGTTTAACTTTGTGTTGCAGTGACTGTGTACATATGTGTGTTCAGCCTCTTTAATTTAAGTAAGTGTCACTCTTCTGCATTGTTAGATTATTGTCAAATTGCTTCTTCAATTTATTTTGTCGTTACGGGATTTGGTTGTCTCTTTATTTGTTGTTTATTTAATTTGAGTATAGAAAATATGTACTCTACATTCGTTTGAGTTGTTTTCATAAAATTATACCGTCAAACTAAATATATCGCACTCATTAAACTGTTTTACAAAAAATATTACAAAAATTGCAGCAATGTCAGACGATAAATGTAGAAAAGATCAAACCCCTGAAACCATAAATGCTAAGAGAAGAGCTAGGGAACGGGAGTCATATAAACTAATGTCACCTGAAAAAAAGGAAGCATGTTTAGCCCGACGACGGGAGTTATATAAGTTAATGGCGCCCGAAAAAAAGGAGGCATGCTTAGCTCGACGACGAGAGTTATATAAGCTAATGACACTTGAAAGAAAGGAGAGATGTTTAGCTCGGCAACGAGGAAACAAAGATGAAATAAAAAAGCAATGTCTGCATGACAATTCAGTTCTAGCCAATTCAGTTAATCCATCATCTTTTGAAGTTAGCACTTCTTTCGCAGAGCAGGCTTCGTCTGTTGTAAGACGGTCACTGCTTCTTGGTGAAACAGGTTAAGCAGTTTTTCTACAATTTCTGAATTTAATTAAAAAAATAACTTAAGCTAAAAAGTTTTGTTTATTGAATAAACAGGATCGTCGTCAGGCACAAAGCCTACACATCATGGTAAAAAGTCAGTGATCACTACAAATCATGGTTGGTTCCAACCGTTTCACTAAAAATAATAATTGTCATACATTGCTTAAATTGCCTATTATTTTGTGCTTATGTTAAAGTTTAATATGCAGAAAGAGTTAAAAAAATAACTTAAGCTAAAAAAATTTGTTTATTGAATAAACAGGATCGTCGTCAGGCACAAAGCTTATACATCATGGTAAAAATCCAGTCATGACTACAAATCAAGTTGGTACCTTAAGTAGCGCAGAAGAAAAAACCAGCTATATTAGCTTGAAAGATGTTCCGAATTGTGAATTTTGTGGAGCCAAAAAGTTTGAATATGAACCGCCTGCATTTTGTTGTAGTAATGGTTCGATTCACTTAATTTCATATCAAATGCCACAAGAGTTAAGAAATTTGTATTTAGGAAACACTGAGGAATCAAAGGAATTTCGATCTTACATTAGAACATACAATAACACATTCGCTTTCACTTCACTCGGAGTAACTTATGATAAAAATTTAGCAAAACGAACTAATGGAGTTTATACCTTCAAAGTCCAAGGACAAATGTACCATTTTATAAATGATTTGGTTCCAACTAATCAAAGGGCTAAGAACTTACAATTGTATTTCTTTGACAGTGAAAACGAACTGCAAAATCGAATGGCATGTTCAAACAAGCTTAATGAAAAAATTGTGAAATCTTTGATGGACATCTTAAAGTCTTACAATCCTTACTCTAAATTTTTGAAATCTTTAATAAACATCTCGCAATTGTCTAATTTCTACATTGCCCTTAGATGTGATGCTGGTCTAGATCAACGAATCTACAACTTACCAACAGTTTCAGAAGTTGGTGGGATATGGGTAGAAAATGATAATAATAATTGTGTATCTGCACCACATATTCGCATATATACAGAAAGTAATAGAAGTCAAATAGTAAATTACTATTATGGTTGTTATGATTCATTACAATATCCATTACTATTGCCTTATGGTCAAAATGGATGGCACTGTGGCATTAAAAAAATAAAACCTTCAAATGTGAGACCCAACAACCTAATGTATTGTGAACACGAAGAATTGCCCAATGTAAAAAATATGTGTTCAATAGATGGTTTTCTTCATATGGAAGCTGAAAACATGCAAAAAGGAAAACGCAAAAGAAATACAGTTTCTTGCCGTGAGTATTATTGTTACAAACTACAAATAAGAAATGATGAAAATATAATTTTGCATTCTGGAAGATTATTTCAACAATATGTAGTAGATGAATGGATTAAAATTGAAAGCCAGCGATTAGATTTCGCTTCGCTTAATCAAGATTTATTTAGAATAGATATGTTAGAAGGACTCTTAGATATGCTACGTCATGGCGAAAGAGAAGCTTCGCAAATAGGTAGAAATAGATATCTTCCCCACAGCTTTACAGGAGGACCACGAGACATGCGTCGTCGATATATGGATGCTATTGCATTGGTGCAACGTTTTGGAAAACCTGATATATTTTTGACTATGACATGTAATCCTACATGGCCTGAAATAAAAGCTAATATCTTACAAACAGATGAAGTACAAAATAGACCGGATTTAGTTAGTCGAATATTTCATGCAAAACTAGAAGAGTTAAAAAAGGACATCTTAAGAAGAAATATATTTGGTAAAGTTGCGGCATTTATGTATACTGTAGAATTCCAAAAAAGAGGACTTCCACATGCTCATTTTCTCATCATATTAGATGAAAAATACAAGTTATTAACTCCTGAAGCATACGACAAATATGTTTGTGCTGAATTACCAAATCCTGATACCAACCCTGAATTATATGCACTTGTTACAAAACATATGATTCACGGTCCTTGTGGTGCATTAAATCCAGCAAGTATGTGTACTAGAAAGAAAGGGTACTGCAAATTTAAGTATCCAAAAGAGTTTGCTGAACAAACAACCAAGGGAAAAAATTCATATCCAATTTATAAAAGACGAAATACCGGAAAGAGTGTACAAATTAGAGAACATCTAATTGATAATTCATGGGTTGTTCCTTATAATCCATATTTACTTTGTAAATTTAGCTGTCATATAAATGTAGAGATTTGTTCAGATATAAAAGTTATTAAATACATTTATAAGTACATCTGCAAAGGACATGATAAAATTGCGTTTAATGTACATTCAAATGATACAAATATAGAAATTGATGAAATAAAAGAATATCAATCTGCTAGATGGGTATCGCCACCAGAAGCTACATGGCGTATATTTGCTTTTCATATCAGTGAAATGATTCCAAGTGTATATCACCTTCAAGTACATTTAGAAGGACAACAATTTGTTTCCTTCAAAAGTACTGATAACATTACTAAAATTCTAAATAATCCTACGATCGGAAAAACAATGTTGACAAAATTCTTCTTGATGAATGCTAAAGATGAAGATGCTAAAAACCTTAATTTACTATATCGAGAATTTCCAGAATACTTTGTGTGGTCAACAGATAAAACATGGTCCCGTCGCAAGCAAGGAAAAGTTATTGGTCGTGTTGTAACATGTCATCCAACAGAAGAAGAAAGATATTATCTTAGACTTCTACTAATGAATGTTAGAGGACCAAAATCTTACGAAGATTTGCGAACTGTAAATAGAATATTATACAATACATTTCGAGAATCAGCTGAAAAAAGAGGATTCTTACTTTGCGATAACAATTTGATAGAATGTATGTCTGAAGCTATAAGCTATCGAATGCCATACAGTCTGAGGCATTTATTTGCTACATTATTAATTTATTGCAATCCTACTAATCCAAGAGAATTGTGGGAAAAATTTGAGAAACCATTGTCTGAGGATTTTTATAAATATACCAACTTAGGCACACGAGATATACGTTTTAGAGTATTAAATCATATTAATGATATTTTACATTCAATGGGTCATGATATCAACGAATTCCAACTTATACCAGAAATGATAAAACCCCCTGAGATAGAAAAAGAAGCTAAAGATGTTCATTTCGAAAGAAGTATTAAAGTTAGTGAACAAGATTTATTATTAGAAAAAAAATTAAATAACGAGCAAAAAAGAGCTTACCATGTCATACTTGAAAGAATATTTTCAATCAAATAGGGTGCTTTCTTTATTGATGACCCCGGTGGAACAGGCAAAAGCTTCTTATATCGTGCTTTATTAGCTATTGTTAGACATAGCGGGTTCATAGCTTTAGCTACAGCAAGCTCAGGTGTTGCAGCTTCACTCCTTCCCGGTGGTCGAACTGCTCACTCACGCTTTAAAATACCTATTGACATTGAAGAAAATTTTAATTGTAATATAAGCAAACAAAGTTCATTAGCTTCTTTGGTTCGAGACGCTAAGTTAATTGTATGGGATGAAATCTCAATGGCAAAAAAGAAAATGGTTGAGGCTTTAGATTTACTTTTAAAAGATTTAATGGAGATAAATATACTATTTGGTGGAAAAGTAGTTGTTTTTAGCGGTGATTTTAGACAGACCCTTCCCGTTGTACGTAGTGGGAAAAAAGAAGATTTTATTCGTGAGAGTTTATTGTGCTCTGATATTTGGAATCAACTTGAAAAATTGCAATTAACAGAAAATATGCGTGCAAAAACAGATCCTGCTTTCTGTGAATACCTAATGAGAATTGGTAATGGAAGCGAAAAGAAAAATACTCAAGGAAAAATTACAATTCCTCATTCTTTAATTATTCCATTTACTTCCGAACAAGAATCCTTGCAACTTTTATTTAGAGTTACTTATCCCAACTTACATGTACATCATTCAGATGCTTCATTTATTACTTCTCGCGCTGTTTTAACAACAAAAAATGACTTTGTTGATGAAATTAACAATATGTTAATAACACAATACCCAACCCCTCCAAAAATTTATTTGGCTATTGATGAAACAATTGATCCAAAAGATCAAAGCGAATATGAAGATTTCATGCACAGTTTAAATCCTGTAAGTTTACCTCCGTACAAGTTGACATTACAAAAAAATTGTCCAATTATGTTATTACGTAATCTAAATCCTTGTGATGGTCTATGTAATGGAACTAGATTAATATGTAACGATTTCAAAAGTCATATCATCAGTGCAACAATATCAAGTGGTGATTTTAAAAACAAACATGTATTCATTCCACGAATCCCTCTCCTAACATCGCAAGATGAAAAATTACCTCTTCAGTTTAAAAGAACACAATTTCCAATACGATTATGTTACGCCATGACTATAAATAAAGCGCAAGGTCAAACGTTAGATTTTGTTGGTATTTACCTATGTGAGCCACCATTTTCCCATGGTCAATTATATGTCGCTTTATCACGAGCCAAAAATTCTAACTGTGTCAAAGTATTAATTAGACCATCTACAGCTGAGGACAACGGCGATCACTCTACTTATAATGTAGTCTATGATGAAGTGATTGAAAAGGCTTTTTCTGTGGATTGAGCCTATCATTTGGTACAACACAATAGTTGTTATTTACTTTTTGGTAGTGTATAGAACATTGTCATTGCTATCATTTGTTAATATAACATATATTGTATTGACATCTGTTTGTTATGTAATTGCAAAATAGATTGAGATGGCAGTTAAATCTACTATCAAGTCAATCACTCCAAAAACTGAAGATTGGATATGCAAAATTCAAGTAGTAGATAAATATCCTCCCAGAGACAAGAAAGATAAAAGTGGAAAATACCAACTGATGCTTTTGCAAGACGAAGAGGTACCTTTATCGCTTTTACACTCTACAAACTATACATGTTTCCACAATTTAATCATAATCTTATGTGCTATTTGATTACAGGAAAATCAAATTCAAGCCATCAATTGGAATGTTGATATAATGCAATTTGACAAGTATTTCAAACCATTCCAAACATACCTGGTGTCAGTTGCACAAGTAAAAGAACTGAATCCTGCATATGCTAATCCGTTCAACAAATACATTTGGACAATTGACAGAAATACTATTGTTGAACCAATTGAAAAAGTCATTCCTCCAGATAATCCACTACCACCGCCAACACGATTGGCTATCACCCCTTTTGAGGCTATTGAGCATCAAATGAAAGATTTTGAATTTGGTAACTAAAATACCTTCAATATCTCATTTGCAAATTCACACTCTATTTTTTACTTATTCATTTATTGTGTTTTTTTTTATCTAAAGATGTCCTTGGACTACTTATTAATGCTGGACTTGCAAGTAACGCATCAAATGGGAAGAAATTTCAGGAATTCATCATTATGGATACTCAGTAAGTCTATACTATCTTGACTATTGCCCAACTAACTAATTTCAATATTCACTTGTTTTTACATCATTTTATATTCTCATGGTAGCAATTATTTGCAAAAACATCTGTTCCACACAATAAAATTGAAATCAGATTTCAGAGTTTTGAAATAGATAATTGGGACTGACCGAATTACGGTTCACATAATTGTCAAATGTGTATATTTTACTATATAAAGAAAAAAAAGATTAGTTGATCATGAATAGAACTTTCTCTTTACTATAGTTAATTTGTTTTGATGAAGTTTACATCAATTCAAATGGTTAAACATCTGCTTTGTATCATCCACAGAAAAAGGCCTAAAAAGCTAACACTTTGGGAGGACTCTGTCGAACATTATGGAAATGAACTTTCAGAGAAAGTGAAACACTATCCCGTCTTTCTGGCTAGAAGAGTGGTAAAATCATCATCAGGTAAAATACATGAAGAATTATGGTTTTTTTCCCCCTAAACACTTAACAATTAACCAAAAATAAATATCCATATCCATGCAGGGATATGGAGCAGATACAACACAACAATACTCTTACATCCCACATATCCACAGGCTACCACATTAGTTGCATGGTACTGACAATACAATTTTTATAACAATTGTTTCCGATAACTTATTTAGACTCTTCAAAAATATGCACAACTGTCTTAATTTTACAGGATTCAACTCAGACACAACAACATTTTTGAAACTACATTTTTTGCAGGGCCAAAACAATTCAACGACAACTCATTGAGTACACAGCTAGAAGCATGTCCCCCGAAGGCACTCTTCTTTTTGTTCCCTTTGAAGAAGAATCAATATTCATATCCGATATCCAAATACAGCCACAGGTACATTCTGTTTAAAACTTTAACAGGGGGTGCAAAACTTTTAAGATCAATAGTATCAATATAAAAATTACTAAGTTGTTTATTATTTCCATTTGAAACATTTCTTATTCAGAGATTATTTATTACATATTTGTTTTCTAAAGAAAGGAAATAATATATTTTAGAATTGAAAAAAAAAACCCTATTGTTCATTTTGGTGTAAAAAGGCATTGATATTTAACTTCATCTGTTGGCTCACTGGAATAACTATGTTGTAAGGTTTTAAATTGCCTTCATTAGACAGGAAAAAAGGGGGCACAATTGAGCTTTTGAAATGATCTGTCTTCATTTTGGTTATAATAAACTAGGTCAGAACTTATATTTTTATGTGTCGGCATACTAGGATGACAATTCTTGATCGTTTGCATGAGAATTTAAAAGTTTCTAACATAGCTAAATCAATTTGTATAAAGCAGTAGTGAAGTTCTTTGCCACTATTTTTTCACTCAACAAAAACTAAATCAATTTGTTAATTTACAGGGACAAATATTCTATATTGACGGTCAACTTTCACTGATAAATGAAGACCAACATTTCTGCTCCATGGCGTGCTCAGATTGTAAATTGCCATTTTTAAGAACTACTACACCAAGGCCAATCTATTGCATCCAATGTGGAAGATCCACCCAACTTATTCCCAGGTATTACTGATAAACATAGCATCGACAAATATTCAACCTTTAAAGAAATACTAAAAGACGTTTACACTTACATTATTTTTGTAGTGATGTATTGAATGATTTTTATTTCTAATGAAGTGGGTCTTTGTTTCTTATATATAATTACCATTTATATATATGAAATTTTAAAGACTATACTACTCTACGAACATTTCCCGAACTTCATTTATTATTTCCTAGAAATATTTTTAAGTTTATATATCTAAAGTTGTAAAGATTATCGCGTTTTAAGCTTGGAATATGATCGTTCAAATGATGTTTACACATGTTCGAGAAGCCTTATTAGTGCATAAAAATAAAATGATTAACATATTTTGGGCCCGTGGTGCCACTTATTAAACTTGAAATTGTTTTTTTTTTTTAACTTTATGACAGAATCCAATTTGAAGTTATGGTCATGGATCACACTGGTAGCACAGTAGCCTCCATCTCGAATCAATCAGCAACGAAGATGTTGAACCTCACTGTACAAGAGATTTATGACATCTGCCATGCACAGGTATTTTATATCATCGAATTTATAAACTTATGACAATCATCATGACTAACTAACTTTTTCTCGCTGCAGAGAAAAGCGCTGCTTCTTGACAATGCACATAAACAATTGGGACGAAAGACTTTCAGAATCCAAATGAAAAGATTATTTTCCAAAAATCAAGATAGGCTAGCTATCATGAATTATGAGGAAAAAGAACTTATAAACCAACCATCACCAACTGCACCAATGACCAGCACTGCTGAAACAAGCAAGCGCAAGGCTATGGAGATTAGCTTTGACCGAACGAATCAGCAGAACCTGCCCAAAGACACACCTTCCAGCACTAGACAGAAAACAGAAACCAAGACTCCTCTCAAAAAGGAGTGAAAGCTACTGGAAATGTAAGTCTTACAATTTCACACACAGCTGAATCTTCTCCTTACTTATTACCATTATTAAAGTTACCATTATTTGGTTGTTTATTTTTTGCTATACTAATAGAAACTTGATAAAAACAAGTTGGCAATGGCCAACAGAAATACATAACAGATGCTTTTCATTCGCTAAAAACAACACTCTAATTTTAAAGTTGCAATTTGATGTGTTGATGGATCTCTATGGTACATCTGGAACATATGTGCAAGATAGAAAACCTGTGGAAAAACAGCGATACTTTGTGTTGTTTTAGTTGGCATATGGTTTATCTGAGTAATTAGTGTTGGCTCAGAAGGTTTTAGTATAAGGGCAGTGTACCATACATTTGCCATTTTTGAATTCCATATATTTTTATGAAAAACACACTGATATAAGTTCTGAATAGACGTAAAGAGATGTTCTTACACTATTGTTAGATTAAGCTATTGGTCTATATGACAATTGTCATGCTATTTCTGGAAATTACTGCTGCTATTTCAACATCCTTTCTCTTAATATTTGCCCAAATTTCTTCCACTTCTCTTCATCTTCATTTTTTTTGTTCTTTCTAAATCTCTGTGTTAATTTGAGTTATGTTGTATCAGTTTGTTAACATTGGAAAGTTTGATGGGTATATATTTTTCTTCTTCTTCTTCTTCTAATTCATGGACAAGATGATCACTTTAAAGTTTAAGGGATGTTTATGGTATCACAAGAGTGAAAGAGTCTTTTAGCCATGCGAATTTACATGCGAAATTGATCATAAAATACTGAAGAACTCGCAAGTTATTGAAGCTCAATAATGAATTCGTAGAAACTTGAATGGTTATTATTACAACAAGTTATATGTTCCGAACAAGAGCATATGTTTGGCCTCTAAAATGTTGCATATTTGGAAACCAAGGGATTACTCTTTACTGCTCTCTGTTTCAAGAATTGGCTGATTTAGATACGTACAGTTTAGCCCATTAATGATACATTAATGTTCCTACGAAGAGCTGTAGAGTAGATAGTAAGTTTTATGTTGTATTGTGCAGTGCATATAGAAAACTAACTTCTTTCATTACTTGAACAACTAGAGACATTAAAGACTTATAATTTGGATCCCAAAATGAGAGATTTGCTGAATATGCTTTCCTTCATTAGTTTCAAAACAGAGATACCCATATAGTGAATCAAAACCTTGGTCAAAAGTTCCTTATGAATGTTGATTCTCGGATGGATCTTCAAGCTGTTGGTAAATCTGACTGCTTATTCGACAATCTTTAAGTTATACTGATATATACCAGTCCGTGATGATTTTGAGTTTGTTCAAATTTCAGTTTTGGGGATTGAAATAGAACATAAAGAACTTAATTTCATAGCTTAAGAAATGAAATTTGTGAAATATCTTTGAAGTTGGTCGTGCCTTGATGTGGGATGATATCAAATCATACAAACAAAAACTATGCACAAACTAAGTTCTGCACATTTAAGTAACAGGATTCTATTACTCAAGAGGTCACTTTAAAGTTCCATTTTTTTTAAAACTGTAATTGGTAGTTTTTTTTGGGAGAAATGATGTTTCAGTTTTTGAAGTTTTAGGTTATTCTGGGTACATGGGTAATTTGTATACTTTCAACATCTACATTCCTAACCAAACCTAGCATCATTTTGTTATCAGGTTTTGCCAACAAGTTTTTGGAGCACATCTTTTTGTCAATGCACTGTCAAGCTACTATCTTTTTGCTTCAAGACTGCCTTTTTGAAAAGCTACATTACAACCATATGTGACGCCCCCTGCTTTAAAAAGGTACATGACACAACTAGCTGAATTGCACTACTACTACACTCTCTACATCCATCACTTGAAAACGTGCATTAATTTTAACAACAAATTTCTACAGGTATTTTGTCAACCATGGCGTTGCACAACTACGACATGCAGGATAACCACTAAGTACTTTTTCTGTAAATATGTAGTATAAATGATGTATATATGACAGTGCAATCATCAATGTAATAGACAAATGTATATATGCATAAACAGTGCAAACTTATTTTAGTTGTCTTATACTATCTTACCTCATTACTTACAATAATCTTCTTATTGTTGGATATTTTAAATCATCCCTAAATATTGTCAAAGTGAACGATTTTTACGTTGGTTTTGGGAAGAGCATAAATTGATCAAAGATTTGCTTGAACTTCTCATTTCTTTCAAAGATATCTTAAACCCGCTAAAAAAGTTTGTCTGAAGAACCTTGGTTGGTGAGTTTGGCCTGCAATATTATGTTTATCTAACTATCATTTCTCATTAGATGCTTACCTTCATATTTATTCACTTTCATCTTTTAGGAAATCCCTAGACATTATCTTTTTCAGGATTTATTGTTACTTACAATATCGCCTGTGTAGCTACCCTTTACTTGCACAATTTCATTCACCTAAAATGTGACTTAAATCCTAAACGGCAATAACGTCCAACTCACTTTCGTCGTCCATTTCCAAATTAATTAAAAAAAAATGTGGGCCCCACCCATATATATTAAACAAAACAACTAATATAAAAAAATGTGGGCCCCATAATTCTATGGTATATATAATTGTGGGCCCCATAATTCTATGGTATATATATATTTGTTCCAATTTTTTTTTAAAAGTTGTGGGCCCCATATATATTAAACAACAACTAATATTAAAAAAATAGTGTAAATTAATAATGTAAAAAAAAAAGTGCACCCCATATTAAAAAATAAAACAATATTCATGTAAATTTTAAAGTATCACATTAAGTCAATAATGATGGATTCATTGCCACGTGCGTATTCGTAGCAAACACTAATATAATAAAGTTTTAAATACGGAGCACAAACTACAATATTATATTAATCGTGTTTTGAACAAAAAAAAATTGTGGGCCCCATAATTCTATGGTATATATATATATCCGTTCCAATTTAAAAACAAATTGATTAATAATGTCCAAAAAAAAGTGCACCCCATATTACAAAATCAAACAATATTCATGTAATTTCCAAAGTATCTCATTAAGTCAATAATGATGGATTCGTATTCGTAGCAAACACTAATATAATAAAGTTTTAAATACGGAGCACAAACTACAATGTTATATTAATCGTGTTTCATGTAATTTCCAAAGTATCTCATTAAGTCAATAATGATGGATTCATTGCCACGTGCGTATTCGTAGCAAACACTAATATAATAAAGTTTTAAATACGGAGCACAAACTACAATGTTATATTAATTGTGTTTTGAACATAGTGTCCCATGTATATATATATATATATATATATATATATATATATATATATATATTATATGCATAAACATAGTGCAACTATGTGTAAGTAGTTGTCTTTAAATAGTGATTATATATATATATATATACACTATATATTATGTTCAAAACACGATTAATATAACATTATAGTTTGTGCTTCGTATCTAAAATTTTATTATATTAATGTTTGCTACGAATACAAAATCGGAAAATTTATTAATATTTTTTAAAAGAGAAAACTTGTTTAAAAGGAAACTATTTTTTTCTCTTTGAGATAAACCAATAGCAATATTTAAGCATCAGTTGATACTTTCAATTTTAATTCGATTAATTTAAAGGTGTAAAATACTTATTATTTTTTATCAAATTTTGATTTGGATAATTGTAATTCCAATTATTAAACTAATTTTACATGTTTAAAACGAAACAAAATAAAAATTGATTTTCTATTTAAATGAAGAAATACTATTTTTTAATTTTTGGTAAATATTCTCGGTTTAGCTCATTTTACTTGTCAAATGTTGTCTTTTGGATGGTTTTTTAAGAAAACGTCGATTAGAATTATAATTTGACTAATTTACCTTATTCATTATTTGATCTCCATTTTATATATTTTTTACGACGTTAATCTCTTTTCACATTTATTATACTAAGAATAAAAATAAAAAAGTAATTAAGTTTTATCTTATTTTAAAATATAAATATTTGACTTCTTAACTTTTTCAAGGAAAGTAATTTCATTTGCTCCTACTAATGGGTTGACACGCACGTCGCAATGAATCCATCATTATCGACTTAATGAGATACTTTGAAAATTACATGAATATTGTTTGATTTTTTAATATGAAGCGCACTTTTTTTTAACATTATTAATTTGCACTATTTTTATGCATATATATATATACACACACATCTATGTTCGAAACACGATTAATATAACATTGTAGTTTGTACTCCGTATTTAAAACTTTAGTATATTAGTGTTTACTACTGTAACACCCCGTGCCTTTAACGAAAGTTTTGACCACGATCCTAAACTTAGAAAATCAGATAAAGAATGTGGGAATTGAATGTTTTCCGTTCAGTCGTGATATGGTGGTTTACGCCCATGAACAGTGGTCGTATTTCACTTTACGGGCCGTAAACCAAGTCGTGAACTGAAACCAAGAATTTCTGAACATTCTGGAATTTGACATTTTGAGGTCATAGGGTTAAATACGGACCGTATTTCACTTTACGGCCCGTATTGCAAACCGTGTTTGGAATTTGGGAAAACTTCCTTGATGAAAGTTGTAGAGCATTGAAATACCTTTCCAACGGTATCTTACGGGGGTCAAACGGACATCTGTACAAAGAGTTATGGCCATTTTACTGAAGAGATGCAGTGCAGTCCATGGGGCAAAATACGGCCCGTAAAGTCAGTTTACGACCCGTAAACTGAAATACGGCCAGTATTTTGCTGGACGTAAATTGCAATGTTCCAGAACACTATATATTCGTCCATATCAGTTCAACTCATTATTTTTTCACTCCCTCAAACCCTAAAACGACTTCCTACTCTCCTCCAACATCAAGAACACCAAGGTAAGTCAATTCTAATTATTCCAACTCAATTCTAACATATATCCTTGTAATCTAAACAAGAAATCATCATTCCTAATCTAGGGTTTTCAAGAAAACCCATCTCAAGATTCAAGAATCAAGATTTAGGAAATCTTCTTCAAAATCCAAGTCTTTAATTCAAGTTTTGGAACAACTAAGGTATGTAGAACTTCCATCCACATGAGGGAATCTCTATGTTCTTCCCCATGCTTCGTTTCCTTGATATCCATGAAGTTAAAATCTTAGGGCATTAAACCCAACATATTGGTAGCCCATATTTAAGTATTTATGTACATGAATTTTGTATCTATATTCGTTGTTGTATTCCTAACCTTCCATTACGGATATTAGGAATCCTAGCTTAATCCATGAATCATGAATTCTTCCTCATGTGTTCTCATTATGTTCATATGAAACTTAATGATTTTATTTTGCAAGTTACAAGCATGTTTTCAAGTCAATTACACATATATGATTATGAACTATTGTTATTACTCATGAATCAAGAATATGTTTACAAGCTATTTCATGAAACCATATTTACAAGCTATTTCATGAAATCATGTTTACAAGCTATTTCCTGAAACCATATTTACAAGCTATTTCATGAAACCATATTTACAAGTTATTTCATGAAATCATGTTTACAAGTTATTCCTGAAATCATATTTACAAGTTATTTTCTGAAACCATATTTACAAGCTATTTCATGAAACCATGTTTACAAGCTATTTCATGAAACTATGTTACAAGTTATTTCGTGGAATCATGATTACAAGTTAATTCACGAAAATCATGGGCTTCTTAGCCAACTATGTTATGTTCATGTTTTTGGGAGTTGCACGCATTACCGAGAAGGCTCAGATAGCCTAAAACTATGTAGCTACCATAGGACAAGGATCGCTCCGCCTAGTTAGGACGATACCTTAATTTTACACTGAATGGTTCCATCAGGTACGTTACTACCTTATACCCTGGCAAGGTATAGGGGCTCAGCTGGTCCGGCGAGGTACCAGACTCCACGTTCCCACGTGGTGTTATGATATGTCGGTTTATGAAATGCTCTCCCTACTTATGATATTTTTATCATGTTTTATATATATATATGTATTCATGCTCATGCTCATGCTCAGGTTCATGCCCAGGTTTTCAGTTGCAGTTCTTATCATGTTATTCTATGTCCCATGTTATTTCTTTCAGTTGTTTTACATACCAGTACATTCAATGTGCTGACGTCCCCTTTTTATTGCCCGGGGGCCTGCATTTCACGATGCAGGTACTGATATACAGGACGACACATCTGCTCAGTAAGACAACATTCGTATCAGCTTATTGGTGAGCCCCATCTCATTCGGGGTTTAGTCAACTTTTGTTTTATGCTTAGTTATGTATCTAAGGTATGCTGGGGGGCTTGTCCCAGTAAGTATGTTTTCTAGTCAGATCATGATAGAGGTTTCATAGACTAGACAAGTCAGTTATGTTATGTCAGACATTCGGAGTCGTATAACCATTTTTGGTTCATTCATGTTATTTCTGCACTCATGTTTAAACAAGTATTTTTATTAAGTATTACGACTTATCATGTTTTATAAAGGCTCATTATGCATTCACGTTATATTCCGCTTATGTTATGCCTCATGATAGTTCAGCAAGCCATGTGGTTCGCTCGGTCACATGCAGTCAGGCACCGAGTGCCGTGTTACGTCCAGGCCATGGTTCGGGGCGTGACAACTACGAATATAAAGTCTACACTTTTTTTTACATTAGTTTTTTTTTTAATATGGGGTTCACTTTTTTTTATATTGCTTGATTTTGTTAATATGGGGTCCACTTTTTTTTTTTTTTTTTTTTTTTTTACAGTGAGTTTGGAGATGGTTGGTTTCACTTTTTTTTTTTTTTTTAATTTGCTTGATGTTGTATAGTATGAGGTCCACCCTTTATAGGGTGCAGTTTTTTTTTTTTTTTTTTTGGACATTATTAGTTTGCACTATTTTTATGCATATAATATATATACATATACTGTGTTCCGATTAATATAACATTGTAGTTTGTGTTTCATATCTAAAACTTATATATATATATATATATATATATATATTAGAATTATGGGGCCCACAATTTTTTATATATATATTACTTGATGTTGTCAATATAAGATACTATGTTCAAAACACGATTAATATAACATTGTAGTTTGTGCTCCGTGTTTAAAACTTTATTATATTTCTACTATTAAGAAGAGCCGATTGGGCTAATTTTTGTTTTTTTTTATATATCGCTTGATTTTGTTAATATGGGATACTATGTTCAAAACACGATTAATATAATATTGTAGTTTGTGCTCCGTATTTAAAACTTTATTATACTATAAAATTTATTATATTAGTGTTTACTACGAATACAAAGTCTGCATTTTTTTTTACATTAGTTTTTTTTTTTAATATGGAGTTCACTTTTTTTTTTAATATTGCTTGATTTTGTTAATATGGGGTCCACTTTTTTTTTACAGTGAGTTTGGAGATGGTGGGTTCCACTTTTTTTTTTTTTTTTTTAAATTGCTTGATGTTGTTTAGTATGAGCACTTTTTTTACAGTGAGTTTGGAGATGGTGGGTTCCACTTTTTTTTGTCCTTTTTTTTTAATATTGCTTCATGTTGTTTAGTATGAGGTCCACCCTTTATGGGGTGCAGTTTTTGTTTTTGGACATTATTAGTTTGTACTATTTTTATGCATATAATATAGATACATATATTTTGTTCAAAATACGATTAATATAACATTGTAGTTTGTGCTCTGTATCTAAAACTTTATATATATATATTAGAATTATGGGGCCCACAATTTTTTTTTTAAAATTGGAATGGATATATATACATATACCATAGAATTATGAGGCCCACAGTTTCTTTATATACACATATATTATGTTCAAAACACGTTTATTATAACATTATAGTTTGTGCTCCGTATCTAAAACTTTATTATATATATATATATATATATAATAAAGGATATATATTGGAATGGAATGGATATATATATATACACCATAGAATTATGAGGCCCACAACTCCGTATCTAAAACTTTATTATATATATATATATATATATATATTAGAATTATGGGGCCCACAATTTTTTTAAAATTGGAATGGATATATATATACCATAGAATTATGAGGCTCACAATTTCTTTAAATATACATATATTATGTTCAAAACACGTTTAATATAACATTAAAGTTTGTGCTCCGTATCTAAAACTTTATATATATATACACCATAGAATTATGAGGCCCACAATTTTTTATATATACATATATTATATACATATTAAAATTATGGGGCCCACAAAGTTTTTTCTTAAATTGGAATGGATATATATATATACACACCATAGAATTATGAGGCCAACAATATTTGTTTTTAACATTATTTGTTCTATATGATATATGGGTGGGGCTCACTTTTTTTTAACATTATTCAATACATAAATTTTTACAATTATACACAATTACATATATATAAATACATTATAATTCAAAGTGTTGGGCCTGTGCGCAGCACGGGCATACACCCTCTAGTCAAATAAAATGAAGGATCTGCTTGACGTGTGGGTTTAAACGAATTTTGTATTTCAGTATATATGTGGAGACTGGAGCCCACTAAAAATTTAACGAATATTAAAATCTGAACTGATAAAATTCTAATAACATTAAGTTGATCCGTGCAAAGAACCTTAAAAACAGTTATTGAACACATTAAATTTAAATTCTAGATCCGTCTCAAATCCGAACACCTCTGGAGTTTTCTGAAACTTGGGCTCAACATTTATGAGGCAACTGGAGATTATGATGTTCACATAACGCCATTAGTTGAAGATGGTAGACATTTGTTGAATATCGGCAAGCCCTCTATTAAATACAAGTGGAGAGAGGTGAATCAATGTGCCGACTTCTTAGCAAACGAAAGGCACAAGCATGACGAAGATCTAATAATTGGGGAAATGCGCTCAAAGATATGAAGTTTCTTCTCTTGACAGATTTAAGTGACAAGACTTTTGATAGAATGTAATTATTTTTTAATCTTGTCCAGCGTACAAAACAAATATACTACTAGAGCATCAAAGGGCCGATGCTGAGTGTGGCAAGAAGAAGAGCATCACGTATCGCCATCATGATTTTCAGGAGATTCAAAATAATATAAGAAAGAATAAAGGGGATTCAACATCTATTATATATGTCTAAAAAATAATTTTATTCTTGTATATATAATATAATTTTTCAACTATGGAAGTTCGAAGGAACCGCCTTCCGGTATCTAACTCCCCCCATGCTAAACATTGCGTTTGATATTCAATGTAGCCCATAGTAGTTATCTTACTTTTTGCTTTTGCCTCACTAAGAAAATATGACACGCTTTATATGCTGTTTTTTGACAAAAAGTACGTAGCACTGCAGATACGTAGCAAATTTGACCAGGTTAGTTGTGATACAATTATGTAGCTCTTGTTAAGTTCTTTTGGTGAAAAGATAGTTTTCTTACCTTGGACAAATCAAATAATGGAAGTAATATGAGATTAATTAACTGGATAATTAACAAGGATATACAGAAAATTGGAGTTGGGAGTTTTTGAGTGTATCTCTATGACGGAAATCAGAATGTGCAAGTTGTGCCGTTCTTGATTTCCACAGAACAGTCTCGTAACATCTAATTAAGGATCTAATAAAGATTTGTCCGTTTTCGTTTTTCTTCAAAATAACTTCTTATTCTTATTTATTTTCACAGAGGAATATCTCAACTCATTGATTCAATAATAAGAGAATACATTGGTACTAATATACAAGAAAAATAAGAATAAAAGGAAACAAAATATTTTATAATTAATCCAGATCTTAAATCGGTGCTACGTAATATTTTAGATTAATGTACTGTACTAGAACATTCCAAAGTATATGTTACCATATATATGTTAATAATTACTCCAATTTCAGTTTATGTATTTCTTATTTCTTTCTTAATTCGTTCCAAAAAAGAATATCAAAAGAAAAATTGAAATAACTTAATTTTAAATTGATCCTTTTACCCTTAATTAAAAAAAAAATTATAGCCACACAAATATTAGCAAATATTTAAAATCATAAATTTCAAATTATTAAACTATCAAATATATTGATTTACATCGACACGGAAAGAGGGAGTACTGTATACACAAGTAGGGCTGGGCATAAATACCGAAAACCGAATCGAATTAATTCGATTTTCAATTTTTCGGTTCAGTTTCGGTTTATGTTTTTAGAAACTTCGGTGTTCAGTTTTTAGAGTTCGGTTCTTCGGTGTTTCGGTTTAAACCGAAATTTAATGGATTACCCAAAAAAATTAAAATAGTCCAGGCCCATTAAGTTTAAGCAAAAAAAAAAAAAACAATTGTAACAAGCCCAAAAAAATCCAATTGTAATATCCTTAACAAAGGAAGGTGACTAGGATGTGTCTTTAGGATAATGTATGTCCTTTATGTGTTTTCTTAATTATTCTTACTGTTTGTATATAACACCTAGTACTCCTATATCATGGTTATGGTCTTCTGTTCTTATGTATCTTGTTTGTTTGATTTTGATTTCAATTTATCAGTTTTATGTTTTATTGCTTTTGAGAATATGAATTAGTGTAAATGGAATCGCTTCTAATATCATATCAAAAAAACCGAATGGAAAAAACCGAAACCGAAATAACCGAACCGAACTAGTTTGTTTTGGTGTTTGGTGTCCACCTTCAAAAAATCGAAACCGAAATAGCTGAATTGAAGTTTGAAAAAAACGAACGCCCACCCCTGTACACAAGTACCAAATAATTGCACTTGCAAAGTTACATTGACACATGTTTTAAGCATATTGTCAACAATATGACGAGACTTCCATATCTTCCTGATGTAATCATGCAATATAGACATGATTAAAACATGCATAATCTAATTATCTCATATGCATTTAGAGATTTGCTTTTCAGTGTTTCATGTAAATTTTTACTCATGCAATGTGATACATATGAATTCTTATTATTGCACTTTTTTACTGATTAGTATAACAAGACCTAGCTTACATTTTATTGAAGTCATACTGAAACAACAACGAACAAAAGATGAGGTTCTCATAAAATTCTTGCAATGGCCACAAATGCTACTTCTCTAGCAAACCATGGCCAAAATGGCACCAAACAAGAAGATGTTGTAATGGTGATGGTGCCCTTTCCAGCTCAAGGACATCTAAATCAGCTCCTCCATCTCTCTCGTCTCGTGTCATCGTACAATTTACAAGTCCATTATGTTGGATTTAATGCTTTTATCAGACAAGCAAAATTACGCATCCATGGTTGGGATCCTGTCACCGATACCACTCATCCTAACATCTTATTCAAAGAAATACATTTACCTTCATCTTATAATGTACGATCTCCTTGCTCAAACATGTCAAAAGTCATAGCATCAACACTTGATTTATCCTTAACCTTGAGAGAGCCATTAATTGCATTTCTAAATGAACTCTCTACCACAACTAGTAGAGTGGTTATTGTTTATGATAGCTTAATGGCTTTTGTGGTTCAAGATATAGTTTCTATGCCAAATGTTGAGGCATATTGTTTCCATGCAGTCTCTGCTTTTACCACAAGTTCCATTATATGGGAAGGCATAGAAAATTTTCTCCATCTCCCTACATTTCTTGGGAAATTTGCAAGGGAACTTCTTAAAATTCCACAAGAACTTCCATCCCTTGGGAGTAGTTTCACACATGAATTCTTGGATTTTATTAGCATGCAAGATAAGCATCACAATATTTGCTCTGGAAATTTATTTGATACATGCAAAGTTGTTGAGGGGCCATATCTTCAAATTCTTGCAAAATTGCATAGGTTACTAAGAAGAGGCAACCAATGGGCTCTTGGTCCTTTTAATCCAATCAAAATACAAAAGGATTCAAAAGATCATTGTCACAAATGTTTGAGATGGCTTGATAAACAAAAACCAAATTCTGTGTTGTTAGTTTCATTTGGAACAACAAGTTCTTTATCTAGTGATCAAATCAAAGAGTTAGCAATGGGATTAGAAAAAAGTGACCAGAAGTTCATTTGGGTAGTGAGAGATGCTTTGTTAGAAGAAGGTGAAAAGGTCAAAATCCCTAATGGATATGAAGAAACAATACAAGAAAGAGGGATTATTATAAAAGATTGGGCACCCCAATTTGAGATCTTAGGACATTCATCGACAGGCGGTTTTATGAGTCATTGCGGATGGAATTCTTGCATGGAGAGTATTACTATGGGAGTCCCAATAGCTTCATGGCCTATGAGTTTTGATCAGCCTAGAAATGCAGTGTTAGTGACAAATGTTCTTAAAATTGGCATTGTTGTGAAGGATTGGGAGCATCGTGACGATTTGGTTACTTCAACAATAGTTGAAAATTGTGTAAGGAAATTGATGAATTCACCAGAGGGAGATGAAATGAGGATGAGAGCCATGGAACTTGGTAAAAAAGTTAGAGAATCCATGATGGATGGTGCTGTTTCTAGGATGGAGATGGATTCTTTCATTGCTCATGGTACCAGAGACTAGTTTTTTGTTATTAGCAAGATTGTATGACTTGTTTCTGCTCTGCTCTCTAAATAATCTAGCTGTGGAAGAACAAATTATGTACTGTTTCATAAAACTAATTACAATAAGTTAAGAGTGTCCTTAGACAGATTCCTATTATATGAAGTATTTATAATATGTTAAAGAGTCTCACATCAGTGTGAGATGGGATTATTTGTCTCCGTATTTAGTTTTGGACAATCTTCTCCTGATGAACTAGTTTTTGGAGTTGAGTTAGATCCAAGGTCCATTTCATAGAATGGTAAATAATAGCGTACTCTCTCCGACAGCATAGATTTTTAGATGAGATGGTACTTCAACATAATCATCGATATCTAAATAGTTGAAACTTGAAACAACATATGTTAAGCCTAATCTCCATTGTTGATGTTCTTTGAGCAAGTAATTCCAAGTTAATTCAACTTTTGTTTCAAACCTTTTAAAGCATCTCTAGGATTGCTTACCTAAAAGAATACATAAATTTTTGCAACAAGAGAAGGTATTTACCTTCAAGATAAAGATACGAACACTCAAGATATAAAGCTCCAAAGCTTTCTACTCAATAGCCTAAACCTAACCTCTGATGTACAAGGGGAGGGGAATGACTGTATATATATATATATATACTAAAACTAATCCTCTGTTGGAATTAGACTTTGGATACAAATACTAATTATAATGACTAGAAGCATTTCTTAGAAGTAGCCAGCAACAGCTTTAGAATTACCTAGGCACACATGCTAACTTTATTAACTTATATAGTCAAATACTAGCTTTAGAACAAGTGCTTATTGAAATCATCTCATTTTGATTAGTCCACCAATTAAAGAACCAACTTCAGTAAAGACTCAACTAGCAATGAGAGTAAATATTTCTTGCTGCCAAACAAATATTAATGCTTTATAATACCTTATTGTGAAGACTACATTACCAACACTAGCACAAATGATTTGGCACCAGCAAAAGAGATGGGACAGGAGAATTACATGGTCTAAAAATGTTGCAACCATATAATTACAAGTTTTGATATAGTTTCTAAGACATAAAAACAAATTCCTCCCCCCGCCCCGGTCTCCTGTTTTTCCCTTCTTCTTCCTTTTTTTTTTTTTTTTGCTGCTAATTCCTAGTATTTATACCTTGTAGAAGTTTTCTTCCAGGATCTATCAAACTTCCCTTTCTTGCACCTGTATGGAAAGGTTAAGCTTTGGCAGCAGTTCTGCACCGTTGGCAATACAGGGGAATAAGCGTTATTAAATTGCACTCGGAGCTTTGGTAATGAAATCCAATATTTATAATAGAAATTAGACTTCCATGAACAAGAAGTGAGACCTTAAGTGAGATTCTCTTCTCCAATGAAACTAAGAGGTATTGTTTTCCAACCCCAAAAGGTTTAAAGGGTATCGTAGTATCAAACTTAAAGCAACCAAAATTAGCCATAGTTCATTTATATTTAAATGTGATCATTCAAATGCATTATGAAAAGGAAACATCAAAGAGAATTGAATGGAAGGAGGGAAAAAGAGTAGGTGATCCAAAGAAACACATATATCCAGGAAATATAGTAGATAATGTTGTACTAGCTTTTTTATTTTGATTTATCACAAAAGCTAGTGAATTTTTACAAATATTAGTATTACAGTTTCTCCCATCAACCTGCTTGTTGAAAATTAAAATCATCCACCTATATAAACATAGGGAGCACATTTTTCATCATAAAGTTTTCTACTCATCCATTCACAAGTTTCCTCAAGATGGTTTCACATATAGTAGGATTGTAAAATAAGAAATGCCCAGCATCAGGAACTTCATGATATTTAATCCAACCAAGCTTATCTGCTAAATATTGATTGAGTTTTCTTGGTACAATTCTGTCCTCATAACCTTGCCAAAGATGGACAGTACCCTCATGATTCTCTGGGAAAGGATTAGGAACTTGTGTTGGATCAAATTCCCATTTGCCGAATCCTACTATCAGGTCCCGGTACAAAGATTCGAACTTCCCCTGCTGTGTTACATTCTCCTACAGGGAGAAACAAAAACTTTCAGACTCGTAACAGTAATATTGAGACAGAAAGCCCGTCTGGATTAGCTGGAAAAAAGTGTTTTTTAAGTATAAGTGCTTAAAGTACTTTTTAAGTGCTGAAAGTTTTTTTTTTTTATAAATAAGCAGTTACGTGTTTGGATAAAAATGCTTAAAGAATTTTTAGAAGTAAAAGTAGTATTGGAATTAATATAAAATATAAGGGATAAAAGCGTAAAATTGTTGGTCAAATCAAAATGGCTTTTAAGCACAAAAAAATAAAAGTTGGGTTGAGCAACTTCTTGGTTTTGACTTTATCTTAAGCACTTTTTAACTTAATTTAAATTATTTTCTATTTTACCAAACACCCAAATAAGTTAAAAATGGCTTATAAACTGGTTTGAGCAACTTATAAGCCAATCCAAACGAGTTCATAGTATAGTTTAATGACTAGAAGTGTAGTTTATCCGACAAGTTAAATCTTTAGATGTGAAGGTCACATAATTCAATATGGTATCAGCACAGGCAAGAGGCCGAGGATTCAAATCTCACAACCATCTAAAAGGGAAAAAAGATAGTTCCTTGTATCTGACCTGTTAAAAGGAATCAAGTCCCCTCGTGAAGAAACGTGCTGAGATATATAATATAATTAAGTAATAATTTAAACTTTTAGATAAGAGAGTTGTACGATTTAACGGGTGAAATGTAAATGGAGCATATATATCTTCTATAACAATTTCATTCACAATGTTACCCGCCTTCCCCTGCATATACACAAAAAGAAGAACAGAATGGGAAAACATGCTTATCTTCACAATCAAAAATTGGACAGATTTTGGGGGAATTCTTTCCAAAGAGAGAGTACACATAACATTTGATATAATGTTATTTTTTTTTCTTCATATTCTTAAATGAGAACTAGCAAAAATTAACCCTTTTTTATAACCAACTCGAGTTTAACAGATTGGATTATGACTTGTTACTGACTTGACCTAACAAATTGAACTCGAAATGACCTACCAAACAATTGGGTTAAAATATTATAACCCAAATGTCAAAATGCAACCCAAATCCGGACATCCAAAATCAAGTTAATATTTAAGAAAATTAAAATACGTGAACTTTCACTTCTTCTTTTCAAAAAGGCGAATTCAAAAATGATGGGAGGTCGGATCATGTTGTGCGATTTGGGATATGAACCGTCATTTGACCCATCTTGACTTTACGCATGTCAACCCAAGCAAACTTGGAGTGAAATGGGTTGTCACCTGTTTATTAGTTTAATATCCGTTTTGACCTGCCCAATTTTGATCCAACTAGTCCGTTTGTAATCTCTAGTTCATAACTATGCAACAGGCAACCAGAGATTCAATTTGACACAACCACAGAAAAGATGCATTTAGATCAGATAGCACAAATGGATAAGTTAATAAATTTAGGCAAATGCATACAAGTTCTATAGATGAAATGAGAAGAAGAAAAAAAAGGGAGAAAACCATTTACCTGACCAAGACTAGGGGCTTCAGACAACTGTTTCACTATCTCCAAATCTGTTTTGCTGAAAATAGCCATATTACCTTCCATAACACTTAAAGAACGGAACCACTTTTGATTCATCCACCAATTAAACAGCCAAGGGGCATAGTGTGCAATTTGAAATGTCCTCTTGTCTTGTGGAACTATCATTTCCAAAGCTTCTTTTGATAGTTTAGTAGGATAACATGTCCACCAGTAGTTCGCGGATGGACCTACAATAGCAACTCCAGCCAACCTGCTCGAGTTAATTTTACGAAAGAAAAACTTAACTTCATCTACTATAGCAGTGGTGAAAAAATAATGTTAATACCTCAAAAGGATAATTATCATCTTTGATATTAATCTTGAATAACCTTAAATGGCTAATATCTTAAATAGCCTTAATGGATAATTATAAGAAACTAGTATAGTTACCTGCGCTTCGTGCGGTCGTGAAATTTCTTTCTTAAAAATACAAAAAACATAAATTTAATGAAAGAAAAATGAAAAATACAAAAAAAAAACTGATGTAGATAAGTAAAATGAAGGTACAAACATTAATCCCTATATTTAACTAAAAATATTTGTTTGCATCAAGGGAATAAAGCTTGTATCGTATAATAAATGCACAAAAAACATAACTAAGATATTATGAAGCATAAAATTTTTTGTTTCACTTAAAAGGAAGAAATATGAGGAGAAAAGGGAAAGAAATAGTGAATAAGAATATACCACACGTATGTAAGTTTCAAATCTCTTTGGGGGAATAAGTTTGATATAAAACTCACGAAAATCGTCGATTAACAAAATAAAAAGAGAAAAATAAAGGCACACTACAAAATAATACTCTTCTCACTCTAATAACTAAAGTAATACGGAGTAATTTTTTAAAGTCCATCAAAGTTTCTTGAAAATTCTCATGATGTTTAAATACACAAAGGCATCAATTCGAATTGCGTCAAGAAAATATCCACGTGGACATGAATGTTAGCCGTGACAGAAAAGCAATAAAGGGAAGTTAGAAATGGGATGAACATATTTGTAAAATTTAGTAAGAAATACAGAAAATCTGAGAAAAGGGAGAAGAGGAAAAGTATTTTGCTTTAATTAGTAAATTTGAAATACATTAATAACATTAATTGTAACTGAAGCATATTTGTAAGAGATGTTCATTTTAGTTATGGATGGAAGAAAAATTAACAATTACTTATATTTTTTTTGTTACATAAAAATCAATTATATGGAGTAAAATTAAGCCATTTAAGTATCCAAAGTAAAAAAAAGTTAACATGTTGAATGTGGTGAAGATGTCATAATTAAATAGATTTTTGTCGAATAAATTTAAATCAAGTGACCATTTTATAAGGACGCCTTTGTCCCTATCCTCGAATCTCCCCTTAGTCTTATTCTCATCTTTTCACTATTTGGTCTACTGCTTTTCCTTCCAATAATCAATAGTACAAGATAAATTTAACTATATGTGTAAAGTTAAATAACATGAAAATTAAGACAAAAGTTTTAGCCTTTGGACTTTATGTATTCGAGGAAAAAAAGGACTTACACACTTCAATTCAACATGTATTCAAGTATATGTTAACATACATAAAAGTTTTAGCCTTTGGACTTTATGTATTCCAGGAAATTATACACCTCAACGTTGAGGTTTTAAACTTTGTTTTTTTTCCCCTTGAAAACATACAAAGAATGAAAGATTCTGAAGAAAAATAAATCTGTTTGGTTATATATTTGACAAATTTTATAACATGATTTTTATCAATGTACTTTAAGTACACGCCATATGCATATAGGTATTTTTTTTTTTTAGTTACCCCTATTATCAGAATGTTCAACTTAATGTTTTATAATTTTCTTCTTGCTTAAAGGAGGCAAGGAAAATCATTCACATAGATATGATGATGTAAGGTCGCACCAAATTGAAGTTCACTCTTTACTGACCTATGATGAAGTGTATACTGGCAAACCTAAGAAGAGAATGTTTAACAAAAGCAATCATGTCATAGCTACTCGTAGAAGTTAGGAGCTTTATACAAAAGATTTTTAAGAAAAATCAGTGACATTGCAAATCATACATTTAAAAGAGAAATATATCAAAACTATTTATAAAAAACTAAAATCGTAGCACAAAGAACGAACTAAACCAGAAAGAGAGGTTTACGCCTCCTCTTAAACACTTGCTATCAATGTTATATTCAGCAAAATCATGAAGAAAGAAGAAGCAAAAAATAATACTAATAAAAAGAAACGCTCGATTCTCATGGTATCTCAGAAAGATTTAAGTGCCTTACTTCAAATACAAATAGGAAAACGACTTTTGCTTGCACTTGTCCTTATTAAGAGTAGATTGCTTACACAATTTGTAGATGCATATTTTAACATCAAAAAGCATATAAAGGTCTTATAGTAATAATCAAGGGAAAAACTATGTAGTATTGTTTTGTTAACTGTATAACATAGCATAATAATCGTTTAAAGTTTAAGAAAAGAATAACCATGTCAAGAGATTAATGGTATTCATTGTGATATATACCAAAGTCTGCTTTGTAATAATCTCCTCAACAAAACACTCCAACAGATTCTAGAATATTACTTAAAAAATTTCCAACAATTAGAATAAAAGAACCAAAAATGAAAAGTAAAAGAGTGAAACTGAAGAAAGAAGTGTTAGGTGTGGAATTGGCCAAACAAGTCAATTCTTTTGTTCACATAGTCGTGATGTAAGCGCTTACCTCATAATAGTTGTGATGTAAGCGCTTACCTCATCATAGGAAATTCATTCCTATAAATAGGTAGCTTATGGTTCATTTGTAAGACATCATTAAGATCATTTGCTATACACATCCCAAGAGAGAAAAAATCTAAGAGAAATACTCTTAGTGAAAGGCTTAAGTAAGAGAAGGTCTTTGAGAGAATTTTCTGTGGTAAAATTCTTGAGTGTAATTGGGATTGGGGTTGTGAGGTTGAGTGTTGTAAACACTTGTAATATTTCTTCTTTAATAAGATCTGCAGCAGCAACGTGGACGTAGCTTTCACATTGAGGGTGAACCACTATAAATCTGTGTGTGCTATTTATTCTTCGCTTACATCACGGCGTAAGTAGGTTCTGTCTAAGGAGGTTGGTATTTAAGTGGTCCAGCTGTGACCCTCCAATCTTTCCTGGGAACCTGCTTACAAAGGTCGGATTTGGGATTCAAATCCTAACAACTGGTATCAGAGCAACAGGTTGTGTTGTGATTTAGAAACGATGGGAGGCGAAGATGGTACGACGCACGGCATCGGTAAATTCGATGGTACAGACTTTGCGTTCTGGAGAATGCAAATTGAAGATTATTTATATGGCAGAAAGCTTCATGAACCTCTGAGTCCGAAACCAGAGGAGATGAAGCAAGCAGATTGGAATCTCCTCGACAGACAAGTTCTGGGAGTCATTCGGCTGACGCTGTCGAAGAACGTTGCTCACAACGTGGCAAAGGAGAAGACCACCGTTGATATGATGAAGGTATTGTCTGACATGTATGAGAAACCTTCGGCAAATAATAAGGTATTTCTCATGAAGAAACTATTTCATCTAAAGATGATGGAAAATGCTCATGTTGCTGCACACGTAAGTGAATTCAATACCATTGTAAATCAATTGTCATTGGTAAAAATTGACTTCGATGATGAAGTGCAAGCTCTAATTTTGTTGGCATCCCTACCAAATAGCTGGGAGCCAATGAGAGCAGCGGTTAGTAATTCTGTCGGTAGTGAAAAACTAAAGTTCAACGATGTTAGGGATCGTATCCTTGCTGAGGAAGTGCGCAGGACAGATTCTGGAGAGGCATCGACGAGTTCTGCTTTTAATGTTGAAAACAGAAGCAGAAATTATGACAGAAACTACAACCGAAATAGGGGCAGATCGAAGTCAAGGAATGGCAGGGGTCAATCCAGACCAGGACGAACATTTGAGTGTTGGAACTGTGGAAAACCAGGTCACTTCAAGAAGAACTGCAGGGCGCCAAAGAAGGAGGACAACAAGGGGGCTGGAATCAACGCTGCTACGGAAGACATTGGCGATGCGTTGTTGCTATCGGTTGACAGCCCGATAGACTCTTGGGTGCTTGACTCAGGAGCGTCCTTTCATACCACCCCACATCATGATATAATGACAAACTACGTGGCTGGGAATCTCGGCAAAGTTTATTTAGCCGATGGAGAGCCACTAGACGTTGTTGGCACGGGAGACATTAATTTGAAGATGTCAAATGGATCCTCGTGGAAGATTACAAAAGTTAGACATGTTCCAAAGCTGATGCGAAACCTGATTTCAGTAGGTCAGCTTGATGATGAGGGATATGATCTCAACTTTGGTAATGGGTCTTGGAAGGTGGCGAAAGGTGCTATCGTAGTTGGCCGAGGAAAGAAGATTGGCACTCTCTACATGACGGATAGCTGTCGTGATATTGTTGTTGTGGTTGACAACACAAAGAAGACAGATTTGTGGCATTGTCGGCTTGGGCATATCAGCCAGAAGGGGATGAAGCTGTTGGTGACAAATGACTTAATTCCGGAGCTGAAGACGGTGGACCTTCATACGTGTGAGAGCTGCATTCTCGGAAAACAAAAGCGAGTAAGCTTCTCAAGTGCAGGCAGAGAGTTGAAGGTCGAAAAGCTGGAATTGGTGCACACAGACGTGTGGGGACCTACCACTGTACCCTCCCTTGGAGGATCACACTACTACGTGACCTTCATTGATGATTCAACCAGGAAGGTATGGGTTTATTTTATGAAAAATAAATCCGATGTGTTTAGTGTATTCAAAAGATGGAAAGCCATGGTCGAGAATGAAACAAACCTCAAGTTGAAGTGTTTGAGGTCCGACAACGGCGGAGAATACACTGATGGTGATTTCAAACGGTACTGTGCCGATAATGGGATCAAGATGATGAAGACTATTCCTGGAACGCCGCAACAGAATGGAGTAGCCGAAAGAATGAACCGAACGTTGAACGAGCGTGCTCGGAGTATGAGAATACACTCTGGACTGCCCAAGACATTCTGGGCAGATGCAGTCAATACCGCGGCCTTCTTAATTAATCGAGGACCATCAGTTCCCTTGGATTTCAGAATTCCAGAAGAAGTCTGGAGTGGCAAGAAGGTAAATCTTTCATTTCTGAAAGTGTTCGGTTGCTTATCATATGTTCATAATGATGATACGGCTAGAAGCAAGCTTGATCCAAAATCAAAGAAGTGTTACTTTATTGGCTATGGTGACACCGAGCTTGGGTACCGATTTTGGGATGAACAAAATCGGAAGATCATCCGAAGCAGGAATGTTGTCTTCAACGAAGAGGTGTTGTACAAAGACAAGTTGCAAAAAAATTCAGAATGTCAGGACAAGGAATCAGAAATAGTCGATTTGAGGGACTTCCCGACACCTGAGCCGCAGCCAGGTACAGCCGAGGCAGAGGAACAAACAATCCGAGAAGGTGCTGATGAAAGTGCTGATTCTGAAACAAATGAACAGACGCCAATCACAGAACTGCGTAGATCATCCAGGATCAGGAAGCCGCTTCACAGGTACTCTCCATCCCTCAACTACATTCTACTCACTGATAGAGGGGAGCCGGAATGTTATGAAGAAGCAATGCAAGTCGATGAATCGACTAAGTGGGAGCTGGCAATGAAGGATGAGATGGATTCACTATCGGCAAATCATACATGGGAATTATCCGAGTTGCCAAAGGATAAGAAGGCATTGCAAAACAAATGGGTTTATCGGATAAAGGAAGAACCCAATGGAAGCAAGCGTTATAAAGCAAGGCTGGTTGCAAAGGGATTTCAACAGAAAGAAGGCATTGACTATACGGAGATCTTCTCTCCCGTAGTCAAGATGGTGACTATCAGAACTGTTCTTGGGCTGGTAGCAAAGGAAAATCTACATCTGCAACAGATGGACGTGAAAACTGCATTTCTTCACGGTGATCTAGATGAGAAAATCTACATGCGACAGCCGGAGGGATTCAAAATCAAAGGAAAGGAGAATCTGGTGTGCAAACTTCAAAAGAGTCTGTACGGACTAAAACAGGCTCCAAGACAGTGGTATTTAAAGTTTGACAGCTTTATGAAGAAAGCTGATTTTTCAAGGTGCGAGGCAGATCACTGCTGTTACTTCAAAAAATTTGAAGACTCGTACATGATATTGCTACTCTATGTCGACGACATGCTAATCGTAGGAGCAAACCTACAGGAGATTGATCGGTTGAAAAAAGGGTTATCGGAAGAGTTTGCAATGAAGGATTTGGGAGCTGCAAAGCAAATCCTTAGGATGAGAATCGACCGAAGCAAGGAGGGCATCAAACTCTCACAAGAAGAATATGTGAGGAAAGTTATCAAAAGGTTTAACATGCATGATGCCAAGCCAGTCAGCACTCCCTTGGCTGGACACTTTCGGTTGTCAAAGGATCAGTCGCCGACAACCGAGGATGAGAAGAAGCAGATGGACAAGATACCTTATGCATCTACAATCGGTAGTCTTATGTATGCAATGATATGTACAAGGCCAGACATTGCACATGCAGTGGGAGTTGTCAGCCGATTTATGAGCAATCCGGGAAAGCAACACTGGGAGGCTGTGAAGTGGATATTCAGATATCTGAAAGGCAGCTCGAGTTCAGCTCTGTATTTCCGAAAATCAAAAACAGGATTGCAAGGGTATGTTGATGCTGACAACGGTGGTGATATTGATAGCAGAAAGAGCACATCCGGGTATGTTTACACATTCGGAGGTACTGCAATCTCTTGGGTTTCCAAGTTGCAAAAGATAGTAGCTCTCTCTAGTTGTGAGGCTGAGTACGTTGCTGTGACGGAGGCCACAAAGGAAATGATGTGGCTACAATCTTTTCTGCGGGAATTGGATCAGGACCACGAGGGAAGTGTGCTATATTGTGATAGCCAAAGCGCCATTCATTTGGCAAAGAACCCGGTTTACCATGCTCGAACGAAGCACATACAACTCCGGTACCATTTCATTAGATCAGCTTTGGAAGATGGAGCGCTGGTGCTTGAGAAGATCGCAGGGAGTCAGAATCCAGCAGACATGCTGACAAAGGCAGTGACGATAGACAAACTGAAGCTATGCTCAACTTCAGTTGGCCTGCACGAAGTATGAAAGTAGGAAAGAGTTGCTGCATCGATCAAAGTGTGAAGACAAATTAAAATTAGTCTTCAAGTGGGAGATTTGTTAGGTGTGGAATTAGCCAAACAAGTCAATTCTTTTGTTCACATAGTCGTGATGTAAGCGCTTACCTCATAATAGTCGTGATGTAAGCGCTTACCTCATCATAGGAAATTCATTCCTATAAATAGGTAGCTTATGGTTCATTTGTAAGATATCATTAAGATCATTTGCTATACACATCCCAAGAGAGAAAAAATCTAAGAGAAATACTCTTAGTGAAAGGCCTAAGTAAGAGAAGGTCTTTGAGAGAATTTTCTGTGGTAAAATTCTTGAGTGTAATTGGGATTCGGGTTGTGAAGTTGAGTGTTGTAAACACTTGTAATATTTCTTCTTTAATAAGATCTGCAGTAGCAACGTGGACGTAGCTCTCACATTGAGGGTGAACCACTATAAATCTGTGTGTGCTATTTATTCTTCGCTTACATCACGGCGTAAGTAGGTTCTGTCTAAGGAGGTTGGTATTTAAGTGGTCCAGCTGTGACCCTCCAATCTTTCCTGGGAACCTGCTTACAAAGGTCGGATTTGGGATTTAAATCCTAACAAGAAGGTTCAATTGCCAGAACTGTTGAGATTAATCTAATCACTTTGTACTTATCTCCAGATTTTGCTGTCCTGAAACGTGTACTAAACATGAGAGAAATTAACAAAACACTAAATCAGAGGAAGGAGATTAACCTCGGGCGAGTAATAAAAAGAAGTGGAAGAAAAAAAGGTATGGAAGAATGTAAAATATTTATGATCAAATGAAGAAATTAACCTGTGGAATAAGAGGAATAGAAGAAGGTGTTACATGCAGTAAACTAAAGAGGAGACTTGGAAGGAAGATGAATAGAAGAGCCCTAATTAAAAGAGATTTAAGTGGCCGGCGGTTTAATATTTAAAGAGCGTTTCTTTTAGAGCAGAGGAAGTGATTGTTCATTTTTTGTCTTGAGGAATTTAAAGGGTGAGTGTCTCTTTTTAACGGAAGGAGATGACTGTTCATTTTATGTCCCAATGAAACACATTTTTTTGCATCTTTTCAGGAGAAAAAGTTTAAAAAAAGATAAAGGCAAATGCTGGCTTGATAGAGTACCACGTCACCGACCCTTTGCCTGCTTTTATATATATATGATTATCGGTTCAAACCAATACCAACGTCTGTTTTGTGTGGTAAGTTGTAACAGACAATTGATTACATTTTAAGAGCCTTTATGGCTTTTAGCACAATCCAATATTGTGGAGTTTTCATATCACCAGATGACCTCTTCGTTCCCTGTATATTTTCTTCATTGGCCCTTGCTTCAAAAAATGATTAATTCTCCATACATATCTAAGTACTTTTTCTTTTGGTAAATATGATATCTCTGAAGACTATTCTGTAGAGAAATATAGCAGAAGAAAAGTAAATCGGGGAAACCTTCTGCTAGCCCAAGATCGTTAACTAAGATCGGAAGATTCAACTAAAGAAGAGGAAGCTATGAAAGGAGAATTTGGTTATGGAAGAAAGACTTTCTTGAATCGGCTTGAATGACTTACAATTGGGTTTGTTTGGGGTTGGTTACAAATGCCTAATGTCACCCCTATTTATACTTGTTTAGGGATCCTTCTAGATATTATTCTAGATCCATCCATAAGAAAAATCTAATCATCTTTATCTCCTACCACTACTCTAGAATATCTAGATTTTTCTTTAGGATAATTATCCAAGATCCTACACTAGACTATTCTAGATAATTCTATCCTCAACTACAAATATCTAAGATTCTAGAGCATCTAGATTTTTCCTAAGTAAACTAAATATCTACGATATTCCAATATAACCTTCTAGATTATCTTCTAAATATCTATGATATTTATTCTTCCAAAAAATTAACTTTAATATTTCACACTCCCCCTTAAAGTAATTTTTTGGAAGCTATCCTGAGCTTGTCGTGGAAGAACTCAAACGAAGCTTTTGAGCGTGCCATGGTGAAGATCTCAACAACATTTTCTCGACACTTCTTCCTTCTTCAAATGATGATGATTTTCCGCTAATAATTGGGCCTCCAAAGAAACATGAATACGTCTTGATAAAATTTTCATCTCTATTATAGTCAAACTTGACAATATTTCTTTTTGCCCTTTGCGAACCGTGTGAATCATCTTCATGCTGAGTTTCACATTCTTGAGTTTCCAGACTCCCTTTTTCTCTTAGCTCCTTGAAGATTGTGTTATATGGAGAAATACCTGAGTCGGTGACGATCTGACCATTACTTTCCTGCGAAGACTCAGCACTACCGTAGGATCCACCACCAGATTCCTTTTTCAGCTCCTCAATGAACTGTTTGTCAGCTTCAGAGCATCCGAGAACCATATTATCTGTCTCTCCATATGAAATTGAGCCTTCAACGTCAACCTCTTCATTTATTTGATCGTCGGCTTCTCCATCTGCTTCCAGTATTTGATCTGAGCTAGTGATTGACTCTGATATGACAGATGATTGGCCAGAGACCTCAACTTCCACTACGACTCCCTCAATGCTTTCTCTAGAATGGTCACCATTTTCATATATAGTTTCAGAACCTTCATGCTCAGGTTCTACTTCAACATCCTCCACGTCCAGACTTTTATTACTAATTTTAGGATCTGCTTCATTGATTTCCTCGATAGCAGCTACCACGTCACTAGTCTGAACGTCTTTAGAATTTTCTTGCTTCTTGTTGATGACACCAGTGTCTTCAGAGGCGGATCCAGGATTTGAAGTTTCTGGGTGCCATGCGTCATTCAATCAATTTGGGCTTCGGGTCGGATTATTCGTCTTTTCGAACTTTGATTCGGGTTATTCGTCTTTTCCGATGAAACATTTATTTATAGCAATATACAGAAGAGAAAAGCATAAAACTTTTAATAATATTACTAATATCATAAATATCCATCATTCATTTACAATTGTCCTCGACGAGGTTTCATCTTCTGAAAATGATCAATGACGACATCATTACTTACATTTGTGAATACATCACGCTCTGTGTAACAAACTAAACAATCATTCAAATATTGATCATCAATGCTATTTCGCACTTCATTTTTGATCCGCTTCATGGATGAGAATGCTCTCTCCACAGTTGCGGTAGCAACAGGTAAGATCAGAATTAATTTCACAAGTAAATAAACAAGTGAATAAGTATCCACAAGATTTGCCTCAACTAATGCTTTTGCCAAATCACGAATTCCTTGCAAGTTGGACCACTTCGCATATGAAATATGAAAGTATCGAGTTGGTAACTCAAATCTCGAATATGTAGTTCATCAAACTCATCTGGGTAACACTTTGCTAAAGTCATGATTCTACCTTTATCAAAATTAGCAAAAGAATTGATAGGATTCAAGCTACCCATCCCAAGAAGCAAATCACTACTCACTACATCAAAGCCAATTTCTTTACAAAAATGTACATACCCACAAGCAAAATTACACTTTTATACATAACTCTACAAAAAGCACAAGCAAGATTACAACTTTTCTATAAAACAGTACACACCCACAAGAAAAATTACAACTTTTATACATAAATGTACAAAACCCACAATCAAGATTACAAATTTTATACGTAAATGTACAAAACCCACAAGCAAAATGACAACTTTTATACATAAATGTACAAAACTCACAAGCAAGATTACAATTTTAACACAAAAAAGCATTTTTGTAAGAAAAAAAACTCAAAAGAAATCAAGAAAGAAAGATGAAAAGATCCTTACAATGGGTCAACGGAGGAAGCTGTCGAATGGGATTGGCTTTGGAGCAATGAAAAGGGTTTGATTAAGAAGAGAGGGTTTGTTTCTTTTATGAGAATTGAGAAGAGAGAGAGAGGGTTTGTGTCTTTTTTTTTAATGAGAAGGAAGAGAGGGAAAGTTCTATTTTTAACTTTAAGAAATAAACAAGTCAAGGATTAATAAATTAAATTAAGTTAATAAAGATTGCTACTGCTCATTGTGTCTGTTGAGCAGCACTGCAACACGGGTTAAAAAAAATAAAAAATTATGCAGCCGCTGGGGCTCGATCCCGCGACCAGAGAGCAGAAATTAAAGCCTCTGTCCACTGACACCAGCAGGTTACTTTGTAGTGGGGGTGCCACTTTAAATATTTGTACATAGCTTCTGTATATTACATATATATACATAGAGTTTCGGGTGAGGCTTGCGGGTGGCGTGGCACCCCCCCGACCCTTAATAGATCCGCCCCTGAGTGTCTTCCTTCTCCACGGATGGACCGTATTATCTGCTGTCACAATGACATCACAACCATTGTTTTCTTGGAAGTTGAAAAATTTAGATTCATCTTCAGTGAGATGGTGCCCACATCCTGAATCCACGATCCAGCCTCTTTTGAAATTGAGAGAAGCCAAGGCATCTACTACTCGAGTCTCAGCTACAAAGCACCTTCCTCAATCTTCTTCTTCAGGAGCTCTCTCAGTTTGAGCCATGTAGCTTTCCTTGGATCGGCAAAATCTTTTTATGTGTCCTACTTCACCACATCGATAACATTTAATAGTCTTCTTACCATTATTAGAAGACTCTTCCTTCTGTCTTGGCGAGCTTGACCCCTCATGGAATTGAGAATGTGTCATCTCTCTTGAGCCACTTCGCTTTTGTCTTCCTTTAAAATTCCTCTTGTCAGCTACAAGAGCATTTCCTTCCCCTTCTTTGATAGACACACTAGCCATCTGTTTAGCTAGTAGCTCCTGTGATGACAACAAATTCTCAAACTCCTCCAAGGATGGTTGTTGAGCCCATCCTTGGATTGATGTAACAAAAGGAATATATTCTTTCTTCAAACCACGAATGATAATTCTTCTCATCGTGCTGCAGAGATAGCCTCATCCGGATTTAATAATGAGATCTCTGAACATAAGTTCTTAATCTTCAAAAAATATTCGGCAATAGAAAGATTACCTTGAATGGTGTTAGCCAATTCATTCTGCAAGATCTGTAGCCGCGCTTCATCCTTTTTGTTGAACAGCCGATCGAGGGTTCTCCATATCTCATGAGCTGATTTGCACCTAATAATATGATCAAACAAGTTGTGAGAAATGGACCTCTTCAGGATGAACTCCGCTTTCGCATTAATTTGCTTCCACTTCTTGCATGCGTCGCTATTTTTCGGTCCGTCAATAGGAGGACTTGTGTAACTACCATTAACAACATCCCACAAATCCTCTCCCACAAGGTATGACTCCATACATGTCTTCCATACCTTGTAATTGGACTGATTCAACAACTCCATCCCCAGTCCATTAACACGGCCGCTTAAATCCATATAGAGAAACCAGTTGAATCTACCACTAACCCGATCTTGAAATAAAATCCAGAAGCCAACTACGGCTATGGGTAAGGCTCTAATACCATGTAGAGAAATATAGCAGAAGAAAAGTAAATCGGGGAAACCTTCTGCTAGCCCAAGATCGTTAACTAAGATCGGAAGATTCAACTAAAGAAGAGGAAGCTATGAAAGGAGAATTTGGTTATGGAAGAAAGACTTTCTTGAATTGGCTTGAATGACTTACAATTGGGTTTGTTTGGAGTTGGTTACAAATGCCTAATGTCACCCCTATTTATACTTGTTTAGGGATGCTTCTAGATATTATTCTAGATCCATCCATAAGAAAAATCTAATCATCTTTATCTCCTACCACTACTCTAGAATATCTAGATTTTTCTTTAGGATAATTATTCAAGATCCTACACTAGACTATTCTAGATAATTCTATCCTCAACTACAAATATCTAAGATTCTAGAGCATTTAGATTTTTCCTAAGTAAACTAAATATCTAAGATATTCCAATATAACCTTCTAGATTATCTTCTAAATATCTATGATATTTATTCTTCCAAAAAATTAATTTTAATATTTCACATATTCTTCCTCCCATATTATTGTGCTAGGTTTTATATATCAAAAGAAATCTTTATTAGATTCTGACTTCTAGTTTTGTACTAGAAGAGCTCGTTGAATTTTGGGGGATACACCTTAACCGGGTGAAATATCCTTAAGGACAATATCTTAATTGACATGCCTCAAGGTATGAAATTGTTGAAGAATTCCCTACAGTATTCGTGATAAGTATTTTCCGTAAAAGTTTCAAGAATCAGTAAAATCACAAAAAAAAAAAGAAGTATTATATTAAACTACACTACACATAAATTGTTCAAAAAATATAAAATACAGCATCGGAAGGTCACAAGCATCCGACCTTGTGTTATGACATGTCACATGCCATGTCAACGCTTTGAGACTATTAATTCCATGTCTGAAGTTCCATGACTACTGAGATAATTTAGACAAAAGACATTACGCTAAAAAAAGAAAACGGGTAATTTGCGGAGGTTGAAATATTGGTAGAATTGAACGATTTCTGTGTTGTGGTCGTTTTTTCTATGTTTCATTTAAAAAAAATCATCAAGGGTTCAATTTTTACACGACAACATTTTCTCATTTTCTTTACCTTAAATTCAAAGAGTGTTGAAAGCGCTTGATATGGAGGAGTGACGTGTCAAAACCAGACATTGAAAATTTAACCTTTCGGTTATTTATATTTTCTGAGCAATTCAAATACAGTTCAATTATTTTAGTTTGATGAAAAAAATAGTTTATTGACTTTTACTTTCATTGTGGATAAAATTCAGTTACCATACGTACAAAGAAAATATACCTGTGTGGTATGTAATACAGGCAACCCCAAACAGGGTAAGCTCCCATGGACAAGCCAACAACATAGAACTTAGTTCCAAGTTGCAATTTGTTAGCTAGCTCCCCAATATCCAATGCGTCATTCTTCACTGAACGTTTTGGATTAGGATCGCTCTCTCCATATCCAGCACGATCAAACGATAGGAGATATATTTGGAACTCTTCTATGATGTCCTGAGAACTTAACAAATGAGAACCAGTAGAAAGAAATATAACATCCAAACACCATAGAACCAAGAGTCACTTTGTTAATTCATATCTTGATTGTACAAATAGTATATATAATGGTATATGCAATAGAAAACACTAGGTGGTTTCTTCCATGTGTCCAATGTTTGGTGGACAAAGGTACCTGTACGGGTGGGAGATAACAAGTATCTCCTGAAATTAGTCAAGGTGCGAAAAAAAGAATAGATTGAATGATCAATTGTCTCACTGAAAAACATTGTTCGTCAAGTTGTCTTGCCTAAATATAGTAGTCAGAGCTGTTTAACTCAAAATTTAAGAGTTCTACAATAGACCAGAAGGTTTCATTATTTTTTTTTATTTTTTTTCTAAATCATGCCATTGAGGATAAAATGAAAAAGTTGAAGTTATTTCTAAATTTAAGAAGGTTTTATTCTTTTTTAAGCAAAATAAAAAATGACAGAGGGAGTAATAACAATCCCTTCTGGTCCAAAATACTTGTCACTTTTTACTTCCTGAAATCCCAAACTACATGAACTTTGACAAATATTTTAAGATGTAATTTTTTACCATATTAATATGAGAATAATTGCAACTTATAGTAATTATAGTTTCCAAATATCTCAATATTAAATTAATTTAATCCAATCTAGTTCTGCATATTAGTTAAACTAATTCTCGAGAAGAAAAAGGTGAGAATTACTTTGGGACGGAGGTAGGGGCGGAGCTGGGTAGGCTCCAGGGTGTTCATCCGAACCCCGTCGGCGAAAAATTACTTTGTATATATAAGGTTAAAATTATTTTTTTATGTGTATATCGTAGATGCTGAACCCCTTGACTTCTTCGTGTATTTACTTCTTCATTTTTTAACCCCTAAGTCAAAATCTTACAGAGGGAGTAACAAAATAACAGATTCAAAATTTCGTTGACAATGTTTTCATACTTGGGAAATAGGCAGGTTTTCATCTTTGGAGCTATCAAAGCCATGAACAATGATGATCTTGCACTTAGCATTCTCCTTGTCAATGCCTCTTTCTTTATAGGCCAAATATCTCCCATCTCTGAGTTTGATCCTTGGTGAAGTCACAGGAGGACCATTCAGTGTGCCACAAACTTTTGGAGGAGGTGGCATAATTAATGCCACATAAGCCCATCCCAGAAATCCAACTAATGCTGCTACTGCTATTTGTGCAATCCACACTGAAAAATAGGGGAAAATCAATGTTTCTGGAAGCGCGTAGCGGAAAAAAGCATCAAGGGCCGCTTCGCTTAAAGCAAGAAGCGAAACGCTCCTTTTTCACAACATGCGTGGGGAAAATAAGACAAGAACATTGGTAACATTGAATAGGTAGAAAGTTAAGCTTAAGAAGAGTAACGAGCAGACTAAATTTCAGAAAAGATGGAATAGATTGTCATTGCACTAAACATCGTCGGACAGTAAGAATTATGAGCTAAATGTTACACTTTCAGGGATGATGTACTTGTGATACATAGTTTTCATGTCAAAAGGAGCGCGCCAATCACTAGAATTTTAGTAAAATTGATCAATACTATCAAATTCTATTTCCATTTCCAGCAGAACAGAACAATCAGTAGAAGAAAGGCCACTTATATATTAGTCCCACTAAAACAAGATTCCAATTGAAAGCCACTCAATTGATAACTACACCTAAATTCCAGATTCGTTGGAGTCAACTATATGAATCCTCTGTATCTATTCTACTCTATGCTAATTCGATATTCATCAGATTCACTAGAGTTAAAAGACAATTTTAACGTTGGTCTACCTACCACAATTCTTTAGTAGTCAGCTATACTTCACAAAACTCATATAGATCTAAGTCAATATTCCAGGAGGAAAAGGGAAAATGAAGTGATTAGACCTTGAGAGTGAAATTAATGACAAAATAATTTTAAGCTAGTGAAGATAATTAATTAACAACACACTGAAAGAAGTAGCAAGGCAAAAACAAAAAGAGTGCAAAAGAGAAAGATGGCTAACTTGCTTAAAGAAAGCTTATATGAGTTTCTTTTCTTGGATTTCCTGCCTTCTGATCCTGCTATGAGCTCCAGTTGATGCTTCTGTTGTTTTTCATTACTTTTATCTTTGGTAGGAAAGACTGTACATGCAAATTAAATAGGCAGACCAAGTAAGGGTTGTGATGGAGTGATAACACCACTAAACAGAGATTTTTTGGGAATTAGTGTTAAATATGATTTTGCCACCTTATTTTTACTAAATTAATTCATTGAGAAAATGTATGATGAGAAATACATTTCATTGAAATGCTAGAAAACTTTGTACTTTTTTTGTACGAAAATATAACCTTCTTCGGTGAGGAACTTGAGTGGAAAAATAGGATTTTTTTTTAATAGTGTAAGTACTTCTTAATTCTTAATTAGAGGTATTCTTCAGGTCTCGAGTTCAAGCCGTGCTAGATACAAAACCACCTTTATTAGAGAGCGTCTCATCATTCAATAAGAGTCTTTCCGATGTAAATTAAATTTAATCAGATTTCAATATAAATATCAACATCAGATTAAAATCTAAAAAATATCAAATAGGCAGTATGACGTGTAGGAATCACCGTCACAAGTTCTATTGATATTCGCTTACTCGCTAAGAGGCTATAAGTAGGCCATTTGTAAAATTTCCTTAAGAATAGTGGTCAACAATATCCAATTATGTAGGGACCATGTTGCTAGTCACGTTTTTCTTATTTTTTGGCTGAAGGGACCATGTTGCTAGTCACGTTTTTCTTATTTTTTGGCTGAAGGGACCATGTTGCTAGTCACGTTTTTCTTATTTTTTGGCTGAACTGAAGAACTTAAAAATTAAAGCAATAAAAGGAGAGTTTAAAGAGTTATTAAAGCAATATAAGGAGAGTTTAAAGAGTTATTACAAAATGGGGATTGATCTCTGCGATTTCAATTCTTAAGGAGTTTTTGCATAGAAGTAAAGCAACAAATAAAGGAAGTCTATCCCAGTAAGCATCTTCATCTATAGCTAGTCCATGTGAGCATCAGGTACTATCATAGCAAGTTAATTTGTGTGCAGCCGTGTTGACTTCACGATATATGTTGTGTATGGAAGGATGTTCCGTCACAGTTAGTAAGAACATGCAATCATTCAATAAATTTGCGTAACGTTTTATATTTGTTTGGGTGGAAATGAGATTTACTAATACCAATGACTGTTTCTACTATCAGAGCGTAGAAATTCTTAGTAAAAGGCAATTGAAGCCCGTTTAGGACGAAGATTTCAACATGGAATGCTGAATGTGTTATGGGACAATGAGAATTATAACATTGATAACGAAATAGAAATAACACAAATTTTACGTGGAAACCCTCAAGGAAAAGAATATCACGGTCTTCACCAACTCTAATTTCTCAATCAAAAATGTTTTTACAAAATACATAATTATACAAAAAGTCATCATTTGGAAGAAGACACTTGAGCTTTTGGACTAGGTATCCTGTTCTTTTGTGGATTGTACGTATTTTTGGACTCACAATTATAGTTGTAATTTCTTCTTATATTAACAACAACATACACTACTAAAAAAACAGGTTTTACCGACCTCAAAAAACCGACCTCAGTTGAGGTCGGAAAAAAATCGACCTCATGAGGTCGGTAAAGTCGTAATATTTTTTTTTATTTTTTTTTAAAATAAACCGACCTCATGAGGTCGGTAATATTATACCAAAATTTGAAAAAATAAAATACCGACCTCACTAGGTCGGGAGTTTATTTGATGATAAATATTATAACTTTATTTTTAATTTAAAAGAATACCGACCTCACAAGGTCGGTATTATTTTAAATAAAAAATAAAATTATTAAATATACCAACCTCGTGAGGTCGGTATAATCAGTCAAATAAAATAAACCCAGACCCAGTTAAACTCGTTCCCATTTCTCTGCATCTCTCCTCTCACTTCTCTCTCCCCCTCTCTCTCTCTCACCCTAGTAACTCCGGCGACTTCACCGCCATTCCTGCCGGTCACCCCACGCCGTAACTACTTCTTGCAGATCTCTCCCCCATTTTCTACGTTCTCAAACTTTCTTCACTTCATTTTCCCCATGTCTCACGCCCTTCTCTTCTTCCAATGCTCTCCACCTTCATTTTCCATCTTCTAGGTAAGCCCTAATTTCTCCTTTGATTCACTAATTTCCTTTCTCATTTTAATTCCCAAAGTTACTTCCCCTTTTTTTGTTACTCTAACTAAAATGTTAAAGCCTTGGCTGGAATTGACCCAGTTTTTCCCTTATTTTTTTTCCTTTTCTTTTCTCAGTTGTTTGTGCTTGATTTAGGAGATCATTGTGCTGCTGCCTCTATTGACAGCTTTGACGATTAGTAGACAGCCTCCTTAATCTTTCTGGTGTGTATTTTCCTATCTCAAAATGTGCTTTCTCTATTTTAATTGTTGAATTGATGCTTAATGTAATTTGGAATTAGAAACACTATAACTGTTATCTTGCCGTCTTTCGTCATGTAATTTGGAATTAGAAACACCGTAATTGTTATCTTGCTGTCTTTTATCATGTAATTTGGAATTAGAAACACTGTAATTGTTATCTTACTGTCTTTTGTCTTCCATTGTTTTGTACAACTTTATTTGGAGCATGATGGCATCATTAACTGGCCAAAACAGTAGACCATTTTGTCATATTAGTAAAGTTCGTGTAGGACTTTGACAAAAAAAGAAATATAAAAAGAAAATAATTGAGAAATGATCCGGAGGAGTTGAAGAGAATAGGGAATGAGAATTACAAGAAGGGTAATTTTGTTGAAGCTTTGAATCTTTATGATAAAGCTATAGCGATTTCGCCGGGCAATGCTGCATTGCATTGTAATCGAGCTGCTGCGTTGATTGGTCTGAAGAGATTAGGGGAAGCAGTGAGGGAATGTGAAGAAGCGATTCGGTTGGATCCATCGTATGTTAGAGCACACCAGCGGTTAGGATCTTTGTTACTTAGGTAAGTGATATAAAAAGTTCAAATCTTTAGTATCTATATGCTTGTTTGTTGACCACCAATGTTGGGAATGTGGTGAAATCTCTGAAGGTTATATTAGATACTACAGGAAACGTGTTATTTTTATTGCCTTGTTATTTGCTATTGTAAAACTTTCTTGATTGGTACAATTGTGCTGATTGGTGCCAATGTGATGCACTTTACCATCAAAGCGATCTGATTATTTTGGACAATTTAAAGTTAATGGTTTTGTCTTCGGATTTTTGTGGTCATTGTTTCCTTCGGTTTGTTCGCTGTGTTTGTCTGTTTGTATATAGGGCTGTATTTCCGTATATATTATTTTTGTTTCCCATTTCCCATTTTATATTTCCTAGTACTCTGTTTTTAGCCTGTCGGAACACCAATTTGCATTCAGCTTCTAGGGTGACTTCTGCATTGGCTTGCTTTTGTGGCTTGGTGGACTGTCTTTGTCTCTTTGACTCGTAAGTAATGGTTGACAAATAACTTAGGTGGAGACATCCTAGTTCAACGTTATGTCTATATTGCAGGTGGAACAGGGTGTTTTCTAGTTCTTTTAGTTCAATTGTGCTCCGAGAAGTTAGTATTTTCCCTTTCTTTCCTTTCCCCTCTTTATTATTAATAGCTTTCCACCATAAGTTCTATTATTAAGCCTCCTAGTTTCTTTACGGATTGTAATTAAACCTTCCATTATTGGAGTTTGCCTTGCTTATTTTGCCTAGAACTGTCAGCGCAATCTCACTCCTGTAAAACTTGCAGTTTAGGACAGGTCGAAAGTGCAAGGAGTCACTTTTTTTCCCTTGGTCATAAGCCAGATCAAGCCAAGTTACAGAAGTTGCAAGCAGTGGAGAAACATATCAGTGAATGCACTGCTGCCCGGAAACTTGGAGATTGGACGAGTACATTAAAAGAAGCCGAGGCAGCAACTGCTGGAGTCGAGGTATCTCCTCAGGTAATAAAGCATCTCTAATGGTCAGTTTGAAAATTCGAATGCTGGTGCTGAATTGCTGATATTGAATTCACAACTATTTGCATGTAGAGCGGAAGCTTATTTGAAGGTGAGTTTATCACTGCATAGGTTCTACTTCCTCCGGTCCAAAATAATAGGTGTTTTAGGCTTGGCCACATAGATTAAGGCATTTACTTACTCCTAAAAATTAAGAGATTTTGACTAAAACGCCCTTAATTATGATTTTCTTTTCTTTTTAGGCTGATATAATTACAATGATTCAAGGGCAAATTTGCAAAAAATAATTAAATACTTTCTTGATATTTGTAAATCATCAATTATTTTGGATCAACTATTAGAGGCTAAAACATCAATTATTTTGGACCGGTGGGAGTAATGTAGAAATAAAAGAGGTTTAGCATGTGTATGAGAGAACCGATCACTGAATATCTGCAGGTTTGAAAATGCACTTACCGCCATTGAGAGAGCTGCACAAGTTGACCCTCGAAGTGCTGAAGTTTCTCTTTTACTAAAAAACGTGAGGCTGGTGGGGCGAGCTCGAGCTCGTGGCCACGATTTATTTAAATCTGAAAGATATACAGAAGCTTGTGCTGCTTATGGTGAAGGGCTCGGGCTTGGTTCTTTGAATCTAGTTCTCTACTGCAATAGAGCAGCTTGCTGGTATAAACTCGAACAGTGGGAAAAATCTCTGGATGATTGCAACCAAGCTCTTCTTATTCAGCCAAATTATACTAAAGCTCTTCTTCGAAGAGCTGCCTCAAATGCCAAGGTGACATGCCACCTTTAAATCTTAATTAGTGCTACTATATTTTCCAAGAAGAGTTCTTTTTATTTATTCTTGCTAGTTGCTGCTGTTTGAGAAAAAAATCATGTATTTGACTGAATTCAATGGATTACAGCTAGAAAAGATGGGCTGAAGCTGTGAGGGATTACGAGGTTTTACGGAGGGAACTTCCATATGACAATGAGGTTGCTGACAGAGGCGGATCCAGGATTTTGAGTTCGGGGGTGCTGGACTCAGGAATTTTGAGTTCGGGGGTGCTCTATTAACTATTTATATCTGTTTCCTTTATATTTTCTATACAATTATACACTCCGTGATTAAGTTTAATGGGTGCCGGAGCACCCAAACTTTACACATGGGTCCTCCCCTGGTTGCTGAATCATTATTCCATGCCCAAGTTGCATTGAAAAAGTCACGCGGAGAAGATGTAAGCAATATGAAATTTGGTGGGGAGGTGGAGTTGGTTTCAGGTCTTGAGCAGTTCCGGGCCGCGAACAGATATACTCATAGCTGAATTTTAATTGGTGGAACTCAATTGTTGTTCCATAACAAGTAAAACTCTTGTTGAATTCATTAGCTTCTATAGTTTTTATCCTTGCAAACAGAGTAGTGATGGTCTTGATGGTTGTAGCTCAACGCTTCTAGGTAATACAGTATCTAAGTAGCCAAAGCTGTCTAAATGACTAACAGATGGTTTTTCTGGCCCCTCTTGCATTTTATTTGGCTAGTATCCTTCCCGGATTACACTAGTTAAAGTGATTGGATCCTCTTACAGTTACTTCAAATATAAGAAAAAAATTGCCACTAATGAAAAAACAATAGAAGTTGTTAAGCCATTTATTTAGGGGAATGGTATCCATGTTTGCACTTGTTAGTACCATGATGACATATAGAAGCTACATACATTTTACGAAAAAACCTAATCTGAGGAATTCCTTGATGTGTGTCATGTGTGTGATTGTGGAAATTCTCATACTACCCCTATACTTTATATTGACTCCTATGCTTTCGTGGTTGGCTACCTTATTGTCTTCTGAAGGTATCCTTTAATAAGTTTTCTCAAGGTAAACAATCATAGGCAATAACAAAAATGGTACCTAAAGTATGCTTTGAACAGTTTTGGTCCTTTAAGAGGGTCAAAAGTAAACACTTTTGACCTCCATTAAATATTTATCAAACTTAGATTTGATGGGCACTATGGAATAAAAAATAAAAAGATTTACCGGGAACTTACATCTGGAGGTACAGTTTTTAGAGTTTCAACTATTTTTGGTCTCTTTCTAGAGTTTGGTGCATTTTTTTTGTGCAAATTTTGCTTTTTTTGGTCTACTTTTTGGTGTCTAGTACAGTTTTTTGCAATTTCGAGGATTTGATGGGACTTTTCTATTTTTTCTCATTAAATCTTTTTTTTTCACAATTTTCGTCAAATCTAACGGACAGAGTTCGTTAAATATTTGACGGAGACCAAAAAAGTTTAACTTTTGGCAAACTTAAAGGACCAATCAGACCATACTTTAGGGACTATTTTGAACTTACTCCCAAATATAAAGGACCGTTTTTGTCATTTTCAATGATTTTACCTGCACAAGCAGGGGAATGAAGTAAACTCATTAATTTACATTTGCCTTTTGTTTTCTACTGAAGGTGGATGTGGAAGAGAGCCCAGCGATCGCTACAACAGAAAATGTTAGAACAGTACCAACATTTAAGATTTACAAGAATGGCAGCCGCGTGAAGTAGTCTAGTGTTGTAGACTAACTTAGTGTAGATTAGTTTAATGTTTTGTGGATGTTTGCAAAGGTTGAAGTAGTTTAATGTCTCTTTTGAATATTTGAATGACGTTTTGATTCAACTTTGACGTATTTTCGAATTGAATTTGATGTATTGGTGGTTGTAGTATATGTGTTTGTTGAAGTAGCTTAATGTTTTATGTATTTGTAGTAGTTTGGTGAATTATTGGCTGCTATTTGAGTTGGATTTAGTTGAATATAAAATTGTTTTCATCTTGACAGGGGCAGCTGGAATAGTAGTTAGATTCTACCAATTTTTTTCTAGAATACCGACCTCATGAGGTCGGTTTTCTGCAAAATATTCCCAGAAATTGCAAATTACCGACCTCATGAGGTCGGTTTTCTGCAAAATTATCTAGAAATTGCAAATTACCGACCTCATAAGGTCGGTTTTATGCAAAATATATCATATATTCATATAAATTACCGACCTCAGGAGGTCGGTAAACTCATATCATTATATTATTAATATAATTTACCGACCTAATGAGGTCGGTATTTTATTTAATTAATACCCGGCTAAAAAAACTTTACCGACCTCATGAGGTCGGTTTTTTGCGACCTCATGAGGTCGGTAATAATTCCGACCCACTATTTTCTGAACTGATTTTGAGGTCGGTTTTTGGCCAAAACCGACCTCATGAGGTCGGAAATGACCATTTTTTGAGGTCGGTAAAACCTGTTTTTTTAGTAGTGATACCCAGTGTAATCCCACAAGTAGGCTCTGGGGAGGGTAAAGTGTATGCAAACCTTACATGCAGACCTTACCCCTACCGGCTGTTTCTAAAGACCATCGACTCAAGATAAGGCATGACAAAAAGGTTAGACAAAGATTGAAGAAAGTAAAGAAGTCATGGTAAAATAGTATAGATAAGCACTTATGCAGAAAAGTAATAGTAAATGCAGTAAACTAATACGATAATCGAAGTACCAGAGATATCAGATAGTAGCAACAAATCGAAGACAAGAAATGACAAAGGTAATACTATGCCTACTTGTACGGAAGGTCACACGAGACACGCTCTACTACCTACGAACCTTCTACCCTAATTTGCGTCCTCCATAACCTCCTATCTAAGGTCATGTCCTCAGTAAGCTGTAATTACGCCATGTCCTGCCTAATCACTTCTCCCTAATACTTATTTAGCCTACCTCTACCTCTCCTGAAGACATCCATAGCCAATCTCTCACACCTCCGCACTGGGCATCCACACATCTCTTCTTCACATGCCCGAACCATCTCAGCCTTGCTTCCCGCATCTTGTCCTCAATCGAGGACACTCCCACCTTTTCCTACATATCTATATTTCAAATCTTATCTATCCTAGTATGCCCACACATCTACCGCAGCATCCTCATTTTCACAACTTTCATCTTCTGAAAGTGAGAGTTCTTTACTGGCCAACACTCTGCCCCATATAGCATAGTTGGTTTAACCACATCTACAGAACTTTCCTTTAAGTGTTGGTGTCGCCTTCTTATCACACAAGACTTCAGATGCTAGCCTCCATTTCATCCACCCCGCACAAATATGATATGTGACATTATCGTCAATTTCTCTATTACCTTGGATAATAGACCCAAGATACTTGAAACTTTCTTTATTTTGGATGACATGTGAGTCAAGCCTTACTTCCACGCCAGCTGCATGGGTCAAGCTGCTGAACTTACCCTCCAAATATTCAGTCTTGGTCCTACACAACCTGAACCCTTCAGACTCTAAGGTCTGTCTCCAAAACTCCAACTTATCGTTAACTCCGTTGTTGATCTCATCAATTAGCACTATCTCATCCACAAGGAACAAGCACCATGGTACCTCTCCTTGGATATGCCACGTCAAAACATCCATCACTACGACAAATAAAAATAAGAGTTGATCCCTAGTGCAATTCCATCACGACTGGAAGTACTCCGAGTCACATCCCACTCTCCTTACCCGGGTCTTGGCTCCCTCGTATATGTCCTTGATCGCCCTAATGTACTCCACAGGCACACCACTAGCCTCTACGCACTTCTATATAACCTCCCTAAGAGCTTTGTCGTAAGCCTTTTCAAGGTCAATGAACACCATGTGAAGTTCCTTCTTCCTCTCCTTGTACTGCTCCACCAGTCTCCTTACAAAATGAATGGCTTCTGTTGTTGAGTGCCCCAACTGGTTCAATAAAATAGTCACGCCCCTCCTCACCCTCATCGTCATCACTCTCTCCCAAACTTTCATAGTATGGCTTAGCAGCTTGATATCCCTATAGTTATTGCAACTGTGAATGTCACCCTTGTTATTCTACAACAGAATAATCTTAATCCACCTTCATTCTTCGAGAATCTTTGTTGTTTTAAAAATGACGTTAAACAGCCGAGTCAGCCACTCTGAACCTGGCATGCCTGCACTCTTTCAAAATTTCACAGGAATCTCATCAGGCCCGGGTGCTCTCACCTGTGCATCCTATGAATATCCCCGTTAAACTTCTCAAGCTTAATACACCTAACATACCCAAAATTGCTACTCCTCTCTAAGTTCTCCAAATCCCCTAACACAATGTCTCTATCCCCCTCTTCGTTCAAGAGTTTATGGAAGTAAGACTGCCATTTTCGTCTAATGAGTGCCTCCTCCAGCAGTACTTTGTCGTCCTCTTCCTTGATGCATTGCACTTGATCCAGGTCATGGTCCTTCCTTTCTCTCATCTTTTGTCCAGCCTATACAACCTCTTATACTCTTTTTTTACCACAACTTCAACATACATGCATTCAAAAGCTACCATTTTTTTCGCCATAACCGCTAACTTCTCCTCCTTCTTCGCTATCTTACACCCTTCCCTATTCGTTCGATTTTCCTCCTCGTCCTTACTTTTAACCAACTTTGCATACTCTACCTTTTCGCCTCTACCTTCCCTTGGACTTCTTCATTCCACCATCAGTCCCCTTAATGCCTACCAAATCTACCTCTCGAGACCCCTAGCACCTTTCTAGTTGCTTCCCTAATGCAACTACCAGTCATATCCCACATCATGTTCACATCTCCACTACCCTCCCCCCTACCCAAAGCCCCTATAGCCATCAACTTCTTCCTCATCTACAGTGTACTGATCGCCGTCAAGCTGGCCCATTTGATCCTAGGCTGGTCACCTGCACCCCTTTTCTTTGTCTTCTTCCTCTTGATCTCCAAATCTATCGCTAAGAGCTTATGTTAGGTCGTAAGACCCTCGCTCGGAATAACCTTGAAATCCTTACACAAACCCTTATCATTCTTCCTGAGGAGCAAATAGTCTATCTAAGTCTTAGCCCGTGAACTACGAAAAGTTACTAAGTGTTTCTCCCTCTTCGGGAAAGTCGAGTTTACTACCACCAACCGAAAAGCTCGAGGAAAGTCCAAGAGCGAGACTTATTATATATATGAAATATGATATATGATAAAATAATAACAATAATATCAATAATATTCCTATATTAATTTATGTCCCAATGTTCAGAAGATTAAAGTTGCGAAAATGAGGATATTGCGATGGATGTGCGGGCATACTATGAGAGATAATATTAGAAATGAAGATATCAGGGACAAAGTGGGAGTGGCCTCGGTGGATGATAATATGCGAAAAATGAGGTTGAGATGGTTTGGTAATATGCAGAGGAGATGCACGGATGCCCCAGTTCAGAGGTGTGGAAGGTTGGCTATGGACTGTTTCAAGAGAGGTAGAGGTAGGCCGAACAAATATTTGTGAAAGGTGATTAGATAAAACATGGTGAAGGTACAGCTTACTGAGGACATGAACTTAGATAGGAGGCTATGAAGGACACATATTAGGGTAGAAGGGGGGTAGGTAGCCATGTGTTACCCTATGTAGTAGGTCCATAGTAGTAGTAATAGTATTACTTGTATAGTTTCTTACCCTTCGACTTCTTTTACATTCTGTTATTTCTTGTACTGCAATTAGTTCATTTGTGTATCGATTGTAGTTACTGCCTTTTTTCATAATGCTATATCATGTTTTTTACCATATTTATCCGTGGTTACTACTGCCCCTTTTTAGGCTTGTTTTATCATTTGTTTATCTCGTTATTTTCATTTTAGTATTGCTTTGATCTAATTGTCTGTATCTAACCTTTTTTGTCAAGTTTTCTCTTGAGTCGGGGGTCTTTCGAAAACAACCTTTCTACCTTCCAAGATAGAGGTAAGGTCTGCGTACACTTTACCCTCCCCAGACCCCACATTATGGGATTTCACTGGGTATGTTGTTGTTGTCCCATCTAGAGCTTTCAATTTAAAAACGGAAAAGGGCCAAATATACCCATGTACTATCGGAAAAGGGCCAAATATATCCCTCTTTATACTTCAAATATATTCCTGCCATTATACTTTGAGTCCAAATATAGCCCCCCATTAGAATTATCCAGGGAGGACATCAAATCTGACATGTCTCTAACAACTCGGTGTGGTGAAAACCCCGTGACATGCCACCTCACCATCCCATTGTTAATTTCCCCAATTTCCACTTCTTCACCTTCATCTTCCTCTTCCATTTCCACTTAAAAACATTCTCTTATTACGGAAGTTTAATTTAGGGTGGATCTGAAGAAAATATGGGACTTATTGCATCCTACTGTGTATCTGTTAATTTGGGTTTGACTGTTAAGAAGAAATAAAATATGACATTTGAACCGATTTTGTTTAAGATTTTTAACGACTCGCTTGGTCGTTATAGTCTTTTTGGCACTTTCTGACCCTGCCCCGAGCTTGTTAGCTCACTTTTGATTCGAAGGGATCGTTGACACGTTTTTCGAGGTGTTCGGGGTTGATCTGGGTGACTTTTTGGAAAAAATGGCTTTAAGCGAAAAAAAGTTGACTCAAGTTGACTTTTGTGTAAACGGACTTTTTTTAAAAATCTGTCGATTCTGAGAGGTCTGGATAGTCATTTAGAACTCGTGTGCATATCTGGTTCGGTCCCCAATGCACTCGGGTGCATTTTGGGACTTGGGTTGGGAAGTTGCAATTGAGGAATCGGGGGTTGACTTGGTCAACGAGACCTCGGTTGGGAATTCCGAGGCCACGAGTGCATTCGTAGCCTTTTTTTTATTTGTCTGTGTATGTGGTTTGCGAGCAGATGGCCTCAAATATTATGTGGGATTTCGAATTGAGATTGTGATTATTTTTGGGGGAAATCTAGTGCTGGTGTCCTCTTAGGCAACACCCTTACTGCCTCAGCGGTACCGCTATAGCGGCGGGATGGGCCACCACAGCGGCCAAGTGTTTTGAGGGCTAATCGTCACGGCGGTCTAAGTGACCGTCGAGGCGGGACCGCTGCTCATCGAAACAGTATCGGGCATGGTTATTTCATTAATTGTGTATTAAAAGCCCTTAATCCCTCATTTATTACCATTCTGAAATATGAGCTATTGGGAGCAATTCTAGGGTATTCTTAGAGGAAATTCTTGGTGATAAGCTCTTCTAATCCCTTTACTATTCCATTGTTCTTAATCACCGTAGAATCCATTTATCTTGATAGTTCATTAAGTGATTGAAGATTAAAAGTGGGTTTAATGAGTTATTCTTTCTAGGCTTCTAAATTATGATTTGTTGGTTGAGTTAGCTTCTTTAAGCATTGAATTGATGATTAGAATCCTTTATTTCATAACTCTTCCTAATTAGTGGCTAATTTATGGAATCGGAAGTTAGAACTATTCCCAAATTTGGGGGTTTTGCCTTGAATTCGAATTTGAGCAAATTGTTGATTATTCGAGCTTGCTATTGATAGGAATTGACCACCTAGAGCTTTAATTTCATGCTGAAACCTTTGGATTCCTATTTTAACCCTTCTAGTTCATAAAACCCATTCCATAGGTTGGGGATTTGGGTCTTGAATAAAAGTAGGGTTCGTTTGATGTTCTTCTTGATTCTAATTTCTTGATTAGAATGTACCTAGACTTTCTTTATCTCGAGGCTCAGAGGAAAGGGAAGTCTAAGGAGTGATTATTGGTGTTATTGTTGTTCGGCCTTCCAGGTAGGTTACGATTTACCCCTGTGGAGAGACTTCGACTAGCGAAGCGTATATTTGGATGATATTTTTGGAGATTTCATGTAAACCTTCGGGTATGAAGTTGGGTTGGATGTTGTCTTAGGGTTTGGTATTGCTTGTGACTTGTTTGATTGGGCTAGTGGCATGTAGACTTCATAGGACCCTATTTGGTACGTTGTATATAAATTGGTGAATTGTTTGTGAATTGGGAGTAAATCAGAAAGATGAAATTACTTGATATTGATATTGGTACTTAGTGTACGCCTCATTATTGGTATAGCCATTTTGGGATAGTTGGCTCGTATTGTTATGGAAATTGGAGATTCATTATGATTACTGTGTGGATCACTTGTTGATGATATTGATGTGCTATGTGTGGCACAACTTGAACTTGATATTATTCATTCTTTGTATTTGCATCGTTCCATATTCATTTTATATCATCTTATTATGCTGTGTGACTAGCACTATTGATGGAAATGAGAAGGAACATTGATGATTATGGAACATGGTAAGTCACCTCTGAGCTCTGTGCGGAGGGGTTGATAATGAATACCAACATTGCGACGCTTGTAGATAATTGGGTCCTCTGAGTTGTGTGCGGAGTGACGGTGCTTGGACTTCGCGGGTCCCCCATGGGTTGTGCTGCCGAGGCGTAGTGGCATTCCGCTGTCGGAGTACAAGAGTACAGGCATTGCATTGCATTCATATCTCATATTTCATTGCTTGATTATACTTCGTGGTTGCTTACAATTTGGATACTATGTTGGTCATATTCTTGGATTGTATTTGATATGGGCTACGTGTTGATTTGTCTTGATGGGACTTGGTTTTCGGTATACTTGGATATTTGTTTCACTTGGGGCTAGTTGTTACATCAAGGCTTGATTATGTGAGTCGATTTCTTGGAAGCGTGACTTGTACTCTATGGTTTATTTTTCCTCTTACCTCATTGTCTTTATATATGTCCACTGGTCTAGTCGGCCTATGAAACCTACCAGTACTATTGTTTGTACTGACCTACACTTGCTGCATTCTTTTGTGAATGCAGAATTTCAGGTGGGATTGACCTCTGTTTCTCGTGGCTGATAGTCGTTCCGAGAGTTGTTGTTTAGAGTCTACAGGGTGAGCACGAGGACGTTCGCCGCCTTGAAGATTCTTCCTTTATCTATGTCTTATTTCATATTCTGAGACAAATTTAGACTTTTGATGTATTTTCTTACTTTCAGAATTGTAGTATCTAGTTAGTTGCTCTTGTATGGTTAGACCAGACTCTGGGTGGATTTGATGTATTTCCTTACTTCCGCACATTTCTATATGATTATCGTCAGACTTATGTGATTTTCATCCCTTCCGCTTGTTTATTGTTTGTTTATGACTTTGCAATTGTTGGGATAAGGGTTTGCTTACCGAGGTGGGAAAGGTAGGTGTCCACGCAACTTAGCTAGATTGGGTCGTGACAAGATTAGTTTATCTTTTAGTCTTTTCTAGTCCAAATTTGATTTATTTGTAATGGAAGTCATTATAAAATTAATGATTGTAGTCTTCATTAGAGGGATTCTAGTAAAGCAAACTGTAATTCTCATATTAATTGTGTATAAGATAAGCAAACCGGCAAATTTCTGCAAATATATGCACTTCTAACAAGTCGGAGTGGGTGGGTGTAGCTAGCTAGATGTTGTTTGGTGGTTTAAATGATTTAATTTTTCCATACTCGAATGGAGACACAAGTGTGATAGCCGGTGAGGTGGACCCACCTCACCGAGTTGTCAGTGTCACGTCAGATTTATATCCACCTTAGACAATTTTAACGGAGGAAGGGTATGTTTGGACTCAAAGTATAACAGCAGGGGTATATTTGAACCCAAAGTATAACGAGGGATATATTTGGCCCTTTTCTGATTTAAAAATACAAAAATAATATGCAAATCCACAAAAAACAACTAACTACTGAACTTCTACCCACGTTTGTAAATATCTTTTAGGACCTGTTTTGAAAGCCACCAGGTAATTGGAATTTGGTGTAATTACACAGTTTGGCCTGTTTATTTGACCAAGTAATTACACAGTTAGGTGGGAATTGAGTGTAATTGAAAGGGTGTATTACATTCTCCAATTCTCAAGGGGGGCTGAGAATTGGGTGTAATTACACCCTATAATTACAGGGTTACATTTTTAGTTTCTTTCTATTTAGTTTTATTTTAATTTCATTTCTTTTTTATTTTTACTTTTTAATTATTTTTATTTTTTTAAAATATATATTTTTTTATATTATTTATCTTTCATTTCCTTTTTTCTCGTTGCCAACCTTAAATTTTTGTAGTTCCATGTAATTGCTCGTATATTTTTAATTATTTTATTCATTTAGCATAACTGTGTTATTATTCTAATTTTTGAAACTACACCTCTTAAAATTAGAAAGAATGAGTCATTAACAAACTTGGCATATACTGAGCGACGTTATTAAAGTAGAATTTCGTTGTGAATGAGATTATAGACTTATATTTTCCCTTTTCTTTGAATTATATTTACTTAAGTTACGTTAGAACTTACTTATATAATGTTGGAATTTGACATAAGAGTATTATGTTAAAAAAAAAATCTTTTGGATTTTGAATTTAGGTTATATTTTCGATTTTAATTTATTTGCTTTAGTACTATTGACTTGTTATTTTAGATTGCATGCTTTTTTTTTCTCTTACAATTGATAGATTTTTTTTTTAACATTTGAATAATGTTATGGCATTATATTTATGAATACTATTTTTAAAAGTCAGCTTTTAAGTTTTATAATTAATTAAAATTAAAATATTATTAATTTGAAAAATAGATATCAATTGTTTTTTACAATATTACTTACAAATATATGATTATTAATTTACTTATTTTCAAGAAACAATGTGTTATTAAATAACTAATTTACTATCATTTATAAAGGCACATATCTTTAAATATTAATTCTAATTTTTTTATTTTAAATTAAACTAACTGTGTAATTACACTTGTGCAACTAAACAACACACTTATAATTACACTGTAATTACATTATGATTAAAAAAAAGTCATTGTAATTATAATACTGTGTAATTACTACTCTAGTAATTACACCAATTTCAATTACCATGTGACTTTCCAAACAGACCCTTAACAAACAATCAGGAAATAATTTTAAAAGAAAAAGCGACCTAATAATACTACTTAAGACAATATGTTACAAAACATAAGGATATTTTTTTGTTATTTACAAAACATACCAACTTAATTATAAAATATAACGAATTTGGAAAAATACAAAGCCAAACCCTTCCCTCCCCTTCTATTCACGCAACATCTTTGGAAAATAGGGAGAGAAAGATTCCTGCACTCGGAGTGAGAAGAAACAAAGAGCAACATGTTTTCTTTTTGCCTTCACTGTAGCTCACACGACCCACCACCATAGATTTCCATTTTGTTCACACAACGTGATATCCTTGCAATAATCGAGATTCGAAACGTGATTTTTTTTTTTTTTGAATTTCGAAACGAGATTCAAAATTGTATTAAAAATTTATGATACTTATATGTGCGGTAGATAAATCCGACGAATTAATCCGGCAACTCATCTTTGAACTTAATCGACATGCAAACACGAGCATCGTCGATTTGGCAGCTGTAACTTATGGCTTCGATTCGAATTTGGTGTAATTATGTTTCTTTTCTTTTCTTTTTCTTTTCTTCTGCTAAGCTACACTGGTGTTATTCCTAGCTATTTGATGTAATTCGTTCTTAAAGAGCATCTATGTTTTGTTTGTCACTATTCCTAGATATTGTAGATCTAGCATTTTGAACTCAGAGGCAAAAGAATTGGAATGAATTGAAGCGTTAATACTAATATAATGTTTCAGGTTGGTGAGATTATTGGAAGATTTGAGAAGAAGGATTTCCCTTTGAAAGGTTTAAAATTTTCAAAATTGTGAAGTGCGATTCAAAATTGTATTAAGGTTGTATGATAATTGTATGTTGACACTATAAGATGGCAACAACTCTTTGGTAGCAAAAATAACATTGTTGGCAAAATTCAAAATTTGGCAATAACTTAGTTCTATTATTGGCATATATGATGAAACTTTTAAAAATGAATTTTTGTTTGTTGCCATTTATTGACTATTGTTGCAAAAAATACTTTTGGCAACAATAAAAAAAATTGTTGCATGTCGTTGCAATAACAGTCGATGAGAAAAGTTTATGCAACAACAAAAAAATGTTGTTGCCAAAAGTTCTTTTTGCAACAATAGTCAATACTATGACAACAAATTTTTTTTTCCTGCCAAATGTTTTCTTTCTTGTAGTGTGAGTTTGTATGGAAATTGAACTTTAAGTTTTGTATGTTGTATTGTCTGTATTAAGTTTGTATAAATATTGTGTGAAAGTTGTATACAATGTTGTTGTAGTTATATTAAATTTTCAAAAACCTAACATGAACTTTATACAGTTATATACATACTTCAAACAGATTTTATACAGTTTTCATGCACGAAATTATGACCGAAATTCTAAGCTTTGAGCGGATATACGTATTTCATACAGTTTTCATACACAACATTTTGAGCGAAAATTTTTAAGCCTTGAGCGAGAAATACAATTTTCATACATCAAAAGTTGTGTTTTGAGTTATTTACTTTTGTTCCTTTATAATTAGTCAACTTCATCGTGGCAAAAAAAAAAAAAAAAAAAAAAAAGGAAGAAGATGTATCACTTGCATTGCGTCGATATAAGTTTTGAACCTTTGCCTCCTCTTCAGTGTCGGATCCAGAATTTTGACTCATGGGATTTGAAAAAAATAACAAAAGCTAAATATAACAAATAATGTTGGTACTGGGAATCGAACTTAGGATGTTAGATTCCATTTTGAACACCCTAGATCACTTGAGCTAATCTTTTGCATTTGTTCAGAATATTCAAAAGTTGATATATGTACATAAACACAAAAAATCTACTCTATACATACACTGTAATTTTTTGCCGAGAATGTTCGGGTTAACACCCCGGGTAGCCTCTAAATCCGCCCCTGCTCCTCTTCGGTTCCCTAACTTGAACACAATAAATTTTTTATGGCCAATTTGTCATTTTTAGATGACCGTCATTTGTGTTAAAGGCGAGCAACCAGGACTTTAGAATCCTGGGTCCGCCACTGGGGATCCTACTTATCCAAAAAAGAAAAGAAGGATGAGGTCAGTAGTTCATGCTTCTTCTTTCAACTATGTCATTGTGAAATGCAAGAAAGTTGTGGGATATGAGTGAAGACGTGATGAATTCAAGACTATTGCATCTACAACCTATGTTTTCCTCTATTACTCCAAGTCATGCAATTTTGGTCAGTTTGAAGTCAATCTAACATGTATATGCCTTTTTGTAGTTCATTTTCTAAGCAAATGTACTACTACTACTTATTAACTTGAGTGATGAAATCTGTAGGAAATGACTGACAAGTTGTGATATTTGCTTACGGTATCAATGACAATTCTCATTATACATACATAAAATATTTACCTTATCAAAAATATACTAATAAGTAAGTGAAACATCTTTGTCAATTACTTTGGAATTGTAAAGGAGAAGATCCGTGAAAGAGAAGAGTAACCGACATATATTTTGATAATTTGTTGTACTATATATTTTCATGTCAATGTTGTTGGTTTGTGTTAATTCCTAGCTACAGGGTGGAGGCACGTGACACTAGGGGGTGTCACACTGTCACCCGACATCGCTTGGCTGGAAATATTTTTTATTTATATGTATGTAAATAACCTGGCGAACCAAAACATACACCGATGATATATTAATAAAATGACACTAATTGATGAAAGTACGCTTCCGTTGGCGCTCTAGTTTAGGCCTTTAGTTTTACTATTGAGGTCGAGTGTTCGAATCTGGTCAGCCTAATGACTGTTTAAATTCTTTTTAGCATTGTTTGGAAAATTTACTAAAGGCATCAGATCTTGATCTTTTGGTGCCTACCCAAAAACAGAGTTTCTAAACCAAGTAAATCAACATACATCACGTTTGTATGGCTGCCAAAAAATGAGCTTCTGAGTGGTTGTTTTGTGACTTGTATAAAAAAGGTAGTTAGAAATATTTTCAATGAGTTTATTATTGATACGTTTCAATAAAAATAGAAGCTCATCGAGGAGAGTTGTAATTTTATACTTGAATTGTGTTTTTCTAAATGATGATGTCATTATAATGATTTATAAGTTATTGTCTTTGATTATCTTCGGAGTAGTTGCTTTGTGATTTATTAAAAAAGGAAGAAGTATTTAGCAATATTTTTAATGAGTTTGTTATGGATATGTTTCAAAAAATAGAAGCTCATCAAGGAGAGTTGTAATTTAATACTTGAACTGCATTTTTCTAAATTATGATGTCGTTATAGTGATTTATCCATTTGTTCACTTCAGAAGTGGCTCAATGGGGAGACTAGTGAAACTTTCGCTTTAGGACCCTAAAAATTTGAGGCTCCAATTTTATTTTTTTTAATTAATTGTCAAGTTCATGATTTTAATCTTCGCTTAGACAATATTGTAGTTTGTATAAAAATAAAAAAGTGAAAAAGAAAAAGAAAAATTGTCTACTTTTATTGTAAAAATATTTTAGAATTTTGCATTAGACTACTCACATTTTCATATTAGTAAATTAATTTTATACAACAATATCCTACAGATTTTATTGCAAACACATGGTTAACATCTTATTAACTTGAATTAATCCTTACTGATTTAAATAATAGCAACAGTGTTTTAAAAGGCAAGGGCGTAAGGCGGGGCGTTTTATGTCTGCCTCAGTGAGGCGTAAGCCCCGAGGCAAGGGGCTTAAGCCCCATGGGGTTTTAATTTTTAGTATTTTATAAAATGATATAATTATAATAAATATTTTTAAATAGGTGAAATAGCGTAAAAAATTGAAGAAAACTATAAATAAGTAATATATATATATATATATGCTCCACCTCCACAAAAAAACTAATTAGAACAATCTATTATACGCTACTTACAAGTTCAAGTGACTGCTCGTTAATTTTTTGAGATAGTAGAAAACAAGATAAATAATTGGAAAAGAATATATATTAGGCATTCTAGCAATAAAAAAAAGGACTTGACTTTTAAATTTAATGTTTCAATTCCTTTTTAAAACATTTGAGTAATTACATGTTGACTTTTGAGAATTTGGGCATTATATTAAGGACTTATTTAACAAATTTTGTTTTAGTTTGAAGAAGTTTTCTGGGCTTACGCCCCAACAAAAAAAACTCGCCCCAAACGCTCGGGCGTACGCCCCGAATTGTTGGGCGTACGCCTTTGGAGACTTTCGCCCCGACCCATCGCCCCGGGGCATTTTTGGTACGCCCCGCCCCAGGGCTCGCCCTGAGGCTCGCCCCGAAAACGCCTTTTAAAACACTAAATAGCAATAATATTATTATGTGGAATTAGAGACTTTATGTTGTTAAAGATATACACTATAAACAAAAGAGACAATACCCAACTGCTTTGTTCTCCACAATAAAGATTTGTTCTCCACAATAAAGAGACAAAGGCAGATCAAGAATTCAAATGAAGTCATTACTTTTGACAAGACCAATGGTATACATATCCAAAATGAAGTTTAAAATATAAAATATAAACAAATAGTAAGATCATAATCTGCCTAAAAATCATCACTGATGGCATAAAATCCTCTTAAACTTTTGATGCTCTTCAAGAGTTCCATTATCTTTTGGCCCATGGCGTTTTCTAGGTTCAAGAAACTGGAAACTTGTTCAGACGCGTCAAGTAATCCATTGGCCACAGTACGTGCTCTGTCAGTCCTCATCTTTAGAGCACAGATAACTTCATTATCTTCCTCCAGCTGAAGGTGGTAAACCTGAGGAAATACCTAGAGAAAGAACACATTTTGGTCAGGTAGGTAAGCGAATTTTAAAATCATATGGCAACTCATATTTGTGCAAACAGCTAATTTTGCCATCAACAATAAAATGCAAAATAACATGCAACTCTTGAAAAATAGCTTGGGTGAACAGAACAAATAGCTTAGAAAAAAAGGTCAAAAATTCTCACCGACTTTAGGATGGAGTAGAATGAGTCTTGCGGGTATGTTCTTTTGTTTTCAAATTTAGAACTAATAAGCCTTGACCAAAAAGAGCATCTTTCCCTGCCCGAAGAAAAGGCTTTCTTATATCGATGAGGACACCTAAAATGATCAAAATAGTCCCTGCCAACAAGAGAAAAAAGTTCTAGAGTGAGGCAGCAAGAGAGCGATATTATCATAGAGAGAACAGGAGTTTTATAGTTGTTAGGTGTGGAATTGGCCAAACAAGTCAATTCTTTTGTTCACATAGTCGTGATGTAAGCGCTTACCTCATAATAGTTGTGATGTAAGCGCTTACCTCATCATAGGAAATTCATTCCTATAAATAGGTAGCTTATGGTTCATTTGTAAGACATCATTAAGATCATTTGCTATACACATCCCAAGAGAGAAAAAATCTAAGAGAAATACTCTTAGTGAAAGGCTTAAGTAAGAGAAGGTCTTTGAGAGAATTTTCTGTGGTAAAATTCTTGAGTGTAATTGGGATTGGGGTTGTGAGGTTGAGTGTTGTAAACACTTGTAATATTTCTTCTTTAATAAGATCTGCAGCAGCAACGTGGACGTAGCTTTCACATTGAGGGTGAACCACTATAAATCTGTGTGTGCTATTTATTCTTCGCTTACATCACGGCGTAAGTAGGTTCTGTCTAAGGAGGTTGGTATTTAAGTGGTCCAGCTGTGACCCTCCAATCTTTCCTGGGAACCTGCTTACAAAGGTCGGATTTGGGATTCAAATCCTAACAACTGGTATCAGAGCAACAGGTTGTGTTGTGATTTAGAAACGATGGGAGGCGAAGATGGTACGACGCACGGCATCGGTAAATTCGATGGTACAGACTTTGCGTTCTGGAGAATGCAAATTGAAGATTATTTATATGGCAGAAAGCTTCATGAACCTCTGAGTCCGAAACCAGAGGAGATGAAGCAAGCAGATTGGAATCTCCTCGACAGACAAGTTCTGGGAGTCATTCGGCTGACGCTGTCGAAGAACGTTGCTCACAACGTGGCAAAGGAGAAGACCACCGCAGATATGATGAAGGTATTGTCTGACATGTATGAGAAACCTTCGGCAAATAATAAGGTATTTCTCATGAAGAAACTATTTCATCTAAAGATGATGGAAAATGCTCATGTTGCTGCACACGTAAATGAATTCAATACCATTGTAAATCAATTGTCATCGGTAAAAATTGATTTCGATGATGAAGTGCAAGCTCTAATTTTGTTGGCATCCCTACCAAATAGCTGGGAGCCAATGAGAGCAGCGGTTAGTAATTCTGTCGGTAGTGACAAACTAAAGTTCAACGATGTTAGGGATCGTATCCTTGCTGAGGAGGTGCGCAGGACAGATTCTGGAGAGGCATCGACGAGTTCTGCTTTTAATGTTGAAAACAGAAGCAGAAATTATGACAGAAACTACAACCGAAATAGGGGCAGATCGAAGTCAAGGAATGGCAGGGGTCAATCCAGACCAGGACGAACACATGAGTGTTGGAACTGTGGAAAACCAGGTCACTTCAAGAAGAACTGCAGGGCGCCAAAGAAGGAGGACAACAAGGGGGCTGGAATCAACGCTGCTATGGAAGACATTGGCGATGCGTTGTTGCTATCGGTTGACAGCCCGATAGACTCTTGGGTGCTTGACTCAGGAGCGTCCTTTCATACCACCCCACATCATGATATAATGACAAACTACGTGGCTGGGAATCTCGGCAAAGTTTATTTAGCCGATGGAGAGCCGCTAGATGTTGTTGGCACGAGAGACATTAATTTGAAGATGTCAAATGGATCCTCGTGGAAGATTACAAAAGTTAGACATGTTCCAAAGCTGATGCGAAACCTGATCTCAGTAGGTCAGCTTGATGATGAGGGATATGATCTCAATTTTGGTAATGGGTCTTGGAAGGTGGCGAAAGGTGCTATGGTAGTTGGCCGAGGAAAGAAGATTGGCACTCTCTACATGACGACTAGCTGTCGTGATACTGTTGCTGTGGTTGACAACACAAAGAAGACAGATTTGTGGCATTGTCGGCTGGGGCATATCAGCCAGAAGGGGATGAAGCTGTTGGTGACAAATGGCTTAATTCTGGAGCTGAAGACGGTGGACCTTCATACGTGTGAGAGCTGCATTCTCGGAAAACAAAAGCGAGTAAGCTTCTCAAGTGCAGGCAGAGAGTTGAAGGTCGAAAAGCTGGAATTGGTGCACACAGACGTGTGGGGACCTACCACTGTACCCTCCCTTGGAGGATTACACTACTGCGTGACCTTCATTGATGATTCAACCAGGAAGGTATGGGTTTATTTTATGAAAAATAAATCCGATGTGTTTAGTGTATTCAAAAGATGGAAAGCCATGGTCGAGAATGAAACAAACCTCAAGTTGAAGTGTTTGAGGTCCGACAACGACGGAGAATACACCGATGGTGATTTCAAACGGTACTGTGCCGATAATGGGATCAAGATGATGAAGACTATTCCTGGAACGCCGCAACAAAATGGAGTAGCCGAAAGAATGAACCGAACGTTGAACGAGCGTGCTCGGAGTATGAGAATACACTCTGGACTGCCCAAGACATTCTGGGCAGATGCAGTCAATACCGCGGCCTTCTTAATTAACCGAGGACCGTCAGTTCCCTTGGATTTCAGAATTCCAGAAGAAGTCTGGAGTGGCAAGAAGGTAAATCTTTCATTTCTGAAAGTGTTCGGTTGCTTATCATATGTTCATAATGATGATACGGCTATAAGCAAGCTTGATCCAAAATCAAAGAAGTGTTACTTTATTGGATATGGTGACACCGAGCTTAGGTACCGATTTTGGGATGAACAAAATCGGAAGATCATCCGAAGCAGGAATGTTGTCTTTAACGAAGAGGTACTGTACAAAGACAAGCTGCAAAAGAATTCAGAATGTCAGGACAAGGAATCGGAAATAGTCGATTTGAGGGACTTTCCGGCACCTGAGCCGCAGCCAGGTACAACCGAGGCAGAGGAACAAACAATCCGAGAAGGTGCTGATGAAAGTGCTGATTCTGAAACAAATGAACAGACGCCAATCACAGAGCTGCGTAGATCATCCAGGATCAGGAAGCCGCTTCACAGGTACTCTCCATCCCTCAACTACATTCTACTCACTGATAGAGGGGAGCCGGAATGTTATGAAGAAGCAATGCAAGTCGATGAATCAACTAAGTGGGAGCTGGCAATGAAGGATGAAATGGATTCACTATCGGCAAATCATACATGGGAATTATCCGAGTTGCCAAAGGATAAAAAGGCATTGCAAAACAAATGGGTTTATCGGATGAAGGAAGAACCCAATGGAAGCAAGCGTTATAAAGCAAGGCTGGTTGCAAAGGGATTTCAACAGAAAGAAGGCATTGACTATACGGAGATCTTCTCTCCCGTAGTCAAGATGGTGACTATCAGAACTGTTCTTGGGCTGGTAGCAAAGGAAAATCTACATCTGCAACAGATGGACGTGAAAACTGCATTTCTTCACGGTGATCTAGACGAGGAAATCTACATGCGACAGCCGGAGGGATTCAAAATCAAAGGAAAGGAGAATCTGGTGTGCAAACTTCAAAAGAGTCTGTACGGACTAAAACAGACTCCAAGACAGTGGTATTTAAAGTTTGACAGCTTTATGAAGAAAGCTGATTTTTCAAGGTGCGAGGCAGATCACTGTTGTTACTTCAAAAAATTTGAAGACTCGTACATGATACTGCTACTCTATGTCGACGACATGCTAATCGTAGGAGCAAACCTACAGGAGATTGATCGGTTGAAAAAAGGGTTATCGGAAGAGTTTGCAATGAAGGATTTGAGAGCTGCAAAGCAAATCCTTGGGATGAGAATCGACCGAAGCAAGGAGGGCATCAAACTCTCACAAGAAGAATATGTGAGGAAAGTTATCAAAAGGTTTAACATGCATGATGCCAAGCCAGTCAACACTCCCTTGGCTGGACACTTTCGGTTGTCAAAGGATCAGTCGCCGACAACCGAGGATGAGAAGAAGCAGATGGACAAGATACCTTATGCATGTATGCAATGATATGTACAAGGCCAGACATTGCACAGGCAGTGGGAGTTGTCAGCCGATTTATGAGCAATCCGGAAAGCAACACTGGGAGGCTGTGAAGTGGATATTCAGATATCTGAAAGGCAGCTCGAGTTCAGCTCTGTATTTCCGAAAATCAAAAACAGGATTGCAAGGGTATGTTGATGCTGACAACGGTGGTGATATTGATAGCAGAAAGAGCACATCCGGGTATGTTTACACCTTCGGAGGTACTGCAATCTCTTGGGTTTCCAAGTTGCAAAAGATAGTAGCTCTCTCTAGTTGTGAGACTGAGTACGTTGCTGTGACGGAGGCCACAAAGGAAATGATGTGGCTACAATCTTTTCTGCAGGAATTGGATCAGGACCACGAGGGAAGTGTGCTATATTATGATAGCCAAAGTGTCATTCATTTGGCAAAGAACCCGGTCTACCATGCTCGAAACGAAGCACATACAACTCCGGTACCATTTCATTAGATCAGCTTTGGAAGATGGAGCGCTAGTGCTTGAGAAGATCGCAGGGAGTCAGAATCCAGCAGACATGCTGACAAAGGCAGTGACGATAGAAAAACTGAAGCTATGCTCAACTTCAGTTGGCCTGCACGAAGTATGAAAGTAGGAAAGAGCTGCTGCATCGATCAAAGTGTGAAGACAAATTAAAATTAGTCTTCAAGTGGGAGATTTGTTAGGTGTGGAATTGGCCAAACAAGTCAATTCTTTTGTTCACATAGTCGTGATGTAAGCGCTTACCTCATAATAGTTGTGATGTAAGCGCTTACCTCATCATAGGAAATTCATTCCTATAAATAGGTAGCTTATGGTTCAATTGTAAGACATCATTAAGATCATTTGCTATATACATCCCAAGAGAGAAAAAATCTAAGAGAAATACTCTTAGTGAAAGGCTTAAGTAAGAGAAGGTCTTTGAGAGAATTTTCTGTGGTAAAATTCTTGAGTGTAATTGGGATTGGGGTTGTGAGGTTGAGTGTTGTAAACACTTGTAATATTTCTTCTTTAATAAAATCTGCAGCAGCAACGTGGACGTAGCTCTCACATTGAGGGTGAACCACTATAAATCTGTGTGTGCTATTTATTCTTCGCTTACATCACGGCGTAAGTAGGTTCTGTCTAAGGAGGTTGGTATTTAAGTGGTCCAGCTGTGACCCTCCAATCTTTCCTGGAAACCTGCTTACAAAGGTCGGATTTGGGATTCAAATCCTAACAATAGTGACAGAAAAAGGGAAAAAAAAACCTTAGAGAGAAAAGCAGAGCAAATAGACAAAGAGAGAGACGAGCGGCCTGATCTCTATAGGGAGATCATTTCCTTTTCTTCTCTACTTCTCCTTTTCTCATTAATACATCACAGGCTTTTCAGGTGATTATACAGATCCCAAAAATGGGACAGAAAAGATACTCATGCTGCATCCAGCAGTAACACCTGGGTCAACGATAACTCATTGTATACCTTGCCCTTGTGGTGATAGTGCTTCTGTCCTTTTTCCTTTTTCAAGCTTTGGCAAAGAAGAAGTGGGAAGAGCACTAAAGTTGTTTTAAGAGATGATGAGCTTAAGCTTGAGGATTAAATTTGTTTCAGATGTTAACGATCAATTTACTGAGATGCAAATAACATCTTAAATTCAGATTCTTGATTCAGTGATTGCAATGGGTTGGTTGAAATCTTTATTTCACAATAGTAGAAATATGTATCAGTACTAGCAAAACCAAAATTATGATGCATTCTTTTTTAGGAAATGGAACTCGATGGATGACAGATATTGCCAAAGGTCACCCTTCCTCCTCAGCAATGTAATTCATCCTTCACAAATTTACTCTGTAATAGTTGTGCAGTAGGTAACTGCAGCTTGTTAGGGGGCTTTGGAAATAGGGGAATATTTATCACGGAAGCTCAATGAGCTAAACTGTATTTAAGCATACACGTGTACTTGTGTACCTCCGATGTAAATGAACAAGAGAAAAAGTTGAAGAGTAGCTACAGAAGAAGGTAAGAAGGAGAAGAAGAAAAGACATTAAGAAGAAATGTATGGTGAATATAATAGGCTCATTTACCTCAGTTCTGCCACATCAACAATGAGAATGTCGATTTTTGCTGATACACTGGACAGAATGGATCTATGATCATCTTCAACATATAGATCAGCTCTAATATGTACCTGAAACACAAAATTGAAAGGTGAGCAGTGTGAAGTAATGACAGTAAGAAGAGGTGGAATGAAAACTGTAAATTACCTTCAGTCGTTCATCGTCTAATGGAAAATTGAAATGCTCCCTAGCAAGCTTAAGAACCAAATTGGCTATCTCCAACACCTGTGAATCTCATTATAAGCCAGTTTGGCAAGATAGAAAAATTATTTAGTAACAACGAATAGTAAACTATAACAATAAATATAAAGATTAACCTTAACCAATCTAAAGGTTTATTTCAGTTGACTTTTCATACTTTATGGTCATCATATTTCCATTCAAACTCTTTAGCAGTTCACTTTGCTATATGCATTTTCCAAAATCATGGCACTATGCCATCTTCAAGCATTTTCTAGCTAAGATTATTAAAAATTCTGTCATATGCACAACTTTAGTGCAGATTAAGTAGAGTTGGTGAAAAGTCGTAGCACTTGATAAAAGATAGCATTACTGTCTCCTCAAACATCAGAGTTCCTATATTTAATTAATAGGAAACCAATTAATAATGTTTTTTACAGTAATAATTTAACATTTAATAAGGGATAATTCTTTTTAATGATAAAGTGTAAAATAGTCCATCAACTTTTGATGGATTATTTTGGTAATTCAACCTTTATTTCATGATAAGTTCTGCTTTCACGCACTTCCTTTTATAATGCAAAGTAACAAACATTGAAACATGGCAAATTGGAATTTGGAATAGTAAAAAGTTGAGAAATTTTCACAAATGACTATAGTTTGGACGTTGTTTGCAAGGAGTAGCTATAGTTTGGTTAATTAGCATTCGTAGCTATAAAGTGTTTGCCATCAGGTGTATTCGGCTTTATTCAAATCACTGTATTTAATTCGGCTATATTCAACTCACAATATTCATTCGTAGCTAGTTTGAACGTTTGCAAGGCGTATCTATAATTACCGTTCGTAGCTATAAAGTGTTTGCCGTCATGTGTATTCGGTTATATTTAATTCGGCCATATTCACTTTACTGCATGACTGTATTCAGTTCACTATATTCAATTCGGCTATATTCAATCCACAGTATTCATTCCTAGCTACTTTCAAATTGTAGTCAATTCGGTTGTATTCAAAAAAATAAGCGTAGCTAGTTCGGACGCTGCTTGCAAGGTGTAGCTATAGTTTCATTAATTACCGCTCGTAGCTATAAAGTGTTTTCCATCGGATGTATTCAGTTGTATTCGGATTCAGTTCACTATATCCAATTCGGTTGTATACAATTCACAGTATTCATTTGTAGCTACTTTTACACTGTATTCAATTGAGTTGTATTCAAACAACAAAAATTCAAAAAATACATGAATACAGTGTATTATCTGTAGCTACTTATACACTGTATTTAACTCAGTATATTCAAATAATATAGGGATTTAGCGAAAAAAATCTCATTCGGAATACATAAAATACATGCGAAAATACAAAAAGTATACTGCAATTACCTTAAAAAATGCAAAATACACTCAAATCTGGCGAGATCTGAGAATTACGAGAAACAAAATACAGCGAGCAAGGTCAGCCGAAAAAGCCGCCAGTCTAGTTGATGCCGGCGGTGGAGGTTATGACGACCACCAAACACGACATTGTCGAAGCTCTTAGATCTGCAAGTTCATTTGACAATCTGTATTCAACTGGGTGATATAGTATCTTGTTGGAAATTCTACTACAGTCAGACCTCTGTATCACGATTACAACACCTCTCGATGGCAACCAACTTTTTTCGGAACCGATTTTTTATGTTATATTTTACTTCTCTATAACAACATTTCACCTGTAATAGCAACAATCAACTTTATAACAGTACGCTCTTTGTAAAATTACCGCCCATATAACAACTATCTTCTTTTTTTGGTAATGTAATAATTAACCATCTTCATAAAAATAGAATATTTATGATTACCAATAATAAGTATAGAGATTTTGACCAAATATTTGATCATCTAATACACTATTACACCAAAAAAAATATTATATGAATATATATATATATATTCATCATTAAACGATTTTCTTTCATTATACAAAGTGTGATTATACTTAGATTTTGACAATTAAAAATAAAAATTAGATTTTATGCATCATTTTTTCCTATAACAACGAAATATTATTTAAATGTCAATGCAGTTATAGGTATATAACAACCATTCTCCATAACAGCTGAAAAATTTCAGACCCAGCGATGTTGTTATAGAGAGGTTTGACTATTTCTCTTATATAGAAGCAGCTAACGACAGCTGCTTCCGGTCGTAGGGGTACTTTCGGGATTTGGGTTATCTAATTTAATTCCCTTCTAATCTTAAAATTGGTTTTATCTCCTCCACTCCCACCCTAGCAACAACAGGGCACGTTTTCCCCGACTTTCACAGGTGTTTACTCTTCAAATTTCTCCTCTGGTTTGGCTCATCTGTTTTGCTTTCTCTGGCCTTGTTAAATTTCATAACTCTTCGAATTTCTCCGGCTAGTTCTGTTGTGTTCTTTCTGTTTGGATTCCGCTGTTTCTAACATGTTTAATATTATGACTTCATTCAACGTCTATTTTACTAACTCTTTCCTTTTTGGAAGGGAAAATCAAAGATACAGCCAATTTCCTTCGTGGGTTTTTGGATGCATATCCTAATGGATATTTGCTGTAAATTTTCTACAGCATTTGTTTTTGGTTTTCTTGGGGTAAGAATTTGATTCATATGGGATCCTGAAATTATAACATGTATGTATATTTAATATCCAAAACAATACATAGGTTGTACTGAAACCATATTTCAAGTGTAAACTTAGAAAGTAAACAGACCTGAAGTCCTAGACAGAACCTAAAACCTCAACAATAGAGCATCTTCTGTGAGGTTCTCTTTACACCAGAAAGAAAAAAGCAAAAGGGACAACTTAATCTTTTGTAGCGAGCAAAAAAAAAAAAAGAAAAAAAGAAGTTGGTAAATGTGATAACTGTGTTTTGGATGAGATATGCTTCACTACCCAATCCTTAAACCGACTTTGCTTAATACTTAGAAGTACTATACATTTTGTAGTTCTTAAATATTTGAATCTCATTGCTTGTATACGGCCTACTAATCACAACAAAAACTGACTTTACCTATAGTAACAAAATGAAAACTAATATCAGAAATCGTTAATGTATTTTATACTAGATGAGATTTTGCCTACGCTCCAATTTCAGTGCTGCCTGAAAACAACTGAAATTGCATGTCTCCACTCTTCATGTTTTGCTATGTGCTGGATGCTTATTTACGCTATCTTTGATCTTTGCTTCCGCCCATTTAAAAACATCTATACTGCAGTGTAGGTTGCTCAAGCGTTTGGAGTACTGACACTTCTAAAAACAGGTTTCTTTATCAATGGATCCTGGACAGAGAAAGAAAAAATCCTCGCACAACGGGTGAGACTTGTGACAAGAATGTCAAACGCCGTGAAATATATCGCGATATGCCTGTAGCTGAAAAGAACACTTTTGCTATATCGGCGCTTGCAAAGAAGAGAGGCAACAACTAAGCGACTTCTTCCAAATACAAATTCAGTCAATCCTGTTGAACCAACATGTGTTACTCAGGATAATCCTGATGTTGGATGCTCTTCTTCTATTTCAAAAACTGGTTAGGACATTAAATTCGTTAATTGCTTTTTGCTTTATTTGCGTCTCTCTTACAGACACTTCTGTGATAGTAGTCACTGCGTGCGACGTTTTTACGGCACCAAATGTGCTTCAAAAGGGAAAAATTGTAGCCTATGCTTTCCGAGTTTTTGAAAAAGGTAAGCTTGTTAATCCGCATTGATCATTTACATTTCTGCGTTTATTATGCATACAGATTTACTCGAACATTGTGCTGAATCAGGTTCAATATCGGGCGGCTCAAATCAGTCACATGCTCCAAGCTTTGAAAGGCTTTCAACAGCCGGTTAGTACAAACATAAAACTTCGCCTAACTTGTTCCTTGTTTCTTCCTTTTTCAGTTTCTTAAAGTTGTTTGACATATGCAGGTCAAGTAAAGAATAAGAGAAATATGACTAATATTATTCAATTACACTCTGATTATTTTCCGTTAAAAAATGTTCCAAATTGTGAATTCTGCTCGGTGAAAAAGTTTGAATATGAATCAGTTGGATTTTGTTTTGTAGCGGTACAATTAAGTTGACTTCTCATCCTATGCCACCTGCACTGAGAAATTTATATGTAGGAACTTGTGCAGAATTTAAGCATTTCCAAACGTACATCAGAACATATAACAATCTGCTCGCTTTTACCTCACTTGGTGTTAGCTATGATAAAGATCTGACCAAAAGAAATCGCAGTGTATATACATTCAGAGTTCAAGGGCAAATGCATCACTTTATAGATGATTTATATCCTGCAGAGAGAGGGCCGAGAAACTTGCAGTTGTATTTTTATGATAACAACAATGAGGTTGCGAATAGAATGGCTTGCTCCGATAAAATAGATGAATCAATAGTGAGGGAATTGATGGATATACTAAGAGTTAATCCATATTTGATATTTTTATGAACTTTATCTGAGATTCCAAACTTACAGAACCATCACATCGCATTGAAATGTGACTCTGGATTGGATCAACGAGTATTTAATCTGCCAAGTACTACTGAGGTCGCAGCGATATGGGTTGACGAAAATGATGGTGGTGCTATTCATGTACCGCATGTTCAAGTTTATACCCACAGTAACAGAACACAAAGAGTGAACTATTATTTCGGATGCTATGATCCTTTACAATATCCTCTATTGTATCCATATGGACAAAGTGGATGGCACTGTGGTATTAAGAAGTTCCACAGTACCGAAAATATTCGCAGAAAACATGTTTTGTATGAGTCTGAACAGTTACCGAATATCAAAAATTTCACTTCTGTTGATGGATACCTGGATATGGAAGATCAAGTTCTACAAAAAGGAAAACGAAAGAGAGATGCAGTTTCAGTTCGAGAATACTATTGTTATAAATTTTAGATGAGAAGCGATGATGAAGATGAACTTCTACATAGTGGAAGATTATTTCAACAGTATTCGGTTGATGTATACATAAAACTAGAGACTCAAATACTAGATTTTGTATTCTTCAATCAAGATTTGTTTAGAATGGATGTATTGCAAGGACTCATTGACATTTTGAGACTTGGTGAAAGAGATGCTTCTAATGTTGGGTAACAGACGTTTTTGACATTCTATGGCTTTCTTCTTAACAAAGTGCTTTAGCATTTCAATGTGCCTCTTGGTAAAGCGTTAAAAGGAACCAAAAAGCAGATGTTCTCTATATCCACTCTGGAAGAGTGTGAATGTGTTCCAAAAACAAGAAGGGCTTTTGTAGGTGTTTGGTTTATTAAGCTTTTTGTGTTGACGTCTAACTATAGTTAGTTATGGTGAGTTAAGTTCAGCTAAAGGTAGTTGAATCAGGTTGGTTCTTAGCTAGAGTTAGTCAAGTAAGTGCTTGCAATAGAGGTGTTGTAAGGGATTAGCCCACTAATCCCTTAGTTGCAAAAGACTTGTAATCTAAAAGACATTGCTCAATTAGTGAAGTTGGAAATCCTACCACGGTAGGTCGTGGTTTTTAATCCCTTGAGCAAGGAGTTTTTCACGTAAACATCGTGTCTTGTTTACCTTCTGTTTTAGCTTGAGGGAACAGATAAGGTACCTAGTCCCTTATCTGTTTTGATGGACGCTTAGTTTCTTACAAATCCTTAGTTCTAACAATTGGGATTTACATAGCCTATCCTTTAATCTACCTGAGTCTATTACAAATGCTATCAATTCCATGCATATTCCTATTCTTCCTTGGAAAGATTATTGGATACACAAACACCTATCCCTTAGACAACTTATTAGATGATAACTCATTCTGTGAATACAGTACTTAGTTCTAACACTTGGGATTTACATGGCCTATCCTTTAATCTACCTGAGTTCATTACAAATGCTACCAATTCCAACCTCGGAAAGAGACTCCTATTTGGGCACTAAACTCTAATGGCATGTTTGCTACTCACTCTGCATGCCGTAACATTATCAACAATGATGACCCAAGTCCCGCTAATAGTATATCTTTCAACTGGCTCTAGCAATAGAAAGCTCCTAACAAAATTTTAAAGAGAAAAAAAAAAACTTTGGCTTTTTTATCACAATAGATTTCCGTCTAGGCAGTACTTGCTCCCTTAGATGTATAATATATAATATAAGCTTCGTTTTAACAAAAAACAATGAAAATTTCGCAAAAGGATTTTAGTAGACCTATAATTTATATTTCTGATGAAAAATAATATCCTGATGCTTTATTCCATCACTTGCTGCCACATAACTGAGAAAAGAACAAACCAGTAAGAAGATGTTAGTGACCTGCTTATTGGGACAACTTCCTGTTTTTTTATCACTCTCCATCAACTTCTTGTTTTGTTATATCATGCCATGTGAGCAAGAAAAAATTATTGGAACAATGATAAGAACCATGACTACATAATAGGACATAGGGGTTTCTAATAAGACATCACACAATAGAAAAAGAAGAAACAATGCAGAACAGATGAGACAACAAAAACGAACTTACCGCACAAACCAAATAGACTACCAAATTCAAACAAAGTTGGGCTTAATTAAAAGGGGTTAACCAATAGAAAAGAGTACTTACACTGCCTCATAGGGTCTAAAAGAATCATCATTAAATTGCACAACCTGCGCTTTGTCCATCGTCGCAACCAAAGGCCCATGGGGGGTAGCCTCCACAATGAGGGAGGCCATGATAAAGCGCCCATCATCACTAGTAAAAATCGCCAAAATATCACAGTTTGGCAGTTTGAACAAAATGGTGTAAGTGTCTTCCCTGAACCTGATATTGGTACCATCCTGTTATAGCCAAATCATATGCATACAAGTGCAAGTCTTCCAAGCCAGTATAATTTAGACAATTATGGGAGTGGTCGCACGCTTTTAACAGTGTTGGCCAGTGAAGTAATGGTAAGTCCATCACAGGATTCGAGACCACAACATGTTCTTCACCAAAGTCCTGAAATAGTAAAGTTTTCATCCACTCTAGACTCTAATTTAGTAGTAACCACAGAAGAACTAAAACAACCCTGCTCTAGATGACAAAACAACAGCAACCCATAAGCGGGCAGAAGAACAGAATCTCTAGTTCAGCACCTTCTAGGATACAACATTATCAGAGAAAATAAAATCACTGTGATTCCAAGGAAGTAAATCCCACTTATAGGCTCAAGACAATTTCTGAAACTTCACACACAATAGGGTTCATCCTTTAACTTTTGCAGAGGATGTTGAAACTTCGCTTAGTGATTATCTCAAGGTATTATCCATTTTGGAGTGCTTGGTCAGTCGTCATATTCTTAAACGAGCATTAAGTGTGTTATAAACTTAGAAGAAGTAGGAAACTTGAAGAATTGGGGCTGAGGCGGTGTGGATACGAATAAAGGACCGGCCACGTGGGTTGTTAGATGAGACATGATGGACAGCTCATATTACTCTTTCGTCTGGGATTTAATGGGTCTATGCACACCCGTGGTGGGAGGTACACCGTTGTTGGTGACTGACTGCCTTTACTGGGTTGGGGGAATCCTGCAGGAGGAAAATAGGGTGCGGCAAATACGCAAAATGTTGTATAAGTTTGATTTGGAAGATCCTGACCTTAGGAATTGGAAAGTGATAGATGTTTCCGATCGTATTCCCCGTGGTACGCCCTTCATGGGTGCTTATGGGACCAGAGAAATTTGTGGTGCTAAAAACTTTTTTCCCTGGGCGGTTTAGAGGACACATATGATTTTGATGCTGGTGACTTTTGTTACACCCCATTTTAACCGGGTTGAAGCGGAGTACAACATATTGGTGATTCCTATATTGCTTTGTTTTAAGGAGTCGCCATCTAATTGATTTTTTATGGTGAATTAGGACACCTAATTATTAACTAAGGTAAAGTTAAAACTAAACCTCTGTTAATGATCTGCTTAACCAATGTGATCTTAGGTAAGGGTTCTATATTATCCTAAAGGGAAGGGGTTAGGCATCCTTTAGAATCCGTTAACTTACGGTTATCCGGCCAAAATTAGGTTAATTAATTAATGCTAAATAAGAAAAAATATAAGAATGTTGCTTAAGATAAGGTTTTAAAGAAAATATAATCATTTGCATAAAAGAAGATTTTAAAACGTCATTTAAAAAATAAACTTATAAACATTGTTAGGATTTACATGAAAATAAAATAAGGCTTGTAGAAAATATAATAACTTGCATAAAGGAGATTTAAAAATGCTATTAAAATAAAGCTTGTAAATGTTTGCCAATGTTTCAAATAGAAGTATAGTAATGCTATTTAAAAATAAGACTTGCAAATATGACAATTTGCATATAAATAGAAGAAAAATGCGAATTTATGCGATATTTTAACAAATATTTAAAACAACTCAAATGATGAGATATTAATTGATTTTTGCCGTTTGAGAGTATATCAAAATAGCTAAGGTGAGTTTTCTTTATCCTTTTTATTATTATACTTAAAAAAAACACGTGAGAATTATTTATAAAACGTATTTGAGCTTATGTTTGCGTGCTGGTGGTGTTATGAAATGTATATCATAATAAGGATAAACATGATTTCCTTTACTTGGAAATATAAAGCCATGCCACTTTGTAAATCAGTTATTTTGAAATGCATATTTAGATATTTTAACATGAAAAGAAGATAGCAAAAATTTATGGCATTACTATTAGTCTTCCTTAAGCTAACTACCCATTGCTAAGCTATCTATACTAATTCTCAATAGTTCAACTAAGCTAAGGAAGAGCAAGAATATGAAAGTGTTAGTCAAACAATACATACAAGTTAAAGGCATAAAATAAAGGAAAGGCATAAATAAAATTAAGTGGGCTCGGCCCATTTTGAGATTGTTGTTTGCTGTTGGGCTTCGGCCCAGCAGTTTCTTTGGATCTGGGCCACTGCCGGGCTTCGGCCCAGCGAATTTTTTTATCACTGGACTGCTGCTGCTGCTGTCTGGGCCTCGGCCCAGAATCATTTATATATCTGATGGGGGGGGGGGGTTGACTCGGCAAGAGGATTTTGTTGGGCTTTTTGGCCCAACTCCGAATGAGGAAGAAGAACGAGTTACCCGGACTCGTATACGATGTTCATGCATAAAACGAAAGAAAAGGATTAGCATATGACCAATGAATAATGTCAAACGAGTAAACATATACTCAAAAATCAGCAGATTAAGTATATTCTACGCATATCTCATATCTCAACGGTATTGGGACATTGGAACATACACAAATATATATATATATATATATATATATATATATATATATATATATATATGAGAGAGACGAGCATATACACAAACATGGTTTAAGTCATTGGGCTTGGGAAATTCAATCAGTCATATTGATGCTTCGTAACAAGATAGAGATACCATAATTCATACAGAGAACCAATACAGAAATCAATAAGGAAAGGCTATGTATAGGAATTTGACATGTTAATAACAACAGGATGCAAAAGTGCAAGGCCTATAGCTCAAGCAGACGAGTACATCACAAGCAGAAACAAAATGCGGACAAATTTAAGTGTTCAGAGATGGCACAGAAGTGATCATTAAGACACAGTCAAGTTCACAGCAATGGGAAACAATGCAACAGGCAGATATACAACTCTCATGCATTCTATGATTCAGGAGAAATGAATGGAAGACAGGAGCAACTATGCCTTTTAACTTCCTTTCATTTTAAACATGATCTATGCGCAACAGGACATGCAAAGCCGAACTGTACATCCTGCAACCTTAAGAACTAGACAACACTCCTTTAAAGGACACTCATTCTTCCATAATAGCTGCATATTTACCCCTTTAAACATGGACACTCAGCAAATCAAGATGCCATTTCTAGATTACCCTCGGCCAGTTAAGATGAGAGTCACTCCATATTTCTATTTTAAACTCACGTAGCTTCAATTGGAACCTTTGCTTGTTTCATCCTTAGTGCACACTAGTTAAAACATACCAAGGCCATGCTTAGGCTATTTCAAAAGAAATTGAGCAGGCTTAGGTGAATCCTAAACCATTTTAGACATATCTAAACACACGCAGTTACTATTACACCTATTCAGCTGTTTGGATCCCATTTTTGATTTATTTAAGCATGTCCAATCTCATGAAGACTTGTTTTAGACTAACTGTAGCACCTTACTTATTCTGGTCAAGGTCTATACAACAATATGACATGAAAAAAAAACAGGTTGTCTCAGAAAAACAAGTTCAAGATTTTTTAGGATAACATACTTCAATTAACACACTATCAAATGCTTTAGGCCATCTAATGGATTACTGCAGTTTAATAACAACCTCATACGTTCAAACAGGATTAAGCATCATCATTATAGGATCATTCAAGTCATTTATGTCAAACTGCACAACCTTATGTCATTATACTAAAAGGACAAACAGTCAAGCAAAAGTCTAAGCATCATTCAGAGGGATCCATGTTCATAATATCCTTTCTAACAAAGTACTACCAGAAAAGTTGTTCAAAACAAATGCATACTTAGTCTATTAATTGGTTTGAACCAATAAAACAACTATAACGAGATTAGGCATATGATCAACACAAGTGTAATGTTCAGGAGGAACCCTTTCAAAACCATAACAAATTAAACCATATGCTAGAGCAGTACACTAAGTCACACAATTACTAACTAAGCTAGACGCACTTAATAGCAAGGAAAAGGCATTATCACATAGACACATTTGATTAGATTAATAGCCTCCTCATTATATCAATCGATTGAGATCTAAGGAGACGACTAATCAGCAGGACTACAAATCATACACTCAAAGCAGGAATACAAACTAATTGCATGCTAATCGTACAAGGATCAACAACAGAGTTCTAAAGGTTAGCGATATTAGCCAAAACACATGAGGCCAAACCAGCACACCACCAAACCACATTTTTTCACTAAAATCTAAAACATGCTGAATACTCGAACTAAACATATAATTAACACTTAGATAGCACAACAGCTACCGAAATAAAAAAAATGGAGGAATTACCTTCTTCGGGTGCAGCGAAGTGGGTGCGGGTCTTCGATTTGCACTCGAAACACTTCGAAATTCGAACTAGCGTATGCTCGGATTCGAACGAACACCCACAGCAAAAGAGAATAGGATCTAATATTTATGACGATATCGAACAAATCGAAAGCCGAGGTTTTAACAGGGGAACTAGAACAATTAAAGACTCGTATCTTTTAGAGAAATTTGGCGATTCAAGCACTTCAATTCTTAGGGGGTTTTTCGACTGCGTCCCTTTTTTGATTCGAATTTTTCTCCGTTTCTTGAGGGTAATTTCATGAACCCGAAAAATCCCCCCCAATTCGAATTTTTTTTTCATCATTTATAGATCTACCATTTATTTTTGTGTTGAATAAAGGGAAAGGGAGCGGGGAACAACAGAAGGTGGAGATGTAGTGGTGTCAGAGCAGGCGGAGGTGGAGAGGGAATAGACGCGTGGGGGACAGGCTATGGTGGAGACAGAGGTATGGGTGAAACGGTGGTGGAGAGAACGTGGTGTCAGAGGAGAACGTGGTGGAGTGGGAGTGTCAGACGCGTGGGATGGAGAAAAAAAACAGTGGGGTGTGTGTGTGCGGCGGCTAGGGTTTAGGGGTAAAGGGAAAGAGAGTGGCAGAGAAGGGGATGGGGAGACGGTGGTGTAGTGGAGGCGATGGTATAGTGGAGGCGATGGTGTAGTGGAGGCGGCGATGGGGAGGTGGAGAAGGCAGGTGAGCGTGGAGAGAGGAGGGAGAAAGAATAGGGGTGCGGCGGAGATGGAACCAAAAATGAAGGGAAACCTAAATAGGTTTCCCTTACCTCGAACGGGGATGGGTCGAACCTGGTTCATTTGTGGACTGGGTTAATTTTTAGACTGGGTATTAAAAGAATGGACTAGTGAATTAAAACATAGACTGGTCTAAAAATTGAGATAAAAAATATGGGCTAGTCCAAAAAATATTAGGAGTTAATCGGACTTTGATTTGGGTTCCGGTAAGTCAAAATGCGGACCGAGTGCAAGAAATAGTTTGGCTTCTAAATTTGAATAAAAGACCCATTTTGATTACGGTGTACTAAGGGTGTCACAATATTATCTAATGCGAAAAACGTGTAATTATAAGAGATCCGGATAATAAAAATATATGATGTTGCAATGACCGTGCAATAATATTTTAACAATAAATAAACGCTATCATTTTAAAATGTGCGAAATAAATGCGATGTCTATGCGGAAGTTGGTAACATTGAGAAAAATGCAGGTTTCAATAATACCAAATAATAGCAGCAAATAAATAGCAGTAGTAATACTGCTAATAATAATAACAATAATGATAATGGTAATAATGATAATTTTGATGATAATGGTGATAAAAAATAATGATAGATATAATAATAATAGTAATAACAAATATTGATAATTAAAAATGATAATAATTAATAATAATAAAGATGATAATAATTAATAATAAAATAATAATAATAAATAACAATTATTGATAGTGGCAAAATGTTAATAAATTAATAATAATAACAATAATAATGGTAATAATAAGATAATAATGATAATAATAAGAAGAAATAATAATGATGATGATAATAATAATAATAAATAACAATTATTGATAAAACAATGATAATAATTAATAATAAAATAACGATGATAATGATGATTAATAATTGATAACAAAATAACGCTGATAATAATGATTAGTAATTAATGATAATAATAATAATAATAATAATGGAAATAACAAGAAATAATAATTAATGACAATTAGTAATGATAATTTAAGAATAATAATAACAATAATAATAATAATAGTAATAATAATAATAATAATAATAATAACTGCAGCGGAATAATAAAATGTGGGTGTTAATAAAAGACTAATAATTATAGTAAAATTTAAATGCATATTTTTTAATTTCTCAAAACACTAGAAGTATTAATAGGTATTTTGGGGGAGAGGCGGGACAAAATTGGGTGTCAACAACTTGTCCCTCTTTGCCTGACAATGATGAAAGAATTTTCGGGCAAAGACGTTGACTTAGTAGCCTATTTTGTCCCGGCTAGAGGATTATGAAGGACTAAGGGTAAAGAAAATTACGGCCGAACTCTGGTCTTTGAATCGCCTACATATCTCGGGTTGCACGAGAATCAGGCCGTGTGTAGTTCTGGGAAGACTATGACACCTATGACTGGCGACTCACGATTTGATGCGATCTTCGCAAAAAATATTGTCCCAGTGTCGAATTATGATGACACTGGGTATTGTGATAGAACCCTGAAAATTGATTGTGCTGGAATGTGAACGGGAAATTTGAATTTGGAGCCGAGTGTTCGAGGTAGATCTTTGACCCTTGTCGAGAAATCTGCTTGTCCTTCCCGACGTATTGCCCCAGTTCGCTGCCGAAGAAATAGTTCCACGTTGCGCTAAAAGCTCCTGCGAAACTAAAAACTAGATAAAAATAGTCAGTAAGAATAAATATTGAAATACAGCGATGCAAGCGCGGTGCAATGCTGCTGCGAGCGTATGCCGGGCATCAACAAAATAATAATAAAACAAGGCAGGTGCGGTGCAATGTCTTTATGCGGAGATTTAGAAAGGCGGTGCATGGCCCACGTGATATACGAAAGAGATGCAAGGGCGGTGCTCGGCTTTATGCAGAAAATTAAAAGGGCGGTGCATGGCCCAAGCAATATATGAAAGCGATGCAAAGGGCGGTGCACGGCTTTATGCATAAAATTAAAAGGTGGTGCTCAGCCTTATGCGGAAGTTTGAAAGGGCGGTTCATGGCCCAGGCAATATATGAAAGCGATGCAAAGGGCGGTGCACAACCCATGTATCATATGAAAGCGGTGCACAGCTTTATGCAGAAATTTAAAAGGGCGGTGCATGGCCCAGGCAATATATGGAAACGATGCAAAGGGCGGTGCGCAGCCCATGCCTCATGTGAAGGGCGGTGCACAGCCTTATGCAGAAATTTAAAAGGGCGGTGCATAGCCCAAAATGTCCTATTAAAGGCGGATTAGCCTAAACTGCCCTATTAAAGGCGGACTAGCCTAAAATGTTCAATTAAAGGCGAACAAGTCTAAAGTGTCCTATTAAAGGCGGACGAGCCTAAAACGTTCAATTAAAGGCGAACAAGCCTAAAGTGTCCTATTAAAGGCGGACGGGCCTAAATGTCCTATTAAAGGCGGACGGGCCTAAATGTCCTATTAAAGGCGGACGGGCCTAAATGTCCTATTAAAGGCAGACGAGCCTAAATATCCTATTAAAAGCAGACGAGCCTAAGCTGCCCTATTAAAGGCGGACTAGCCTAAAAGGTTCAATTAAAGGCGAACAAGCCTAAAGTGTCCTATTAAAGGCGGACGAGCCTAAAGTCCTATTAAAGGCAGACGGGCCTAAATGTCCTATTAAAGGCGGACGGGCCTAAAATGTCCTATTAAAGGCGGACGGGCCTAAAATGTCCTATTAAAGGCGGACGGGCCTAAAGGTTCAATTAAAGGCGAACAAGCCTAAAGTCCTATTAAAGGCAGACGGGCCTAAATGTCCTATTAAAGGCGGACGGGCCTAAAATGTCCTATTAAAGGCGGACGGGCCTAAAATGTCCTATTAAAGGCGGACGGGCCTAAAGTCCTATTAAAGGCGGACGGGCCTAAACGAGGTGCTTTTGCGAACAATGATGATGTGCCTTTGCAGGGCATTTGAAAGTAATAATGTAATGCAGGTGCGGTTGCTTTTGCAGTGCGGGGCATTTTGAAAACAGTAGTGCAGTGCGGGGCATTTAAAGCAATAGTGCATGCGCATTGTATTTGAAAGCATTTATGCAAGGCATTTGAAAGCAATAGGAAATGTTTGTGCATCGACATGTTTGAAAAATCATTTGCAAGACTCAAGCATTAATTTGTTGCGAATCTCGCAAATTATTGATACTCGAGAGGCATAAGAAAGATCAAACCGTTTGACGTGCAATCCTTGCAAGGCTGCGAACATTATATATTTTGGCTTCCGCAACTTGGGAACCGTGAAACAAAGCGAGCGTCCTTTCTCCCAAGTCTTCTTTTTGCCTGATGACTCTGTTGGCCATATTCTCTTTCATGTTCCTCGATGTCGCTTGTGATGATGCCCTTAAAAATTGTCCCAGTTACTCGCATAAGAGGGTGTCGTTTTGCTATGATGCCCCTTAAAACTGTCCCAGTTTCTGGTATAGGAGGATATTGAGCTTTTGCGGTGATGCCCTTAAAATTTGTCCCAGTTTCTGGTATAGGAGGATGTTGCTTTTGCGGATGACGAGATCGAGCCTGACATAGGCTGCCTATGTATCCCACTAAGGGAATCAGGTCAAGCGTAGTTCAAATTACAAAGCAGAATAAAATTGAGATAGAAGACGGTGCTTGGTCTTATGCTAAAATTTCAAAGGGGCGGCGCACAGCCCAAAATGTCCTATTAAAGGCGGACGAGCCTAAAAATGTCCTATTAAAGGCGGACGAGCCTAAAATGTCCTATTAAAGGCGGACAAGCCTAAAAATGTCCTATTAAAGGCGGACGAGCCTAAATGCAGTGCTTGGTTTATGCTTACTAAAATTAGTGTGGAGCGAGGAGCTTTTGCGATGCTTTATTTGTATGCGGTGAGACGAGTTTGACGCAGTGCGTAATTTGCAGCAGCAAATATTCATGACGTAATGCCGAAGATTTGGGGACCTTCTACCCTGCCAAAATTTGCATCTAAAAGTTCCTGCACTCAAAGAAATTTGTAAGTTTCAAATTTAATCAGTATTAAGTTGACTTTGCCCTTTGCTCTATCCGAATCTTGCAATTGCCGACTTGATACTGTGCGATATCCTTCAAAAATAGCTAAAATATGCCCCTGCGTTACTCAAAGAAAATTTGTTAGTGTAAAATAAAATGGTTGCCTTGCATTGAACACCAAAGCTTTGGCGTTGAATCTGCATTTCTCGAGGTGATGTCATGGCAATAATCTGGTGACGCTAATACATTGCTCGAGATTTCGATTCATGCTTTTGTCGAATAATGATAGGCCATTTGCAAAGCCGCCCCAGTGTTGCTTTATGGGGAAGATGGAATTTTCACTATTTTAAGACCGTGTCCGAGAATGGACTGCCTACTTATCCCGAAGGAATCAGGTCGAAAGTAGTTCATAACAAGCTTTAGCAAAAATTACAAGAAGGAAAGCTGATGGGTGGAGAATGCTAGTGGCGGTAGATCCTTTCAATCGTCTTACTTAGTTCTACACTTCCTTTTCAAATGTCTCGGTGCCAATTTTGACAGATCACCGGTAACAATAATTGCATTTGCAACTGAAGGGCCATCATTGTCGCACAATTTATTTTGTTGCACACTTATCTTATCCTTTTCGATCATGCTCTGGATCTTATGCTTAAGAGCCGGACAATTTTCTGTGTCATGACCTGGAATATTAGAATGGTAAGCACAACTCTTGGACCAATCAAAATCTGGCGGTAGGCTTTTAGGGATCCATCCTTTCTTTGGCTTCAGGAGTCCCTTGGCTTTCATTTTCTCAAATATGCTGGTTAATGACTCTTCAAGAGGAGTAAAAGTGCGGAATTTTGCGTGCTCTGACTGTCGTAAGCTAGACTGTGCTTGATCGGGTTGGTCTTGAAAGCCTCGTTGATGAGGGTATACATGATCACGCGAACATTGATGGTTCTGCCGTGATTGCGGCTGACGTGTGGACCTGACAGTTGAGTCGGTCTCTCTGTTTTTGCCTTGCAAGGTGTTGAATGTCTCGGCTTGAAAAGTTTCTTGTACTGATGAAGTGTCAACAATTTTTCCTGCTCGAATGCCCGCTTCTACTTGCTTTCCAACTTGAATTAAATCAGAAAAGTCGCGTAACCGCGCACATAACAACTTTTCATAATATATGCCCTTTTGCATTTGGATGAAAGTTGAAATCAGCTCATTCTCGGGCAACGGAGGGTGTATTTTTGAAGCTTCCAATCTCCACCGGATGGCATATTCCTGAAAAGACTCATGTGGCATTCTTTCTATCTCAAGCATATCATACAGATTTGGACTAACCCCGATGTTAAATTTGAAATGTTCTATAAAGTCGCGGGCCATGTCCTCCCATGTATACCATTTGCGAAAGTCTTGTTCTGTGTACCAATCTAACGCCAACCCTGATAGGCTCTGAATGAACAATTTCATTCTTATGGCTTCATTTTGTCCAATTCCCATTAATCTGCTACAATAATCCTTCAAGTGCGTAACAGGATTTCCTCTGCCATTAAAGGTGTTGAATTTTGGCATTTTGAATCCTGGCGGCAAATCAACATTCGGAAGCATGCACAAACTTTCATATCTTAAACTTTGGACATTTCTTGCCCGCATCTCTTCTTCGATAATTCTTCTTAAATTGTGAAGCTCTCTATTCGAGTTATTCTGATTGATTGCATTCATTTCATTTCTCAATCTCTTGTGTGGGTATACCGCTAGCTGATTTTGCTGGTTTTCTGTGAAGGGCGCTGCAAGTGCAGGCTTTTGAACATTAGGTATCAATGTGACTTGCAAAGCTTCTGGTTCAATAGAGTATCTTGGCGGTATGTTTGTAGGAGCTGGGTGAGGAGAGATAGTGAAGGAAATGTTTTGGGTAGAGCTGGAAGCTGAACTTGTGTTAGGAAGAAGGCTGAGGGTATTTCCCAAATTGACCAATACGCTTCTTTGTACTACATTCTTCTCGCTATCCTCATTTTGCGCTTGTACCAACCCCACACCGGTGTTGAATGACTCGAATCTTTTTGCCATTGTATCTCGTCCTTAATGCAGATTCGCAGCCAAAACAATGTTCAATGCCAGATAACCCGTAAAAGAAAGACACAAGAAGCTCTAGAATTTGTAGTCTGACGGTATCGTGACAGGCTGAATTGATGGCACGTAATCCTGATTTGATTTGTCTTTAATCTCGTCAACCTTCAAAAATAGGTGTATAAAGTTATAGAATTATTTTGATAAGAAAAAATAAATTAAAGGATAAGGCTGAAAGCAAAGCCGCATGGCTTTTGAGGCGAGGCCACAATGGCCCTGATTAATAGACTTGATTGTTGATCTCGCGATTTTAAGTTCCTGCATCCAAAGAAAAATTCTCAGTTTGGGAGGGGGAAAGTTGATTCGTGTTGACTCGAAGCTTGACTTTGTTGGCGCCCCATTCATCCTGTTTGTTTGGATCTTGCGGCCTCCATTTAAAGCCTCGGTAGATGAACAATAGTGAAACAATTGAAAGAAAGTCTTCCATTTGAAAAATATATACGTAAGTGTATGTATGTAAGGAAAGATATATATGAAAATATATGTATACAAGTTGTAAGATATTCCTGCTAACTTTCGATTGCGACACTTCCGAGAACTTTGAAAGGTCATTTGTGTGTACTATTCTTGTCTAGTAGCCTTAATAGTGTCGATGTCAAACTTTTCTCTTGTCTAAATCGGAAGAAACCAAGTGAAAATAAAGTCAAAAAGAGGCCAAATTGGACAAATTTGCAAAACTGTCAAAAACTGGACAGTTTTGCAAAAACGGGACAGATTCGCAAAAACAGGCAGAATTGCAAATCTGAAATATGGGGCATAAAAGAGAGGCTTAGGGCAAAAAAATATTTTCATCTTTGGCACAACACACAAGTTCTTGGAGGCTAGGGTTCATCATCAACACCTTGGAAGAGAAGATTTGGAGGCATCCAATGAGAAATTCTTTACCCATTTCTTCTACTCTTGTTTTGTATTGAATATTTATGTGTGTAGTATTTTATTTCAATACTTGAATCTCGTTTATGGAAATATTCTTGATTAAAGTTTGGATTGAATCTCTTGTTTTGCTTATGTGTTGAATGATTTTATTCCTAATGAAGTGAGTTATTGTTTCTTTAATTAATCTCATTTTGAATGATTCTTAACGGAGTAGCTAACCCTAAGACTTGCCCATTTATTTCGGTTTAAACTTGGAAGAGGCAAACTCGGGATTGGGAAAGATTAATTAACAAGAATTTGGGGTGTTAACCCTCATCTAATGGAAATCGACCTAGGGATAGGCGACACCCCTTGTAGTCATATTCGGGTGTTCTTAATGCTCCTAATTGCTTTAGGGATATTCAATTAGGTAGTCTAGTTAGTCTTCGGAAGAAGCTAATTTAGAGTCATTATCCGAGGCTAAGTAATATAAACTCACCATTATTTGTAAATCATGAAGTACATTGGATCGTTACTTGAGCGTAGTTTCCCTTGTATCCATGCTTGTGGCCATTGATCATTTTACTTGCTTTCTAGGTTAGTTTACATTTTTGCATTAGCTATAATTTTCTCCAAAAACCAAAATATTATCAAGTGTTTGGCTTAGTGTAGAAAGTGAAAATTCCTTACTTTCCTAATCGCCTATATATTGTTCTCTGTGGGATTCGACCCCGACTCATAGTTGAGTAAATTATATTTGCATACGACCGTGCTCATTCTAATTAATAGGGTGGATTTGGACGTTATCATCTATGCACACCTGTGGTGGAAGGTACACCATTGTTGGTGACTGCCTGCCTTTACTGGGCAAGGGAATCCTGCATGAGGAAAATAGGGTGCGGCAAATACACAAAATATTTTATAAGTTTGATTTGGAAGATCCTGACCTTAGGAATTGTAAAGTGATAGATGTTTCCATCGTGTTCCCCGTTGTACGCCCTTCATTGGTGCTTTTGGGACCAGGGAAATTTGTGGTGCTAAAAACTATTTTTCCTGGGTTGTTTAGAGGACACATATGATTTTGATGCTGGTGACTTTTCTGAGCAGCGAAAGTGTCGTGTGACTCTCAATTTGGATGCTCTGAAATTGTCTCGTGCCCGTAAGTGGGATTTACTTCCTTGGAATCAGAGAGATTTTATTTTCTCTCGTAATGCTGTAATCCTAGAGGGTGCTAAACTAGAGATTTTGTTCTATTGCCCGCTTATGGGTAGCTTGCTGTTTTGTCATCTAGAGCAGGGTTGGTTTAGCTCTTCTATGGTTACTACTAAATTATAGTCTAGAGTGGATGAAAACTTTTCTATTTCTTTACTGAACGAGCGAAATTCTCAACGATACCAACAATCCACAAAGACTCCACCTCTGTGAAGATAGAAAACAAATAGATGATCTTAATGGAAATGGGTTATATTGGTTGAAGTAAAAAGTGACCTAAACTGAAATGATAAAAACAAAATACAAATGATTTCGGGCCTTTTTGGTAGTTAAAAATGTTTATTTCTCCACTTCACACACTATAGGGTTCGTCCTTTAACTTTTGCAGAGGATGTTAAAACTTTGCTTAGTGATTATCTCAAGGTATTATCCATTTTGGAGCGCTCGGTCAGTGGCCATATCCATAAACGGGCATCAAGTGTGTTATAACCCTAGATGAATTAGGAAACATGAAGAATTGGGATTGAGGCTGTGTGGATACGAATAAAGGACCGACCACGTGGCGGGTTGTGGGTTTTTAGATGTGACACGATGTGCGGCTCAGATTATTCTTTCGGCTTTGATTTAATGGGTCTATGCACACTCATGGTGAAAGGTACAACATTGTTGGTGATTGACTACCTTTACTAGGTAGAGGGAATCCTGCATGAGGAAAATAGGGTGCGGCAAATACACAAAACGTTTTATAAGTTTGATTTGGATGATCCTGACCTTAGGAGTTGGAAAGTGACAGATGTTTTCCATCGTGTTCCCCGTGGTACGCCCTTCATTGGTGCTTTTGGGACCAGGGAAATTTGTGGAGCTAAAAACTATTTTTCCTGGGTTGTTTAGAGGACACATATGATTTTGATGCTGGTGACTTTTCTGAGCAGCGAAAGTGTCGTGTGACTCTCAATTTGGATGCACTGAAATTGTCTCGAGCCCGTAAGTGGGATTTACTTCCTTAGAATCAGAGTGATTTTATTTTCTCTCGTAATGCTGTAATCTTATAGGGTGTTAAACTAGAGATTTTGTTCTATTGCCCTCTTATGGTAGCTTGCTGTTTTGTCATCTAGAGCGGGGTTGGTTTAGCTCTTCTATGGTTATTAGTAAATTAGAGTCTAGAGTGGATGAAAACTTTTCTATTTCTTTATTGAACGATTGAAATTCTCAACGATACCAACAATCCAAAAAGTCTCCACCTCTGTGAAGATAGAAAACAAATAGATGATCTTAATGGAAATGGTTTAAATTGGTTGAAGTAAAAAGCGACCTAAACTGAATGATAATAACAAAATACAAATGATTTCGGGCCTTTTTGGTGGTTAAAAATGTTTATTTCTCTACTTCACACACTATAGGGTTCGTCCTTTAACTTTTGCAGAGGATGTTAAAACTTTGCTTAGTGATTATCTCAAGGCATTATCCATTTTGGAGCTCTCGGTCAGTCGACATATCCATAAACGGGCATCAAGTGTATTATAACCCTAGATAAATTAGGAAACATGAAGAATTGGGATTGAGACGGTGTGGATACGAATAAAGGACCGGCCAGGTGGCGGGCTGTGGGTTTTTAGATGAGACACGATGGACGGCTCAGATTACTCTTTCGGCTAGGACTTAATGGGTCTATGCACACGCGTGGTTGGAGGTACACCATTGTTGGTGACTGACTTCCTTTACTGGGCAGGGGGAATCCTGCATGAGGAAAATGGTGTGCGATAAATACACAAAATGTTGTATAAGTTTGACTTGGAAGATCCTGACCTTAGGAATTGGAAAGTGATAGATGTTTTCCATCGTATTCCCCGTGGTACGCCTTTCATTGGTGCTTTTGGAACTAGAGAATCTTGTGGTGCTAAAAACTATTTTTCCTGGGCTGTTTAGAGGACACATATAATTTTGACGCTGGTGACTTTTCTGAGCAGCGAAAGTGCCGTGTGACTCTCAATTTGGATGCTCAGAAATTGTCTCGAGCCTGTAAGTGGGATTTTCTTCCTCGGAATCACCGTGATTTTATTTTATCTCGTAAAGCTGTAATCCTAGAGGGTGCTGAACTAGAGATTTTGTTCTATTACCCGCTTATAGGTAGCTTGCTGTTTTGTCATCTAAAGCAGAGTTGGTTTAGCTCTTTTATGGTTACTACTGAATTAGAGTCTAGAGTGGATGAAACTTTGCTATTTCTGGACTGAACGAGCGATATTCTCAACGATACCAACAATCCAAAAAGTCTGTGCCTCCATAAATATAGAAAACAAATGGATGATCTTAATGGAAATGGGTTAAATGGTTTAAGTAAAAAGCAATGTAAACTGAAATAATCAAACAAAATGCAAATGATTTGGGACCTTTTTGGTAGTTAAAAATGTTTATTTCTCTATTTCACTCACTATAGGATCCGTCCTTTAACTTTTGCAGAGCATGTTAAAACTTCGCTTAGTTATTATCTTAAGGCATTATCTCTTTTGGAGCGCTTGGTACGTCGCCATATCCTTAAACGAGCATCAAGTGTATTATAACCCTGGATGAATTAGAAAACTTAAAGAATTGGGGTTGAGGCGGTGTGGATACGAATAAAGGACCGGCGACGTGGGCTTTTAGATGAGACACGGTGGACAGCTCACAATACTCTTTCGCCTAGGATTTAATGGGTATATGCTCACCCGTGGTGGGTGGCACACCATTGTTGGTGACGGACTGCCTTTACTGGGCTGGGGGAATCCTTCAGGAGGAAAATAGGGTACGACAAATACACAAAATGCTGTATAAGTTTGATTTGGAAGATCCTGACCTTAAGAATTGGAAAGTGATAGATGTTTCCTATCGTATTCCCTGTGGTACGCCCTTCATGGGTGCTTTTGGGACCAGAGAAATTTGTGGTGCTAAAAACTATTTTTCCTGGGCGGTTTAGAGATCACACATGATTTTGATACTAGTGACTTTTCTGAGCTGCGAAAGTGTCGCGTGTCTTTCAATTTGGATGCTCAGAAATCGTCTCGAGCCCGTAAGTGGGATTTACTTCCATGGAATCACAGTGATTTTATTTTCTCTCATAATGCTGTTATCCTAGAAGCTGCTGAACTGGAGACTCTATTCTATTGCCCGCTTATGGGTCGCTTGCTGTTTTGTCATCTAGAGTAGGGTTCGTTTCGCTCTTCTATGGTTACTACTAAATTAGAGTCTAAAGTGGATGAAACCTTTGCTATTTCTGGACTAAACGAGCGAAATTCTCAACGATACCAACAATCTAAAAAGTCTCCGCCTCCGTAAAGATAGAAAACAAATGGATGATCTGAATGGAAATGGGTTAAATGGTTGAAGTAAAAAGCAACATAAACTGAAATGATCAAGCAAAATGCAAATGATTTGGGACCTTTTTGGTAGTTAAAAATGTTTATTTCTCTACTTCACTCACTATAGGGTTCATCCTTTAACTTTTGTAGAGGATGTTAAAACTTCGCTTAGTGATTATCTCAAGGCATTATCCATTTTGGAGCGCTTGGTCAGTCGCCATATCCTTAAACGAGCATCAAGTGTATTATAACCCTGGATGAATTAGAAAACTTAAAGAATTGGGGTTGAGGCAGTGTGGATACGAATAAAGGACCGGCGACGTGGGCTTTTAGATGAGACACGGTGGACAGCTCACAATACTCTTTCGCCTAGGATTTAATGGGTATATGCTCACCCGTAGGGTTCATCCTTTAACTTTTGTAGAGGATGTTAAAACTTCGCTTAGTGATTATCTCAAGGCATTATCCATTTTGGAGCGCTTGGTCAGTCGCCATATCCTTAAATGAGCATCAAGTGTGTTATAACCCTAGATGAATTAGGAAACTTGAATAATTGGGGTTGAGGCTGTATGGATAAGAATAAAGGACCGGCCATGTGGATTGTTAGATGAGACATGATGGACGGCTCACCATAAATATAGAAAACAAATGGATGATCTTAATGGAAATGGGTTAAATGGTTTAAGTAAAAAAGCAATGTAAACTGAAATAATCAAACAAAATGCAAATGATTTGGGACCTTTTTGGTAGTTAAAAATGTTTATTTCTCTATTTCACTCACTATAGGATCCGTCCTTTAACTTTTGCAGAGCATGTTAAAACTTCGCTTAGTTATTATCTTAAGGCATTATCTCTTTTGGAGCGCTTGGTACGTCGCCATATCCTTAAACGAGCATCAAGTGTATTATAACCCTGGATGAATTAGAAAACTTAAAGATTTGGGGTTGAGGCGGTGTGGATACGAATAAAGGACCGGCGACGTGGGCTTTTAGATGAGACACGGTGGACAGCTCACAATACTCTTTCGCCTAGGATTTAATGGGTATATGCTCACCCGTGGTGGGTGGCACACCATTGTTGGTGACGGACTGCCTTTACTGGGCTGGGGGAATCCTTCAGGAGGAAAATAGGGTACGACAAATACACAAAATGATGTATAAGTTTGATTTGGAAGATCCTGACCTTAAGAATTGGAAAGTGATAGATGTTTCCTATCGTATTCCCTGTGGTACGCCCTTCATGGGTGCTTTTGGGACCAGAGAAATTTGTGGTGCTAAAAACTATTTTTCCTGGGCGGTTTAGAGATCACACATGATTTTGATACTAGTGACTTTTCTGAGCTGCGAAAGTGTCGCGTGTCTTTCAATTTGGATGCTCAGAAATCGTCTCGAGCCCGTAAGTGGGATTTACTTCCATGGAATCACAGTGATTTTATTTTCTCTCATAATGCTGTTATCCTAGAAGCTGCTGAACTGGAGACTCTGTTCTATTGCCCGCTTATGGGTCGCTTGCTGTTTTGTCATCTAGAGTAGGGTTCGTTTCGCTCTTCTATGGTTACTACTGAATTAGAGTCTAAAGTGGATGAAACCTTTGCTATTTCTGGACTAAACGAGCGAAATTCTCAACGATACCAACAATCTAAAAAGTCTCCGCCTCCGTAAAGATAGAAAACAAATGGATGATCTGAATGGAAATGGGTTAAATGGTTGAAGTAAAAAGCAACATAAACTGAAATGATCAAGCAAAATGCAAATGATTTGGGACCTTTTTGGTAGTTAAAAATGTTTATTTCTCTACTTCACTCACTATAGGGTTCATCCTTTAACTTTTGTAGAGGATGTTAAAACTTCGCTTAGTGATTATCTCAAGGCATTATCCATTTTGGAGCGCTTGGTCAGTCGCCATATCCTTAAACGAGCATCAAGTGTATTATAACCCTGGATGAATTAGAAAACTTAAAGAATTGGGGTTGAGGCGGTGTGGATACGAATAAAGGACCGGCGACGTGGGCTTTTAGATGAGACACGGTGGACAGCTCACAATACTCTTTCGCCTAGGATTTAATGGGTATATGCTCACCCGTGGTGGGTGGCACACCATTGTTGGTGACGGACTGCCTTTACTGGGCTGGGGGAATCCTTCAGGAGGAAAATAGGGTACGACAAATACACAAAATGTTGTATAAGTTTGATTTGGAAGATCCTGACCTTAAGAATTGGAAAGTGATAGATGTTTCCTATCGTATTCCCTGTGGTACGCCCTTCATGGGTGCTTTTGGGACCAGAGAAATTTGTGGTGCTAAAAACTATTTTTCCTGGGCGGTTTAGAGATCACACATGATTTTGATACTAGTGACTTTTCTGAGCTGCGAAAGTGTCGCGTGTCTTTCAATTTGGATGCTCAGAAATCGTCTCGAGCCCGTAAGTGGGATTTACTTCCATGGAATCACAGTGATTTTATTTTCTCTCATAATGCTGTTATCCTAGAAGCTGCTGAACTGGAGACTCTATTCTATTGCCCGCTTATGGGTCGCTTGCTGTTTTGTCATCTAGAGTAGGGTTCGTTTCGCTCTTCTATGGTTACTACTAAATTAGAGTCTAAAGTGGATGAAACCTTTGCTATTTCTGGACTAAACGAGCGAAATTCTCAACGATACCAACAATCTAAAAAGTCTCCGCCTCCGTAAAGATAGAAAACAAATGGATGATCTGAATGGAAATGGGTTAAATGGTTGAAGTAAAAAGCAACATAAACTGAAATGATCAAGCAAAATGCAAATGATTTGGGACCTTTTTGGTAGTTAAAAATGTTTATTTCTCTACTTCACTCACTATAGGGTTCGTCCTTTAACTTTTGTAGAGGATGTTAAAACTTCGCTTAGTGATTATCTCAAGGTATTATCCATTTTGGAGCGCTTGGTCAGTCGCCATATCCTTAAATGAGCATCAAGTGTGTTATAACCCTAGATGAATTAGGAAACTTGAATAATTGGGGTTGAGGCTGTATGGATAAGAATAAAGGACCGGCCATGTGGATTGTTAGATGAGACATGATGGACGGCTCACAATACTCTTTTGCCTATGATTTAATGAGTCTATACACAGCCGTGGTGGGAGGTACACCATTGTTGTTGACTGACTGCCTTTACTGGGTTGGGGGAATCCTGCAGGAGGAAAATGGGCTGCGGCAAATACGCAAAATGTTGTATAAGTTTGATTTGGAAGATCCTGACCTTAGGAATTGGAAAGTAATAGATGTTTCCCATTGAATTCCCCATGGTACGCCCTTCATAGGTGCTTTTGGGCCTAGAGAAATTTTTCGTGTTAAAAAATATTTTTCCTGGGCGGTTTAGAGGACACACATGATTTCGATACTGGTGACTTTTTTGAGCAGCGAAAGTGTCACGTGACTTTCAATTTAAATGCTTAAAATTCGTCTCGAGCCCGTAAGTGGGATTTACTTTCTTGGAATCACAGTGATTTTATTTTCTCTCGTAATGCTATTATTCTAGAAGCTGTTGAACTAGAGATTCTGTTCTATTGCCCGCTTATGGGTCACTTGTTGTTTTGGCATCTAGAGTAGGGTTCGTTTAGCTCTTCTGTGGTTACTACTGAATTAGAGTCTAAAGTGGATGAAAACTTTGCTATTTTTGAACTGAACTAGAGAAATTCTAAACGATACCAACAATCCAAAAAGTCTCTACCTCCGTGAAGATAGAAAACAAATAGATGATCTGAATGGAAATGTGTTAAATGGTTGAAGTAAAAAGCGACCTAAAATGAAATGATCAAACAAAATGCAAATGATTTGGGACCTTTTTGGTAGTTAAAAATGTTTATTTCTCTACTTCACACACTATAGGGTTCATCTTTTAACTTTTGCAGAGGATGTTGAAACTTCGCTTAGTTATTATCTCAAGATATTAGCCATTTTTTAGCACTTGGTCAGTCGCCATATCCTTAAACGAGCATCAAGTGTGTTATAACCCTAGATAAATTAGGAAACTTGAAGAATTAGGGTAGAGGCAGTGTGGATACGAATAAAGGGCCGGCCACGTGGGCTGTTAGATAAGACACGATGGACGGCTCACAATACTCTTTCGGATAGAATTTAAAGGGTCTATGCACACCCGTTTCGGGAGATACACCATGGTTGGTGTCACGCCCCGAACCATGGCCGGGGCGTAACACGACACTCGGTACCTTGTTGTATGTGACCGAGCGAACCACATGACTTGTTGAGTCTACATGGGACATGAACTGATACGGAATATAAAGTAAACATGCATGAATTGTGAAAACATGGAGTTCAATAATCATAAGTTTGAAAATATTATTATTATATCATGAATGCAGAATTATGGTAATATAGCCATTGAGGCTAACTCAACTGAACATGACAACTGACTAGTCTATAAACCTTTGACACGAATCTGACTGCTAAATTGTTCACCGGGACAAGGCCCTCGGCATACCTTAAATGCATAACTGACATAAATAGAAGTAAAGACACAACCCCGAATGAGATGGGGCTCACCAAAAACTGATACGAGCAATGTCCTAACGAGCAAATCTGTTGTCCTGTAAATCAATACTTGCATCTTGAAATGCAGGCCCCCGGGCAATAAAAAGGGGACGTCAGCACATTGAATGTACTGGCATGTAAAACAACTGAATGAAATAACATGGGACATGGAATAACATGATAAGAACTGAAACTGAAAACCTAGACCTGAACATGAGTATCTGACACGAACATGAATGCATATATAACATGAGTAAAAGCATTTTAAGTTGGGAGAGTATTAATATAATCGACATGTAACCACCACGTTAACACGTGGCATCTGATCTCTGTCCGACCAGCTAAGCCATCTTATACCTTGTCGGGGTACAAGACATGAACATGACATGAATGGATCCAAGTCCCTCAATGGGAAAAACATGAAGGAATCATCCTAACTAGGCGGAGTGATCCTTATCCTACGGTGGCAAACATAGTTTCAGGCTTTCTGAGCCTTCTCGGTAATCTGTGCAACTCCCAAAAACATGAACATGATATAGTTGGCTAAGAAGCCCATGATTTTTGTGAAATAACTTGTAAACAACTTGTAATCATGATTTCACGAAATAACTTGTAAACATGGTTTCATGAAATAACTTGTATTTAGCATGTATGTATCTTGAATCATGGCATGAAGATAATTATATAATACAATTGTATGAAAACTTGTAGACATGTAGGATATTCATGAAATAAGCATTTTTATTTAAAAACATGCATGCAGGAACCCATGGAATATGAGATATGGGTTTTCATGAATTACGGACAGATTCTCAATAATCAAAATGAAATATCAAGAACACAACAACGATATTATATCACAAAGCTTAATACAATATAGTACATGGACCTAGGGTTATCATGAACATGGCTAGAACCCTAGTTTTTGGAGAACTTGCGTGTAATCATGGAAGAAGGGCGTGGGAAATAAAAATGATGTTCCCACACGTATATAGAAATCCTACATACCTTAGTCGCTCCAAAACTTGAAGAAAAGGTCTAAACTTTGAAGAAGAAACCAAAGCTTTGAACTTCAAACCCTAAGAAGAGTTTTCACTGATTTTTATAGCTACTATTCGTGGCTCAAAGGGCACTGCTCCAGACTCCACATCCAATCTTCACCATTCAAATTTTATATTTACATGTTATGAATACTCAGGTAAAATTTGGGATCGATCCAATGGTTAGATTACTGGAAAACACTAATTGAATATGGCTGGTCGGAGTGAAAGTCAACAGAAAACTACTTAGGTTTTCTCTAACTCTTTACAACTCTTGATTTTTAGGGGGTACCGGGGTAACCTTATGGAATTCAAAAGTTCTTGATTGAAAGATTTACCTTAGAGTAAATCTCAAGAAACAAGATTGTCAAACCAAACTCTTGAAGGTTTCTTGATTTTTCTTGATTGCAAGAATGATTTTCTTGTGGTTCTTGAAGAATTGAAGTGTCTACGTTCCTTAGGGATGGAGGTAGAGAGAGAATAAATAGTCTCTTAGGGTTTATAATAGTGTTAGGGACGTTTTTACTTCATAAAATAATAAAATAAGGAGTCCCAATTCGAGTACGAAAAGGCTAAAAACGTAACCCAAAATCTGAAAAAATTATACTCCGACCAGTGATAGTAAAATAGGCATAACTCTTAGCACAGAGCTCCGTTTGAGGTCAGCAAGATACCGTTAGAAATATATTTCAAAGTACTACAACTTTCATGTTTTAAATTTTCTCAACTTCCCAACGCATCAAGGGGTTATTGGTTCCCGAAGTAGGCCTAACGACCATTTTCGCAGAACGCACAAACTTTCAAATTCTCTGCTAAACTCCAACGCTACAAGTCTAATCTTTGTTCTAAGATGCTGGATGTAACAAACTTGATTAGTTTTCAAAACACTTTCTACAACTTCCATCTTGGTTTCTTTATATCATCATCTTACAAGTCAAACCTTAGCCCAAAGGTACGAGGTGTTACAGTTGGTGACTGACTGCCTTTACTGGGCTGGAGGAATCCTGCAGGAGGAAAATGGGGTGCGGCAAATACACAAAATGTTGTATAAGTTTGATTTGGAAGATCTTGACCTTAGGAATTGGAAAGTTATAGATGTTTCCCATCGGATTCCCCGTGGTACGCCCATCATGGGTGCTCTTGGGACCAGAGAAATTTGTGGTGCTAAAAGCTATTTTTCCTGGGCGGTTTAGAGCATACATATGATTTTGATGCTGGTGACTTTTCGGAGCAGCGAAAGTGTCGTGTGACTCTCAATTTGGATGCTCAGAAATTGTCTCGAGCCCGTAAGTGGAATTTACTTCCTTGGAATCAGAGTGATTTTATTTTCTCTCATAATGCTGTAATCCTAGAGGGGGCTAAACTAGAAGGTGCTAAACTAGAGATTTTGTTTTATTGCCTGCTTATGGGTAGCTTGCTATTTTGTCATCTAGAACAGGGTTGGTTTAGCTCTTCTATGGATACTATTGAATTAGAGTCTAGAGTGGATGAAAACTTTTCATTTTCTTTACTAATTGAGAGAAATTCTGAACGATACCAACAATGCAAAAGGTATCCACCTCCGTGAAGATATAAAAAACAAATAGATGATGTGAATGGAAATGGGTTAAATGGTTGAAGTAAAAAAGCGACCTAAACTAAAATGATCAAACAAAATGCAAATGATTTGGGACCTTTTGGTAGTTAAAAATGTTTATTTCTCTACTTCACACACTATAGGTCTCGTCCTTTAACTTTTCCAGAGGATGTTAAAACTTCACGTAGTGATTATCTCAAGGCATTATCTATTTTGGAGAGCTTGGTCAGTCGACATATCCTTAAATGAGCATCAAGTGTGTTATAACCCTAGATGAATTAGGAAACTTGAAGAATTGGGGTTGAGGTGGTGTGGATACGAATAAAGGACCGGCTACGTGGCCTGTTAGATGAGACACGGTGGACGGCTCACAATACTCTTTCGCCTAGGATTTAATGGGTCTATGCACACCCGTGGTGGGAGGTACACCATTGTTGGTGACTAACTACCTTTACTAGGCTGGGGGAATCCTGGGGTGCAACTAAATGTTTTATAAGTTTGATTTGGAAGATCCTGACCTTAGGAATTGGAGATTGATAGAATTTTCCCATCGTATTACCCGTGGTATGCCCTTCATGGGTGCTCTTGGGACCAGAGAAATTTTTGGTTCTAAAAACTATTTTTCCTGGGCGGTTTAGAGGGCACATAGGATTTTGATGCTGGTGACTTTTCTGAGCAGTGAAAGTGCCGCGTGGCTTTTAATGTGGATGCTCAGAAATTGTCTCGAACCCCGTATAGGGTATTTACTTCCTCTGAATCACTGTGATTTTATTTTCTCTCGTAATGTTGTGATCCTAGAAGATGCTGAACTGGAGATTCTGTTATATTGCCCGCTTATAGGTCGCTTGCTGTTTTGTCATCTTGCGCTGGATTGGTTTATCTCTTCTGTGGTTGCTACCGAATTAGAGTCTAGAGTGGATGAAAACTTTTCTATTTCTAAACTGAACGAGAGAATTCTAAACGATACCAACAATCCAAAAAGTCTCCACCTCCGTGAAGATAGAAAACAAATGGATGATCTGACTAGAAATGAGTTAAATGGTTGAAATAAAAAGTGACCTAAACTAAAATGGTCAAACAAATGCAAATGATTTGGGACCTTTTTGCTAGTAAAAAATTATTTATTTCGCTACTTCACACGCTGTAGGGTTCATCCTTTAACTTTTGTCGAGGCTGTTGAAACTTCGCATAGTGATTATCTCAAGGCATTATCTATTTTAGAGCGCTTGGTCAGTCGCCATATCCTTAAACGAGCATCAAGTGTGTTATAACCCTAGATGAATTAGGAAACTTGAAGAATTGGGCTTGAGGCAGTGTAGATACGAATAAAGGTCCGGCCATGTGGGTTGTTAGCTGCGACACGATGGACGGCTCAGATTACTCTTTCGGCTAGGATTTAATGGGTAGGCACACCCGTTTTGGGAGGTACACCATTGTTTGTGAATGACTTCCCTTACTGGGCAGGGGGAATTCTGCAGGAGGAAAATGGGGTGTTGCAAATACATAAATTTTTTTATAAGTTTGATTTGGAAGATCCTGACCTTAGGAGTTTGAAAGTGATAGATGTTTTCCATCGTATTCCCCGTGGTACGCCCTTCATTGGTGCTTTTAGGACTAGATAAATTTGTGGTGCTAAAAACTATTTTTCCTGGGCGGTTTAGAGGACACATATGATTTTGATACTGGTGACTTTTCTGAGCAGCGAAAGTGCCGTGTGACTCTCAATTTGGATGCTCAGAAATTGTCTCGATCCCGTAAGTGGGATTTACTTCCTTGGAATCAAAGTGATTTTATTTTCTCTCGTAATACTGCAATCCTAGAGGGTGCTAAACTAGAGATTTTGTTCAATTGCCTGCTTATGGGTAGCTTGCTTTTTTGGCATCTAGAGCAGGGTTGGTTTAGCTCTTCTATGGTTACTACTGAATTAGAGTCTAGAGTGGATGAAAACTTTTCTATTTCTGGACTGAACGAACGAAATTCTCAACGATACCAACAATCCATAAAGTCTCCACCTCTGTGATGATAGAAAACAAATAGATGATCTAAACCTCCATGAAGATAGAAAACAAATAGATGATCTAAATGGAAAAGGCTTAAATGGTTGAAGTATAAAGCGACCTAAACTGAAATGATAAAAAAAATGCAAATGATTTGGGACATTTTTGGGAGTTAAAATTGTTTATTTCTCTACTTCACACACTATAGGGTTCGTCCTTTAACTTTTGCCGAGGATGTTAAAACTTCTCTTAGTGATTATCTCAAGGCATTATCCATTTTAGAGCGCTTAGTCAGTCGCCATATCCTTAAATGAGCATCAAGTGTGTTATAACCGTAGATGAATTAGGAAACTTGAAGAATTGGGGTTGAGGCGATGTGGATACGAATAAAGGTCCGGCCACGTGGGTTGTTAGCTGCGACACGATGGACGGCTCAGATTACTCTTTCGGCTAGGATTTAATGGGTATATGCACACCCGTTTTGGGAGGTACACCATTGTTTGTGACTGACTGCCCTTACTCGGCTGGCGGAATCCGGGAGGATAAAAGTAGGCTGCGGCAAATACACAAAATGCTGTATAAGTTTGATTTGGAAGATCCTTACCTTAAGAATAGGAAAATGATAGATGTTTCCCATCGTATTACCCGTGGTATACCCTTCATGGGGGCTCTTGGGACCAGAGAAATTTGTGGTTCTAAAAACTATTTTTCCTGGGCGGTTTAGAGAACACATATGATTTTTCTACTGGTGACTCTTCTGAGCTGCGATAGTGTCACGTGACTTTCAATTTGGATGCTCAGAAATCGTATCGAGCCCGTAAGTGGGATTTACTTCCTTGGAATCACAGTGATTTTATTTTCACACGTAATGCTATTATCCTAGAAGTTGTTGAACTAGAGATTCTGTTTTATTGCCCGCTTATGGGTCGCTTGCTATTTTGTCATCTAGAGTAGGGTTCGTTTAGCTCTTCTGTGGTTACTACTAAATTAGAGTCTAAACTGGATGAAAACTTTGCTATTTCTGAACTGAACGAGAGAAATTCTAAACGATAGCAACAATCCAAAAAGTCTCCACCTCTGTGACGATAGAAAACAAATAGATGATCTGAATGGAAATGGGTTAAATGGTTGAAGTAAAAAAGCGACCTAAACTGAAATGATCAAACAAAATGCAAATGATTTGGGACCTTTTTGGTAGTTAAAAATGTTTATTTCTCTACTTCACACACTATAGGGTTCGTCGTTTAACATTTGCAAAGGATGTTGAAACTTCGCTTAGTTATTATCTCAAGGAATTATCCATTTTGGAGCGCTTGGTCAGTCGCCATATCCTTAAACGAGCATCAAGTGTGTTATAACCTTAGACGAATTAGGAAACTTAAAGAATTGGGGTTGAGGCAATGTGGATACTAATAAAGGACCAGCCATGTGGGCTGTTAGATAAGACACGATGGACGGCTCACAATACTCTTTCGGATAGGATTTAATAGGTCTATGCACACCCGTTTTGGGAAGTACACCATTTTTGGTGACTGACTGCCTTTACTGGGCTGCGAGAATCTTGCAGGAGGAAAGTGGGGTGCGGCAAATACCAAAATGTTTAATAAGTTTGATTTTGAAGATCTTGACCTTAGGAATTGGAAAGTGATAGATGTTTCCCATCGGATTCCCCGTGGTAAGGCCATCATGGGTGCTCTTGGAACCAGAGAAATTTGTGGTGTTAAAAACTATTTTCCCTAGGCGGTTTAGAGAACACGTATGATTTTGATGCTGGTGACTTTTCTGTGTAGCGAAAGTGCCGTGTGACTCTCAATTTGGATGCTCATAAATTGTCTTGAGCCCGTAAGTGGGATTTACTTCATTGGAATCAGCGTGATTTTATTTTCTCTCGTAATGCTATAATCCTAGAGGGGGCTAAACTATAGGGTGCTAAACTAGAGATTTTGTTCTATTGCCCGCTTATGGGGTACTTGCTGTTTTGTCATCTAGAGCAGGGTTGGTTTAGCTCTTCTATGGTTAATATTGAATTATAGTCTAGAGTGGATGAATTTTTTTTTATTTCTTTACTGAACAAGCGAAATTCTCAATGATACCAACAATCCAAAAAGTCTCCACCTCCGTGAAGATAGAAAACAAATACATCATCTGAATGGAAATGGGTTAAATGGTTGAAGTAAAAATCAACCTAAACTGAAATGATCAAACAAAATTCAAATGATTTGGGACCTTTTTGGTAGTTCAAAATGTTTATTTCTCTACTTCACACACTATAGGGTTCGTCCTTTAACTTTTGCAGAGGATGTTAAAACTTCGCTTAGTGATTATCTCAAGGCATTATCCATTTTGGAGCGCTTGGTCAGTCGCCATATCCTTAAATGAGCATTAAGAGTGTTATAACCCTAGATGAATTGGGAAACTTGAATAATTGGGGTTGAGGCGGTGTGGATACGAATAAAGGACTGGCCACATGGGTTGTTAGATGAGACACGATAGACGGCTCACAATACTCTTTCACCTAGGATTTAATGGTTCTATGCACACCCGTGGTGGGAGGTACATCATTGTTGGTGACTGACTGCCTTTACTGGGCTGGGGGAATCCTGCAGGAGGAAAATGGGGTGCGGCAAATACACAAAATATTTTAGAAGTTTGATTCGGAAGATCCTGACCTTAGGAATTGGAGAGTGATAGATGTTTACCATCATACTACCCGTGGTATGCCTTTCATGGTTGCTCTTGGGACCAAAGAAATTTATAGTTCTAAATACTATTTTTCCTGGGCGGTATAGAGGACATATATGATTTTGATACTTGTGACTTTTCTGAGCAGCGAAAGTGACGCGTGACTTTCAATTTGGATGCTCAGAAATTGTCTCGAGCCCGTATATGGGATTTACTTCCTTGGAATCACAGTGATTTTATTTTCACTCGTAATGTTGTTATCCTAGAAGGTGCTGAACTAGAGATTCTGTTCTAATGCCCGCTTATGGGCCATCTAGAGCAGGGTTGGTTTAGCTCTTCTATGGTTACTACTGAATTAGAGTCTAGAGCGGATGAAAACTTTGCTATTACTGGACTGAACGAGCAAAATTCTCAACGATACCAACAATCCAAAAAGTTTCCGCCTCCGTAAAGATAGAAAACAAATGGATGATCCGAATGGAAATGGGTTAAATGGTTGAAGTAAAAAGCGACCTAAACTGAAATGATCAAAAAAAATGCAAATGATATGGTACCTTTTTGGTAGTTAAAAATGTTTATTTCTCTACTTCACACACTATAGAGTTCGTCCTTTAACTTTTGCAGAGGATGTTAAAACTTCGCTTCGTGATTATCTCAAGGGATTATCCATTTTGGAGCGCTTGGTCAGTCGCCATATCCTTAAATGAGCATCAAGTGTGTTATAACCCCAGATGAAATAGAAAACTTGAAGAATCGGGGTAGAAGCGGTGTGGATACGAACAAAGGACGGGACACATGGGCTGTTAGATGAGACACGACGGACGACTCACAATACTCTTTCACCTAGGATTTAATGGGTCTATGTACACCCGTGGTGGGAGGTACACCATTATTGGTGACTGACTACCTTTACTGGGCTGGGGGAATCCTGTAGGAGGAAAATTGGGTGCGGCAAATACACAAAATTCTATATAAGTTTTATTTGAAAGATCCTGACCTTAGGAATAGAAAAATGATAGATATTTCAATCGTATTACCCGTGGTATGCCCTTTACGGGTGCTCTTGGGACCAGAGAAATTTATGGTTCTAAATACTATTTTTCCTGGGCGGTTAAGAGGACACATAAGATTTTGATGCTGGTGACTTTTCTGAGCAGCGAAAGTGACGCGTGACTTTCAATTTGGATGCTTAGAAATTGTCTCGAGCCCGTATATGGGATTTACTTCCTTGGAATCACAGTGATTTTATTTTCACTCGTAATGTTATTATCCTAGAAGCTGTTGAACTAGAGATTATGTTCTATTACCCAATAAAGGGTCGGCCACGTGGGCTGTTAGATGAGACACGAGGGACAGCTCACAATACTCTTTCGCCTAGGATTTAATGGGTCTATGCACACGCATGGTGGGAGGTAAACCATTGATGGTGACTGACTGCCTTTACTGGGCAGGGGGAATCCTGGAGGAGGAAAATTGGGTGCGGCAAATACGCAAAATGTTGTATAAGTTTGATTTGGAAGATCTTGACCTTAGAAATTGGAAAATGATAGACGTTTCCCATCGTATTACCTATGGTATGCCCTTCATGGGTACTCTTGGGACCAAAGAAATTTGTGGCTCTAAAAATTATTTTTCCTGGGTGGTTTAATGGACACATATGATTTTGATGCTGGTCACTTTTCTGAGCAGCGAAAGTGCCGCGTGACTTTCAATTTGGATGCTCAGAAACTGTCTCGAGCCCGTATATGGGATTTACTTCCTTGGAATCATAATGATTTTATTTTCTCTCGTAATATTGTTATCCTAGAAGGTGTTGAACTAAAGATTTTGTTCTATTGCCCTCTTATGGGTCGCTTGCTGTTTTGTCATCTAGAGCAGGGTTGGTTTAGCTCTTTTTGTGGTTGCTACCGAATTAGAGTCAAGAGTGGATGACAACTTTTCTATTTCTGAACAAAACGAGAGAATTCTAAATGATACCAACAATCCAAAAAGTCTCCGCCTCCGTGAAATTAGAAAACAAATGGATGATCTGACTAGAAATGGGTTAAATGGTTGAAATAAAAAGTGACCTAAACTGAAATGATCAAACAAAATGCAAATGATTTGGGACCTTTTTGGTAGTAAAAAATTATTTATTTCTCTACTTCACAGGCTATAGGGTTCGTCCTTTAACTTTTGCAGAGGATGTTAAAATTTCGCTTAGTGATTATCTGAAGGCATTATCCATTTTGGAGCGCTTGGTCAGTCGCCATATCCTTAAACGAGCATCAAGTGTGTTATAACCCTAGATGAATTAGGAAACTTGAAGAATTGGGGTTGAGGCGGTGTTGATACGAATAAAGGACCGGCCACGTGGCCTGCTGTGGGTTTTTAGATGAGACGCGATGGACGGCTCAAATTACTATTTCGGCTTGGATTTAATGGGTCTATGCACACCTGTGGTGGAAGGTACACCATTGTTGGTGACTGACTGCCTTTACTGGGTAGGGGGAATCCTGCATGAGGAAAATGAGGTTCGGCAAATACACAAAATGTTTTATAAGTTTGATTTGGAAGATCCTTACCTTAGGAATAGGAAAAAGATAAATGTTTCCCATCGTATTACCCGTGGTATACCCTTCATGGGGGCTCTTGGGACCAGAGAAATTTGTGGTTCTAAAAACTATTTTTCCTGGGCGGTTTAGAGGACACATACGATTTTTCTACTGGTGACTCTTCTGAGCTGCGAAAGCGTTGCGTGACTTTCAATTTGGATGCTCAGAAATCGTATCGAGCCCGTAAGTGGGATTTACTTCCTTGGAATCACAGTGATTTTATTTTCACTCGTAATGCTATTATCCTAGAAGCTGTTGAACTAGAGATTCTATTCTATTGCCCGCTTATGGGTCGCTTGCTGTTTTGTCATCTAGAGTAGGGTTCGTTTAGCTCTTTTGTGGTTACTACTAAATTAGAGTCTAGAGTGGATGAAAACTTTTATATTTCTGGACTGAACGAGCGAAATTCTCAACGATACCAACAATCCAAAAAGTCTCTACCTCCGTGAAGATAGAAAAAATATAGATGATCTAAATGGAAAAGGGCTAAATGGTTGAAGTAAAAAGCAACCTAAACTGAAATGATCAAATAAAATGCAAATGATTTGGGACCTTTTTAGTAGTTAAAAATGTTTATTTCTCTACTTCACACACTATAGGGTTCGTCCTTTAACTTTTGCAGAGGATGTTAAAATTTCGGTTAGTCATTATCTCAAGGCATTATCCATTTTGGGGCGCTTGGTCAGTCGCCATATCCTTAAACGAGCATCAAGTGTGTTATAACCCTAGATGAATTAGGAAACTTGAAGAATTGGGGTTGAGGCGGTGTGGATACGAATAAAGGTCTGGCCACGTGGGTTGTTAGCTGCGACACGATGGACGGCTCAGATTACTCTTTCGGCTAGGATTTAATGGGTCTATGCACACCCATTTTGGGAGGTACACCATTGTTTGTGACTGACTGCCCTTACTCAGCTGGCGGAATCCAGGAGGATGAAAATGGGGTGCGACAAATGCACAAAATACCGTATAAGTTTGATTTGGAAGATCTTGACCTTAGGAATAGGAAAAAATATAGATGTTTCCCATCATATTACCCGTGATATACCCTTCATGGGTGCTCTTGGGACCAGAAAAATTTGTGGTTCTAAAAACTATTTTTTCCTGGGCGGTTTAGAGGACACGTATGATTTTACCACTGGTGACTTTTCTGAGCTGCGAAAGTGTCGCGTGACTGTCATACCCCGTTTTAACCGGGTTAAATTATAAGTACGACATATTGGAGATTCCTATTTTTTGTTGTTTTTAAGGAGTCGCCACCTAATTATTTACGGTGAATTAGGACACCTAAAGTTTATGAAAGGTATGTTTAAAATTAACTCTATTTAAGGTCTACGAAACTTAAAATTCTAGGTAAGGGTTCAATTAGTCTAAAGGGAAGGTATTAGGCATCCTTTAAGACCCATTAACAATGGTTAACCGACCGGACTTACAATTAATTAAGCTAAGTGTAAATATAGTATTATAGAAAAGAACGTAACTTTGTAAATATAGCTAAAATTAGAGATAGATAGATATGTAAGAATGTTTTTTTTTTTTAAATAGGATGTGTAGAAAAATAAAAATATATTACTCTGGGAAAAGGATTCATTATTATTAGAGATGGTCATTTATTGACTTTAAATAGAATTACCTTGAAACTAAAAATAAAGTTTTATAAAATGATATTAAGTTTAAAGTAAATGGATGGTCTTTAGTGGGACACTTATTATAAACTATGGCCAAATTTACACTGTGGTAAACTGATCACTTATCCGATTCTATATGTCTAAATGTCGCGTTTTATGTAAGAGGAAGTACTCTATTAACATCTAAAGCGAAACCTTAAAGGAAACTTAGCCTTAAATTATAGTAACTTAAATCTTAGTAATTAGTCATACAAATACAAATAAAAGGTTAGGCACGCCAAACATATAAACAAGCATCATCAACAAATACACTAGCCAAAATAAACTCCCGACACAAAGGTTGGATTATTTCGTAATTTCTTTTGTTTTGAGCAATGCAAGACTTGAAATGATTCGAGGAGGCACGGCTCCAGGTGATAGCGGCGTCGTTGAGTCTCGAATGAGACTCTTCGGCTCCGATGTACATGCAAAAAAAGAAAATAAAAGATTAGTGAGAATAAGCCAAACTTTAACTGTATATATAATACCAAAGTCAAATGGAACGTAGATTATTTTCCATAAGCATACTTTCTATTGAAAGCAACTTCTACCAGTGCACCTATACTTCTCATTTTGCAACTCTTTGACTTAGCCTATAGTATACTACAGCCATTCCTAGATTCCTCTCATGCTATTCATCCAATGAGCTAATCACTTACTAATGTAATCAACATAGAATGAATATTTATAGCCTTTTTACATATTTAGATGGCTGATGACAACAGACGAGGTACACAATAATTCAAGATCAGCTTCTTGATGCAGATTATAGCAAAATCAGATCCCCTACTCTTTAGCATAGTCTTAATTTTATCGTTTTAAACATAAGAAGATAGGTCTCTATTCACCTCTTAGATACATCAGGGACAAGAACATAATCAAAAGGATTGAGAACACTGTTAACTGTCTAAACTCAAAGGCGACATGATTCCAACAGATCATGACAAATTGAAACTGGGACGAATACATTTAGTCATTCTATTCACTTTTGAATGGACAAACTTAGGGAGAAAATTTGTCTAAAGGGGTCAAACATCAGCTCTCAATATCTACTCAAGCAACATGTATTGTTGAGACGGCCAAACACTTAAATGTATTCAGAGGAATCGTCTTTGGCAGTTATTCAGATGTGATAACACCTAATCCTACAAAAAGACTAATCTTGGATGATCTATATTAGTTGATTATTGTTTCAAAGAACACTTGCAAACAAACAACATAAAGAGGAACGAACAGCTACTCCGAAAGCCATGTTCAAAGTCATATTTTATTAACCACCCCTAAGGTTCGGACAAGGACATATCTGGAATTTGTTTCCATTCTACAATAAACACATTCAAACTATACACAGATCAACTTTTGACATCAACCAATACGAAGTAAGGCTACTAGATACTCCAGTATAACAAAGTAATGAACATTACCTAATGTAGCAAACAATTCCCCAGAGGGAAGTCAAAAATTAAAGTGTTTCAACAACTAATTATATTATTATACTCAACCTAAATGTAGAGTGCAAATGGAAACCAACAACCGTAATAATCACAAGGATCATGTTACAAGGTTACTTCCTTAATCAGTCGTCCCAAAAAGTTTCAAGTGGAAGAGATTGTTAAGTTTAAATTATGCTCCACCTTAAATCATCTTACCAATCATAATAGAAAGAAAACTGACACATCCTAACAATTATACCAAACAGTGTCCACATTAAACTTAAACACACAACCAATCTGTGAATTAAACCTTATTGATGCATTGGTGAGAAAGATTTGCACTCCATCCCCATGAATCCACATAAGCTTCATATTGCAAATACGACTCAAATAGGCAAACAGGTGAAAAACTAGACGACATCAATACGCCCTTATTTCTCAATCAAACTACAGGGAATTAAACAGTCTGTTGAACCATACTGTACAATTCGTTCAAAGCGTTCGATAGAAATCTTATATCTCTTCTAATAAACCATTATTAATCCTAATCATTTAGCGATCGATATCCAATCCTAACAGCACCCAAACATCAAGCAAATAACGGGATAACAAAGAAACCACCTAATTACTACAAGGAAAACAGAAATAAGCTAGGATTTTAACTAAAATAGAAGCTAACGACTAAAACAATAAGTCTCATAATATTACATGTAAACCATTTCAAATTCTCAATAATCAGAATAAATCATGCTTCACAATTCACAGACCCAGGCAAAGTAAAGCTACGAAGCTTATAAAATCGATTAAGCCATGTTGAACTCTAAATAACGCAGGAACGCAGGATTAAGAAACCAATTGGAAATACTGAACAACAACAGAACATACACAGTTTCAAGTCCAAACTTGATTTCAATACAACATTATCAGCTAAAGAAACTAAACGGCAGACGATATTACCTTTTTGTGGTACAGTGAAGTGGGTGTCGACGGCGTCGAATCTACTCTCGAACACGACGAACGATTTCGAAACTCGAATTACATCAATCCAGAAGTTATTGTTTTCCAGAAATGTTCAAGAGAAGACTCGAATGATTTATCGAATCGTGTCAAATGTAGGATTAACCTATCCGAGAATGTTAGGACTCAAGGAATTGATATTTTCAAGGGAAAACCTCAGCGGCCAGAAAGAACTAGAAGAACCAGTAGAAAATAGCACAAAAATAAGACTTATATCGTGGTCGAAAGGTCAAAAATTCAGACCCCTGTTCAGATCGTTGTATTCCCCTTTTATAGAAAAAAGAGGGGAGCGTATGAGAGAGAATAGTGTACGACAGAGGCGTGGGGGGACAGGTGAGTGTGGAGGTGGCAGAGGAGTGATGGAAGTGGGAATGACGATGGTGGAGATGACAGAGAATGTGGGGAGCAGAGGAGAGTGGGGATGACAGAGCACGTGAGGAGCAGGGGTAAGTGGGAGAGGGCGTGAGAGGAGAGAGGAAAGGGAAGGGGGGAGCGGCTGCGTAGGGTAAAGAGAGAAAAGAGAGAGGTGGCGGGTGAAAGGGGAGGAAGAAGAAGGGAATGAAATGAAACCCTACTGGTTTCATTTCATATTGTGGGACGGATCGGGTCAAAATGGGTAATGGGCTGGACGTTATAGGCCATAAATTAGGCTAAAATGTGGGTTGAAAATTTGGGTTGGGTATAAAAATGTGGGCTTGTTTATTTGGGTAGAGAACTAATATTGTATTTGTGTTTTGGGCCATTAATTTGGCTGAGAATCATTGATCCTTCCTCCGCTATTTAATTATTTTTGGGTTTCTAATTTAATAGCTAGTACAATATATATTATGTAAAGACAATAAATAATTAGTATGCAAAAAATATATATATTTTTTACAAAGTTGTTGTATTGTAATTAATTTAACGAGTCTAAACCCAAAAAAAAAAAATGATGACGAATCATTTAAAAATTTATGGTAAAGTAATACTTGTAATGTTGAAAATAAAAGTAGCGAAAATAATAATAGTGAAAATAAGGTATTTAGGTCGTCAGTAATTTTAGAAGCCCGAGTAAATAAATTGAATAAATGAGGGACAAAATTGGGTGTCAACAGTGACTTTCAATTTGGATGCTTTGAAATCATCTCAAGCCCGTAAGTGGGATTTACTTCCTTGGAATCACAATGATTTTATTTTCACTCGTAACGCTATTATCCTAGAAGCTGCTGAACTAGAGATTTTGTTCTATTGCCCGCTGATGGGTCGCTTGTTGTTTTGTCATCTAGAGTAGGGTTCGTTTAGCTCTTCTGTGGTTACTACTGAATTAGAGTCTAGAGTGGATGAAAACTTTGCTATTTCTGAACTGAATGAGAGAAATTCTAAATGATACTAACAATCTAAAAAGTCTCCACCTCCGTGAAGATACAAAACAAATGGATGATCTGACTGGAAATGGGTTAAATGGTTGAAATAAAAAGTGACCTAAACTGAAATGATCAACCAAAATGCAAAGGGCTTGGGATCTTTTTGGTAGTAAAAAAATGTTTATTTCTCTACTTCGCACATTATACGGTTCGTCCTTTAACTTTTGCAGAGGATGTTGAAACTTTGCTTAGTTATTATCTCAAGGCATTATCCATTTTGGAGCACTTGGTCAGTCGCCATATCCTTAAACTAGCATCAAGTGTGTTATAATCTTAGATGAATTAGGAAACTTGAAGGATTGGGGTTGAGGCGGTGTAGATACGAATAAAGGATCGGCCACGTGGCATGTAGTGGGCTGTTAGATGAGACACGATAGACGGCTCAGATTACTCTTTCAGCTAGAATTTAATGGGTCTAGGCTGGGGGAATCCTGCAGGAGGATAATGGGGTGCGGCAAATACATAAAATGTTGTATAAGTTTTATTTAGAAGATCCTGACCTTAGGAATTGGAAAGTGATAGATGTTTTCCATCGTATTCCCATGGTACGCCCTTTGTGGGTGCTTTTGGGACCAGAGAAATTTGTAGTGCTAAAAACTATTTTCCTGGGCGGTTTAGAGGACACATATGATTTTGATGTTGGTAACTTTTCTGAGCAGCGAAAGTGCCGCATGACTCTCAATTTGGATGGTCAGAAATTGTCTCAAGCCCGTAAGTGGGATTTACTTCCTTGAAATCACAGTGAGTTTATTTTCTCTCGTAATGTTGTTATCCTAGAGGGTGCTGAACTAGTGATTTTGTTCTATTGCCCGCTTATTGGTCGCTTGTTGTTTTGTCATCTAGAGCAAGGTTTGTTTAGCTCTTCTGTGGTTACTACTGAATTAGCGTCTAGAGTTGATGAAAAAATTTCTATTTCTGGACTGAACGAGAGAAATTATAAAATATTCCTAAAATCCAAAAAGTCTCCACCTCCGTGAAGATAGAAAACAAATGGATGATCTGACTGGAAATTGTTTAAATGGTTGAAATAAAAAGTGACCTAAACTGAAATGATCAAACAAAATGCAAATGATTTGGGACCTTTTTTGTAGAAAAAAATTGTTTACTTCTCTACTTCACACACTATAGGGTTCATCCTTTAACTTTCGTAGAGGATGTCGAAACTTCGCTTATTGATTATCTCAAGGCATTATCCATTTTGGAGCACTTGGTCAATCGCTATATCCCTAAACGGGCATCAAGTGTGTTATAACCCTAGATGAATCAGAAAACTTGAAGAATTGGGGTTGAAGCGGTGTGGATACGAATAAAGGACCGGCCACGTGGGTTGTTAGATGAGACACGATAGACGGCTCAGATTGCTCTTTAGCCTAGGATTTAATGCAGGCCAAACTTTGTTATAACAACCGTAAATTAAGGGTGGCAAAATGGGTAAAATTTATGGTTATCCGTCCGACCCAACCCATTTAAAATGAATTGGATATCCGACTCATTTAAAATGGGTCCAATATGAGTCAACCCATATTATCCACTTAAAATATGGGTAAACTTATCGATTTTCCACCAACTACACTCCCCTCATGCTAATTATATATTAGTCCTAGTACTTAGTACATCATAGAAAGTTCTAGAGACTAGAATTTTTTTTTATAAAAAAAATTAAATTAATATATATATATATATATATATTAATTATTAATTTTGTTTCAGAATCTAAGCTTATTTTGGTTTTTAGCTTATCTTCTCATCTAACTATTCTTGAAGTTTATTCATGGGTTAACCCATCTTTTATCCGTGTAAAATATGGGCGGGTCAGATAATTGATCCGTTTTTTGTTTAACCCATTTTCGACCTACCCATATCCCACTTGACCCACCCGTTTGCCATCCCTAACCGTAAAGATCAGATTTGGACTGGTATTTGGTTATTTCCCTCTATTTTCTCTTCTGACCCATATAAAAAGCTATTTTAATTTGTATTAGAGTAAAATAATTATATTATGATTAATAGGACTGGAAGCTTATTAAAATCAAACTTAAGAATATTGAATATAAGGAAATCCAACACATTAAAAATTTGAAAATACAAAATAAATTTCTCATGTGGGTGACTCTAAAACATATCATTTCTAAGTTCTTTTGCTTTCTAAATCACACTTAAAAGTTACTTAACAAATAGTTATGTCAAATAAACTTTTTCTTTTTAGTTTTGTATATGCCATATATCAGAAATTAATCATGATTGTGTGATGAATAAGGTTAATCATCACGAGACGATAATTAGATTTTGTTAAATTAATAGTATAATCTAATATGTTCAAATAAGTAAAATTATAATAATTTCACAAATTTATTAATTTTAAATATGTCAATGATATATGATGATTCTTTTATATATCTAATCCAATAAGGAGTAATAATTTTCTATGATTATTTTCATTTGATACCGACCGCGCATCGCCCGGGTACTAATACTAGTCTATACCTAAATATCTATATTATATAAAAAATAAAAAAAATAAAAAATAAGAGGTGCTAGCAATATGATTAAGTCAAGTGGCAAGCTAATAACAAGCCACTTGACAATTTTAAGACAAGCTTTATTTGGCCATGTAATAAATTTGAATTTGAATTTGAATTGAAAACTAAAAATGTAGTATTATCTTATCCTAACTATTTCAAAAGATAAAGATAAAAGTTCAACTAGAATATCTAATGATTAAAAAAAAAATGTTTTGTGATAGACAATTATCAACTTAAAGATCATAAGACACTATCATGCTGAAATTTTTTATGATGACACATTAAAATGGTTTAAAGCTTTTATTTTATACATACAGCTGAAAATATAATTCTAAAATACGTGGTAATGTAATAATCTATCTATACTATATTAAAAGCACGAAGGGCCTTAGAAATGTTGATTGAACTTTTTGCCCTTCATTAAAAGACTCTAAAATAGACAAAATCGTAATTTGACTATTATTTTTTTTAATATTTAGGACTTCCAAATTAATAAAAAAAAATTGACTATTAAATATTTTCTTATTTGAATTATATAAAACTCCTAATATTTAAGAATTTGACATCAAGTAAGATTTTACTTATATAAATAAAAATCCTAATATTACTTGGACTTTGAGGAATAAAACTTGACTATTAATTCGAAACCACCATAAGCTAACGAAAGTTAGTATGGTAATGTTTGTGATGGAATGTATTTTCTCTGTTTAGGTTTACCAATTAAGGTTACTTAAGTAGAATTTCCAAACCAAAAGAATTCCGGATAAGGAGGAGCCGGCCACTTCTACAACAACAACAACAACAAGCCCAGTATAACAAATTATTTATCATTCTTTATCACAAATTATTGATAGTGTCGACGTTTGTCAAGGTAAATTTTCTTGTGATTTGAAGTAAACATTCTAACTTTTAATCTATTCTTGAAGTTGCATAGTAATAGACCCTCGTGTATTCTCGACAGACAATTGCGAATCGAAAGGTTGTCAGTTGTGATTTTTGTTTATGATGTCTCATATGCGATTATACATAAACTTTCTATCTGTTAGTCTACTCTTGAAGTTATGTAATGATAAATGTTTGTATATTTTTAATAGATAATTGCAAATTACAAAGTTATCAATTGTGATTTTATTTACAATGCGCCATATACGATTATCAATTTAAAATTGATTTATTTATAAATTTTGTATTTCTACAAGTTATTTGGATCATGTGGCCCGTAACAAAAAAATTGGTTTCTGTGAAGTTGAGAAGATATTCAAGCTAATTCCAATTCAAAAGCGAAAAGAAATAAAAGGAAACTTTTTTCTTTGTTGGTTTTCGAGTGTTATTGGGATTTAAATTCTTTCTAGGAAAGGATTAGACCTAGTAGTATAAATACATGCTAATTAGGATTTATTAAGTACGACAGAACATAGAACCTAAGAGTATTCTATCTTGTAACTTACTTTCTTCCTTGATATTAATAAAAGTGTCGGTCGTTCTCAGTGGACTAGGATCACATCGATCCGAACCACGTTAATTACTGTGTTTTTTATCATTTCCGCCCTAACAATTGGTATTAGAGCCTACAGGTCATGAGATCTAGGAGATGAGGAGACTATGGCATCTATGAAGTTTGAGGTAGTGAATTTTGATGGGCAAAGTAATAACTTCTACATCTGGAAGATCAAGATTATGGCGTTATGACGGAGAGAAGGATCAGTCTATGCTTTGGACGACTCGTATCCCGAAAATACGAAAAAGGCCAAGAAGCCGAAGATTGAGATGGATGCGTTTAGCGCAATTCAATTATCCTTATCAGACAACGTGTCATGTGAAATCCGTACCGAGAAAACAGTTGCAAGTTTGTGGAAGAAACTTGAAGATCTCTACTAGAAGAAATCAGTAACAAATAGAATGTTGTTAAAGCAGTGTTTACACACCTTCAAGATGAAGATAGGTACAACTTTACAGGATCATCTTGATGCTTTTAATAAATTGGTTATAGATCTTACTCATGCTGATATTAAAGTGGGAGATGAAGAACTAGCGTGCACTCTACTGTTTTCATTATCATCGTCGTACAAAGACGTAGTTAATTCAACGATGTGCAGTAAGGAGGTGGTCATGTTACAGATGGTAAGACATGCATTGAATTGGGATGAATTAAGAAACCACATCAACCATGGTGAGGGTTTGACGGTTAGAGGTCGTTCGCTAAAAAGGGAGAGGCAAATCAGTAGCTAGGTCAATGTCTAGGAAAAGGGTGAGTAGGAAAGATGTTGAATGTTGGGGTTGTCATCAAAAAGGTCACTTTGAGAGGGATTGTCCGAATAAGAAGAATGATAAAACAACAGCCAGTACATCTACGGTTCAGGTAGCTCAGACATCTGAAGAAGATTATGTGCTAACTGCTTCAACATATGACATTCAGACACACAAGCGGATTTTAGATTCAGCTAGTACCTTTCACATGTGCTTCAAAAAATATTTGTTTACTAGCTACGAGCAGACGAGTGGGACTGTACTTATGGGTAACGATGCAGTATGTGAAATAGCAGGCATTCATTCAGCCCGTATACGGTGTCATGATGGTTGTTACGGTTCACTTTTACACGGGTGCATAAAAGCTACTTCGAGGTTGTTGGTGCTCTAAATGGAGTTTAGTATTTTTAGAGTCACAACCTAATTTATTAAAGGAAAACTAGGAAATTCAGGTAAAAGATTTTTCAAACAAGAGAGAAATCTTTTTGGTACCAAATTTTGAGGTAAGGGTTCTGGTGATCCTCTAAGGAAGGTTTTACGCACCCTAGTATTAAAGATCAGTAGAATATTGTTGACCTGCAAGCTTCAATGTGTGATTAATGTATTTATTTGCTTTAAAATGTTTAGTTTTCCGCTAAAATATCATTCATTTATATCATAACCTCAAGAAATTTTTTGGCAAAAGGTCCCCTTAGAAATAGGGGTTTTGGTTTCGAAAATCTGTATAAGTGTTCAACTCACTTTATTGCCGGACCAAGACACACTTCAGATTTCTCTCAAGTACAGTCACTACTATTTGGTCCTAATAATATGAGTTTAGTACTTATAGGTTTTATTATATATAAAAAAAATATGGAGTATATCTCCCTTTTGATAAGTGTGTGTGTGTGTGTGTGTGTGTGTGTGTCTGTATATATATAGAGAGAGAAATTTGAAGGTTTTGTACTTACCCATTTTTACTAATTGAAGCTCAATAAGGCAAACTATATTCCCATTAAAACCATCTTATCTCAATTTGGTCCAAGTAGATCTTTTCTTATTTTTGTTCTGATGTTTTTTGGGTCTTAAGCCCAACTATTGTGTTTCCTCTTCTTCTGAAAACCCCTTCTAGTTTAAGTGTAAAAAGAGTCCATTTGTTTTCTGAAAACTTCTGGTTTTGATTAGTGTTACTTGAAATAAACGGCCCAAGTTTTTTAAAGGAGGTGCCCTTTATTTAGTCCAAAGGTTATTTCCTTATCCATTTTATTCAACTCAAGTTTGTGTTAAAAGCCCAAAAGAGAAAACAGCTACTGATTTTTCATAAAAATAATTTTGAAATGGGCTTAAGGCCCAAAACTAATTCCCTTTTAGGTCATTTCATTTTGCCGATTTTTCATGAGAGACAGAAAGCCCAAAAAACTTATAAATTAATCCCATTTTTGAAGATCTATTTAACCTTATCCAAACAACTTGAAACAGTTTTAAAATCTATCAAAGACTAAATATCGATTTCATGCAATTTTTAGAGGTTAAAGGGGTTTGAAAAAATGATTTTGGTGACTTCCTAATAATACTAAGTGTTTTTCTACGTTCTAACTCCTATAGGGTTTTCAATATGCCATACAATTGTTTGCATATACAACACATATACATATGATGATATACATAAATAAAGAAGAGGAAAGGAATAAGAATTTGGACTAGTGGGCCTACCCAAGCCCACCAATAAACATTTTCACCCATGGGCCTTCAATATGTTAGCTTTCCTTTCTATTTTCACACGGACTCGATCAAAGACAGTGAGGCCCAACAGGTTTCAATGCAAAGGAGCGGCCCAAATGGCCCACGACATTTCATATGCAAACGCGAAGGAGGGAAAAGAAATCTATGGTTAGAAAGTATCTAAACTCCCTTATGAGACTAACGGAAATTTAAAATCAAGTAAACATTACAACAAACATGGAAGATACATATATACAGTTTATATATTCTTAACAAACTTTAAACAAATAGACACAACACTTCAAAGCCCAGGGTAAAAACAGGTGTAGCTAGGCTCAAATGTCACATAGATTGAGAACAGGTCATAACTAATCCAGAAGAGGCCCATATAGTAAACACTTAAAGGGGAAGATTTAGCCCAACACTTTGGATAGTAAAACAGGTTTCAGGATTTGCTCAAGTATACAAAATATACTTCTTTGTATACACCATGGTGTATGCAAGTCATGTATATTCTATGTACACCCAGTAAACAACACATATATCAGCAATAAACAAGAGAAAAGAGTGGGATTTTCATGGTAATTAACTCGGCAAAGTCAACACTTAACAACTTAAAACACACAGTTTTTACTGAAAAAGGAAAAAAAAAGCCACAGATTTCTACACTTTTTGAAATGAAACTTAAACTCTACAGGACTGCTTCAACAACACTGAATGGCCTGGCTATATTAACCCTCTTATTTATCCTAGAGGGTCCCATAATATATGATTTCATACAGGGGAACCCCAGCAACCAAAATAAAAAGAGACTTGACTGAGTTTGACTAGAAACTCTAAGTATTGTCCCCTTTTTCTGGGTCCTAGGTAAGTCACACCTATAATCCTTCATATTTAAGTGAGAGGGGCATAGACCTTTTTAACAAACTACAAATGAAGGCAAACAAAGCTTCGACACCAACAAGATATCAATTTACTTTTAGACAAACTAAGTTCCGAAGAAATACTTGGGTTCATATAAGGTAATCAAAATGTTTACTAATGTCCACTGTAGCAAATACAGTCAAATAGCACATAAGAAGGACCTTTTAAATGAGTTATAAACTTATAGTTAATCAAGTGAAATGTATATGGCATCTCTTAAACAAAGTTGCAAACTCAAACTAATGATCATGGTTTAACTATTATACAAACCATACTTAGTTAACTACAACCATAATTTGGAAACATGGACCAAATAGCCCTTAATAATCAGTTAAGTGCATGAACATGATTAACAAACCATGAACCAACTGAACTCAAACAGTTTAAAGAATAGACAGGACCAATAGTCATAAATCCATGATCCTAAAAAAAAAAAAATAGGTAAGCTCTTTCATATATGGCCAACAAATCACAAGTTAACTAATCTTAAACAAGCAAGTAAACACTTTGACATATTAACAGAAAACCACTAATCTTGGACATGGCAAGTATTTAGGCATGATTAGCAAACTGTAAGTCAATTGATTCTAAACAAGTAGACATGACCAGTAGAGATTATGAACCATTACTCCTAATTAAGCACATGGACAGGGTTAATATTAGCCATAAATGTCTAATCCCAATTAAACACATAAACAGGATTAATAAACAACTAGCCTAGCCTAACAATATAATCTATCTAAGCAACATGATTAAACAGTCATAGAACTATACTAAAACTAAACTAAGATTAACTATACAAAAACAGAAAAATAACTCACATAAAAGTAACCTAAAGCATGAATACTAAAGCATGAAAAAAAAATTAACTTAAAGGAAAGGGAATTACCTTTTTAGAGTGCAGCCTTGGTCGAAATTGAACTTGGAAATCCTTTGCTCCTCAACCCCACGACTCAGCCACACAAATAAAGAAAATATTTTAAAATTTAACTTAAATTCAATTCAAAGATTAAAGTTTCAAAACAATGATTTGCCAAAACTTAAGGAAATCGAGTTTTTTGAGTGAATATCTGTAAGTATTCAGTTCAAGGTGTGTGTCAAATGGTAGAAATGGGGTTCTTTATATAAAACCCCAATCCTCAAAAACCCTAGCCCCAATCGATGTGGGAGTTTTGCAATTTTCACAATTGCATCTCTCAATACCACATCCAACGGCCAAGAATCAAGTGAATCAACAAATAAAGGGTCAGATTTGACTTGAAATCGGTCAATCTGTGGGGTTCTTCATGAACCAATAAAAATTGAGTATTTTAAACGCATGCAAACAAAACCCATTAAGGATTTCAGTGTTTGAAGACCGTTGCAAAGCAAAAACAAAAGAAAAAAAGGGGGTGATTTTACCGTGTTTGGTTGTTCTACGGTGGAGAGAGGGTAAAGCAATCAATGCTCTACCCCATTTGATCGAGCATCTTCTACGTAAAGCAAAAAAAAGCAAACTCTCTCTTTGCCATTTTCAGACCGATGACGAGGAGAGAGAAGAGAATGCGGGGGCGGCGCCTAAGGTTTCAATTGAAACCCTTGGCTGAAAATGAACAAATGACCCAAAGGGGTCGTTTGTCTTGAGACTTCGGCTTTTATATTTTAAGCCAATTGGGCCGGATCTAACCCTATTTAAGCTGGACTCGGCCAACTACAAAGACATAGAGGGGGAGTCCAATTTGTGCATATGTATATCGTATATACATATGTGTATATGTATACACATGTGTATATGTGTGTATATATGCATATATGGAATGACAAATGTGCAAAAGTTTAACAAAATAGCCAAATTTAAACAATGTCCATTAATTGAACATTTAAATTATGGCCACGTTATAACTAATTGAACAATTAAAAACTAATTTTACAAAAGTGACCTTAATTGAATTAAGCCATGAAATTGTCTATTTCAATTAAGGCCATAATTGACTGACAATTGATTATTTCAATTGTAGCCGCTATTAGCTATATAGCAAAACAACTTATAGATTTTTAACCAAAATTAAATACTCAATTAATTACGATTAATACTAATGCGCACAGAGTATGCAAAAAGAAAAAAAGAAGAAGAAGAATTGAGGGGTAAGAATGATAAATTTATTTAATTGATTAGGTTCTTTGAATTAGACGGAGTAAAATGCTTGCTAACTGATTTTCTGATAATTTTAGCAAATAAATAATTAAATTTACCAAATATTTTATATCAACTACAAAATCTGTAGATTAATCTCTAAATGACTCATAATGTTACTGAAGTTATTTTGCCAAATGAAATGGCAAAATATTATCGGAATAATTTTATAAAAATCATTTTGACCTGTGAAAATATACATTTTGCTCCGTTTGATATTCAAGGATTCCGGGTAATGAAATAAAATTATGGAAGGTTAAAAATTAAGTTTCAACACTAGTCAATCTAGGGAAGCAAGATCCTCGACCATGGTCCTCTTGGATGACTAGTCTAATGATAACTTCGGTATTCATCTCTTTGCCTTGGAAATTTCTTATATTCCTCTAATTCCATAAGTGATAAACAACTAGGGCTGGGCGCTCGGTATTCGGTTCGGTATTTTTAAAGTTCGGGTTCGGTAATTCGGTATTCGGTAATTGAAAGTATATACCAAATACCAAACTTTCAAACTTCGGTTCGGTATTCGGGAATCGGTAAATCAAATTTCGGTTCGGTACGGTATTCGGTAATACCATTTTTTTGCTCATCAAGAAGAAATACCTAAATCAGAGAAACCCCATCCTAAGATATCAACTGCCCATTCTCTAATCCAGCCTCCTCAAGCATCGGAAATGTGTACCTCCACTCTAAACATGAGTTGAACAATGAGGGATAATGAAAAACACATAGCACAGCAAGAGAATGTAGTCAAAACATTAGCTTAATATGAGGCATACCTATCAAAACCATGGAGAAGCATAATTGGATTGGCCTCCGTCTGTTCTTTTGGCTTCACACAACTACTCATGACACAACCGTTCAATAAATTTACCCAAAATGAACCAGCAGTGAAGTTGGACCATCAAACAAAGGAAGTAACCAGAACTTCATAAAGAAAGAGAATGATTAATCCAGAAGCAATACAGTAAACAAGAAACAAAATACTCCCTCTATTTTAATTTATGCGGCTTGATTCGGAGTATGAAGGTCAAATTAACTAATGTTAAATCAAATGAAGTTCACAGTTCTTTACAATTTCAAGTCCAGTAAATCAAATCTAACAATCATCATAGACAAAAAAAAAATCTTCAACCCATTTAATTTCCCAGAAACGAAAGAGATAAATTTAACAAATATCTTTCTTTCTCTCCCAAATACTACTGCTATGGATACTATCCATTCATATATTTCTCTCCCAAAAACAACAACAACGAAGCATTGGAAGGGTAAAACAAAACCAAAAAATACAATACGGAAGCTATTAAAGAAGCTTAAATTAGTGAATCTCACCATTGTTTTCTCCTTGAGGAAGGAATGAGAAAAACCTAATGTGAGAAAAGAGACTTCACACTTCGCAGTTGGAGCTGAGATGATACTTAAATATCTGAAGCCAAGGGGTTAAAGCACTAACACCAGCTAAATACTTACGAGTATTTTAAATATATACATATATATAGAAAAACACAAATCCATAATATACGCTAAAATAAAAAACGCATACTAACCAAAGCTGTGAGAGGAAAGTAATCGAACAGATCTATGAAAATCTTCCACACGTTGGCATTACCGTATCTGTAAAACACAGATGCAGTCCGATAAATAGAGATTAACAGCAATAAACTCAAACTCAAATGAATCTTGTATAATAAAAAAAATTCTTTTCTCAATGGTTGTGCTTGACAAACTAGGATACCTTTTTTTATAAGGGAAAATATCAGACTTGGGGAGATTTGAAGCACTGAAGGAATGAAGGTGAAGCTGTGAAGTGAAGTAGTAAACTGATGGATTAGGGATTTACAGTGTTAGCAAAGGGACTTTTATTAGATTTGGGCTGGACTACTGCACTTGAATTTTTTTTACAATGGGCCTTTATTTCGGATTTGGGCTGGACTACTCACTAGTGGACTTAATTTCGGTATTCGGTATTTACCGAATTACCGAACGGTATATTTGAAAATACCGAATACCGATCCCGAAATATTAAATTTTATAGTTCAGTACCGAATACCGAACCGAATTCCCGAATTCCCGAATACCGAAATAGCCGGTTCGGTTCGGTAATTCGGTTTTCGGTATTTTATGCCCAGACCTATAAACAACCCTAGCTAAAGTTATTTTGTACACCCGATCAACACTATTCTTACCTTTCATGTTTCTCTGTGGCCAGGCAACTTCACCCTGCCAGTTCATGCATGGTCTACTGAACCCCTGCCAAGATAGTAATGTAGTCCAAATTATAGCAGCATATGTGCATTCAAAGAATGAGTGATCAACATCTTCATCTTCTTGTTTGCAAAGTGGACATAGCAGAGAATCCCCACAACCCCACTTAGCTAGCCTGACTCTTGTGAGTAATCTTCTGTTCGCAGCTATATACAAAATAAATTGCCATTTAGGAGCATCATTGTTTGTCCATACTAATCTTCTCCAATCCACTTTAGGCATACCATCTTTCATCTTCTTATACACTGCTCTAATTGAGTATGTTTCCATATTAAGAATATCTGCCTCCTGATAACCAGCCTCAAGGAGATAGTGATGAGCTTACAAGATCCTTTGAACTATCCAAGAAGCTTGTTTAGGCTGAGCACCCCACCCATTGCGATTTATCCCATACTACGTATGTATCCACACCACCCACATCTCGTCTTTCTTTTTACATAGGTTCCATAGGAGTTTTCCAATTGCTGCCTTGTTCCAAGTGCACACATCCAGAATATTCAAACCCTCAGCAGATTTAGGGCAACACAATTTCTCCCGCAAGTGTTTTCTTAGACACTTCAGCAGTTCCAGTCCACAGAATTTTTTACAGATAGGCTCAATCACCTGAATAATCTTTTTGGGCAATGCAAAGATTTGTGAACAAAACATGTGTATTGCAAATAGGACACTCTTGATGAGTTGAGTTCTACCAGCATATGAGAGAAACCTGGATGTCCAGCTTGTTATCTTACCCTACATCCTATCAATAAGTGCTTTACATTGTGCTATGGAAATCCTTTTAGTACTCAACAATACTCCCAAGTACCTAAAAGGAAGTTATCCCTTGACAAAATTATGATCCTGCAGTATTTGATCCCGAATTTCCGGCCTGGCCCTTCCGAAATATATGCAATGTCGTCATTTGCAATCAAACCTGAGGCCTTAGAAAATAATTGAAAACAATTATATAGTTGCCTAATGGATTCAACATCACCCCTGTAAAACATCAGGAGATCATTAGCAAAACTTAACTGAATGATCTTTTTTTTTTCTTGCACTTAGGATGGTAATGGAAACCAGGATGCACATGTAGTTTCTTCAGTAATCTTGTGAGGTACTTCATGATAAGGACAAATAAAAAAAGGAGATAGAGGATCCCCTTGTCTCACCCCCTTTTTTGCTTGGAATGGAGTAGAAGCCTTCCCATTGATCATAATTGATTAGGCAACAGTGGTAACACACTGCATTATCCATTTAACAAACAAAGCAGGGAAATACATTTCCTGTAAAATCATAAGCTTTTTTCATATCCACTTTTATATTTCATCTTGGTGAGATGCCCTTCCTCCTATATCCCTTAACCAATTCATGGATTAGGATTATATTATCATTTATAGCTCTTCCAGGAACAAATGTAGATTGGTTAGCATTAACCAGAGAACTCATCACCCTTTGTAGCCTTGTGGCAATCACTTTGGATACAAAAGTTATGTATATAATTTGTCAGTTTGGTTCAATTTTTTCTTTGTTTGTTTTTAATAAAACCAAATCAAATATTGTTGGTTGTTTAAAATTTTAAACCAAATCAAAAAAAAAAATCAGTTTATTTAATCGGTTTTCAATCGACTTTGAATCGGTTTTTAACCAAATCGTGAACACCTCCACTTCCGAGTATAATTTGATAATGTATAGAGATTCACTTGTAAAAATTTGAACTTCAATGCTTGAGTTTCACATCTGAAGAGTCTTTTGAAGGTCATAGTATTCCGAAGGTTTAGAGAGTTTGAACTCTGCGCTGGAATTTTACATGTAGGAAGTTTTCAAACTCACAATATGTTAAAGAGTTTCACGTGTAAAAATTTAAAACTCCACATGTAGGGAGTTTATGAAACTCCTTCATAAAACACAGTGTGCCGGAATTTCACTTATAGAAAGTCCAAACTTTGGCATACTTTTCTTATTGAAAGTGATTATTTCTCAATTATATTTTAAACGGTGGCTGATTATTTAAAAGTGAAACAAAAAGTGAACTGTGGTGAAAAATTTTCATGTATTAGCGAAGGTTATATTATCAAAATTTTATTTTTATATTAAAAGTGATTATTTCTCAAATATATTTCAATCGTTGAATATTACTATATCTAATAAGGGTCAATCTAACTTTCTTGTAGTACTTAGTTAGAGTCCTTGGTTATATTACAACTAAGGGTTGCCAACTAAAAATTTCCTCTTCCGAATTTACCCCTATATTTGTCTTTTATTGTTTCCTCTACTATAGGGTGTTTTAGGAATATTAAGGCACTTTCAAGCCTTTTTTTATTATAGAAAATCCCTTTGACTAACTTGTTTGAAGTTTGTGACATGTACTATAACTTCTTCATATGCCTTATTTTTACTCCTACTTTATTTATTTATTACTTAAGGTGCCACACCAATTTTGGGAAATTTAGAAAATTTTAAGATTCTCTTAAAACGCTTAAGAAATTGTGAATTGTGATGATGTCAATTAAAAAAATACGTCACTATGCATAATTTGAATGAGAGAATACACCATATTTGCAGTTACCTTAAGTAAAACATGTATTGCGCACAAAATTGAAATTTCTCTAATTAACAGTTCGTTAATTGTTCAGTGTGAAACTTTGAAAATTTAATAGATAAAATTCGTCTTTATTTGGATTAGATATTGTTACCTAAAATATTTATTTTTATCTAATCATTTGTTAAAAATATTGAAATTTGAATCTTTTCATCGGCATGTTTTGTTTGTTTGTACGTTGATTACCCATATCGTTCATGCTTAAGAAATTAACTTCTTTTTTTATATATATTATTTGGTGTAGGTGATCACGCGCTTCACGTGATATTTATTAGAATTAGGACTGAGAAAAATGACTGCTTATTTCATACAGCCCAGCCCGGACCATCGCTTTTATTGTCAACAGAGAGAGCAGCTCGATAAAGGAAGTCGGCTTTAGGAAAAAATGATTCCTTTGCCGGGCGCTATCGATGAGGCGAGTGTTCTCGAAGAGAAAATCATGATGATGATGATGATGAAAGCGTGAGGAGAATTAGAATTCGAAACTCGAAATATTAGAAGGTGCAAAATCAATAGGTGCAGGAGCTGCTACAAATTGCTTCAGCGGGAGCTGCTCGGCTCTCGGTTCTTGAGCATGTTAGGGGATTAGGCGGCAGTTGAAAGAGTTGCTCCAAAGCTTGACAAAGAAGCGAAAAAATCTTAAGGAGGTCTATATGTCTCAACCTCCCGGTTTTCTGGATACCACTCATCCAGGATATGTCTGCCCACTTCACAAAGCTCTTTATGGACTGAAGCAAGGTCCCAGAGCTTTTTCCACTTGTTGCAGCACTATATTGTGCTCTAAAGGGATTCCGTGGAAGTACCTGTGATACCTCTTTATTCATTCATCACACATCTGAGAATAGTATCTACCTTTTTTATATGTCAGGTGCAGGATCTGCGCGAAAGGCTATTGAAGGGGCGGCGAATGCTGGAAAAGCTACAGCAAACCAGAAAGGTTTTTTTTTTCAAAATCGTACTTGTGCTGTTAGCAAAAAAGAATCATATGATTTCTTATTTTTTAAAATTTGATACTTAATTATATTTCTATGCATAACGAACAATGTAAGTTGTAGTTTATACAACATTCATCTAAAAAAATTGCAAGGCGTATTACGCGGTCAGTCAGTACAATTTTTGGTATCAATTCATAAATATATTTTTTAATATATATTTACACTTGAAAATTACATAAAAATAAATTATAATATGAACTTGACGGACTAGCTTTAATGTTGAGAACAACTTTGAAAAATATGTAGTTAATGGGATAATTTATATTTTTCCAGTAGTAGTAATATCAAACATCTTGTGACAAAAGGGAGTAAACTTTCTATGTTTTTTGAGTCTCATTTTTTATGTGGGTAAAAAATCTATTAGACGTTGTTTGTTAGTATAGGGAAACATGATTAAACTAATCATGAGGCATTGAAGCTTCATTTGTGTTAGAGAAAATAATTAAAATGTATATTTTATAAAATAATGTACCATTTAAACTAACAAAAGGAAAAAAATGTCATTTTCTCATCACGTAAATTTTTAGAAAGTTAAAGGAAAGTCTAATTATTATATAAGAAAAGTAATTAATTTTCTTCATCTTTTCAATATACTTTGTATATAATTGAATTAACATTTGCAAAGTATGAAATTTTATTTTTATTTGTTTGAAAGTTATCTTTGTTTATATGTAACCTCATTAAAATCTCAACAAAAGAATAAATATAGCATATCTATTTGATGTCTCTAGAACCAAACTATTTTTCTTTGTTTTGGAAGAAAATGTTATAGTTCATATTGGATGTTATTAAAAACAATTAAGGGACTTTATGTCATGTATTTGTTTGAACGTAAAAAAAAAAAGGTCTAAAGTAAGGGGGAAAAAAGAAATTTTGTTCAATTTTCAAATATTTTGGTGCAGTTTAAATATATGAGAAGCCTTTAATTTTTAAGAGTTTGCAGAAAATATCAAACTAATCTTTAAATAAGTTAATGTGACAAAGAGCGGGATTTTTTTTAAAAAAAAATTACAAATTTAACTTTTAATTTTGGTTTTGAGCCCGTTTAGAGTTTAGAGAACATATCAAATTAATATTTCAATAACTTAATGTCATAAAGAAGAAAACAAAAAATAAAAAATAATTACAAATTTAACTTTCAATCTTAATTTTGAGTCCAAGCTTTACACGGGCCAAAAGCCACTAGTTGAACATATATTTCAAACTAAAAATGGTCAGCCCTTGATATTTTTGCGACAAAGAAGACAGTGACGTGCTGCAGTCATAGTCAGAAGTCCAATTAATTTGGTGCACCTGTCCAACTATTCTAATGACAACGTGCCTGGCAGAGTGGCAGTTCTACTCAAAGCGTCTAAAATGAGGTGTATAATTATTTATAAAGTATACTTATAGAAAAATAGAGTAATAATATGTCAACAATTCGTAATTTTGAAAAGGATGTAAAGGAAATAGTATTTCTACTTTTTGGTTGGTCTTTTAATATAAAATATAGATTTTGCCCATTATTTATTTTGGTTTGCCTCCACTTTTTGTCTCTCGCTTTTTTCTATTTGTGGAGTGGGTTGGTTAGAGAGCTCTGAAAAGTCTAACCTGCCCTGAAAGCTGAGGTTGCTATTATTTGCCTTGTTTCCTTTTCTCTTATTTCGTGTGGATCAGGAAGAGGGAGAGGATCCAAGATTTAAGTTTTATGAATTTAATATTTATAATTTTTGGCATTGAATTTATTATATATTTTAAGTTATAGGTTTATATTTACTATTTATTGTAATTTTTATGAATTTTTATACATAAATATATGCTCGATCTTAAAATTACTGAATTCGGATGAACTCGATGCTAATACTCTACATCCACATCTGCCTAGAAGATTTTTTTCTCTATCTGTTGTTTGGTATCTGATTTGTAACACAACTAACCAAACTCACACTAGAAAGTTTCACTTTATAAAGCATTTCTTATTAAAGATGATTTCATTCTTAAAAGTTAAAACTCAAGCTCAAAACCTTTAATTAAAGATGAAAGAATATTTATATCGTACAGTACCTTTTGTCTCTTTGAAGATTGAGATTTAAGTACTAATGTACTTATTAACTTTAAGAAAACAAGCACGTTAGGGAAAAAACAGAAAAAAAGAATCAAAGCATATGTTTTCATTGACCTAAAAATAAATATTCTGCACAATCAATTGCAATATATATATTGTAATATCGTCCACCACATCTCATGTGCACAAAGCTCAGGAATAATGAAAGTGGTTTGCACTCGAACGTGGCCATATAATATTCTAACCAGTAACCATTACCACATGTTTGTTTTCGGTAAGTTATGGTAAACACTGTTGTTATACGACTTAAATGTAGATATACTTTCAGTAATTTTAAGTCAAACACTTGCCCCTTTTAAATTATAAAAATCTTATATACATATACACCCTCCCTCCCATATTACTTGACCATGTTACTAAAAATATGTCCCAAATTGCTTGTTCATTTACAAAATCAAGATAAAATTAATTAAATTCTTTTCATCTTACCCGTAGTATTAAATGTTCTTGAAAATAGTCAATATTAATTCAAATGTATTTATTGGATAGAGATAAGGGTAAAGTAGTAAAATACATCTTTTATTTATGATTTATTAAGGGACGTACAAAAGGGAAAGTGACCAAGTAATAGGAGATGGAGGGAGTATAACGTTGTTATTCCTACTTTTAAAATTAAATACTAAACTCATAACATCCTCATATAACAACGCTTCACCATAACAATCAAGTTTTTTCAAAATCGGTTTTTTTATGTTATAGTGTACCTCTCTATAACAGTCTTTTACGTATACCAGCAACAACTAACTTTATAACAGTATACTCTTTGTAAAATTACTCTCTTATAACAATTATCTTTTATTTTTTTTGATAATATAATAATTAACCATCTTTATATAAAAAAATAAATATATCTATGATTATCAATAATAAGTGTAGAGATTTTGATCAAATATTTTGATACTTTAATACACTATTTATGACAGAGAACGTTATATAAATATGTATACTTATATTAAGTTTATTCAAAGTGTAATTAAGCTTAGAATTTGACATTTAAAAATGAAAAATTATAACAGCGAAATATTTTTTAAAAGTCAATGTTGTTATACATGTATAACAACCATTCATTATAACAGCCAAAAAATTTTGGACCAACATTGCTATTATAGAGAGATTTGGTCGCAATAAAAAACTTACACAAAGGTACATTCATCCAAGTCCAGAGGCGGAGCTAGCTAGGCTCCAGGGGGTTCCGAACCCCCTTGAAGAAAAATTACAGTGTATATATAAGGTTAAAATTATTTTCTTATGTATATGTAGTAGATGTTAAACCCCCTTGCCTTCGTCATGTATTTACTTCTTCATATTTTTTAACCTCCAAAGTGAAAATCCTGATTTCGCCTCTGCATCCAACTAACTTTTAACTTTAAAATATTGCAGTAGAACAACAAAATATTAAAATTAAATAAAATTGAGGCAATCCTATATATTATATAATTTATTTTGAAAAACTACAAATAATTATATGTTCAAAATGCAAAAAAAAATTACAAGTAATAGTGTATTTATTAGATAAATTGTGGTCTTTTTTTTGGTAACTCTTGTGGTCATTTTCTATTTGAGAATTTTGAAAGATACATATTTTAGAAAATATTATTCTCTTTTTTATCAAAAGAGTGAATAAAAATCTTCAAACATGTTTATGCTCTTTAATAGAAACTTCTATTTTTTTTACTTATAAATTTCTTAGTTATTATTATATTTTAATATAGTACTATTTAATTTGTTCATATATGTCATATATAATCCTAAATTACATGGGCGAGCAATTCTGCGCCGAAATTTTCTCCAACAATTTTTCAGCAAAATTACTGAATTAGTGGTGGCCCAAAAAATCCTCTTACCCACCCTACTCCGAAAATCAAAAAAGAAAACAATATGAAATTTCCTTTTTCAACAAATCCAACCCCCCCCCCCCCCCCCCCCCGCGACCCCCACAAAAAAAAAATCAAAAAAATACAACTAGCAAAGCATTTTTCAGCACATTTTAACGTCGGCCCCAAAATATCTTCTTTCCTAGTATTTATTACGTGACACTTCTTTCTTCTCAATCAGTCCAAAAAATCAAACTCCTCCCTCAATTTTCATTCATAGACAGTCTCTCTCCTTTATCCTAATGACATTTTAAAATGCTTACTTTATTCTTACATTATTAACTTTTTTTTTTACTTCTTTAAAATTACTTTATTTTCCATTTTTTAATTTATGTAAAAAATTAATATTATCTTCTAGGAGAAGTAAAAAGTGAGAAATACTAATTGAGTATGTTAGTTAATGACGTTCAATAATAGAATAAATTAGCACAATAAGCAAAAAAATAATTTTATTAAAAATAATCAAAACTTTAATATTTGTTTATACAAGTGAAAAATAACTGGTCATAATAACTTTATAAATACATTTCTATGAAAGTAATTCAAAAACAATTTAAAAAATAGAGGCAATTTTTAAAATTTATATATTTATACTGTAAATGAATTTTATTATAAATTAAGAAATATTTCATTAGAGACAACTAAAACTTGTTTATAACAATAGAGAATAACAGAGAATTGAAACTTAAATATACACACGTACATATACATACATACTTACTGCATATAATATTGAAATAACAATCATAAAAATTAGCATTATATTTTTGTTCTAACTTCATAAAAGTATTATTCTACTTAATGTTAATAAACTTAAATAAGAATCTATAAATACCTACATTAAATAAATAAATATTATATATAATATAAAAATGTATTACATGAATGGAGGATTGAAAAAAATAAGGGTGAAATAGTCATTGTATAGGATAAAGGGGGGAGAATGTCTATTGTTCAAAGTTGAGGGTTGAGTTTGATTTTCAAAGCAAAGTTGAAGCGTGTAAAATGATTTTCACCCTATTTTGCTATATGTAGTAACAATTTAATTTTAAACTTTTTATTTTATCAAACGATTTATAGCCACATAAGTTTCTAAAGTTTGTTTTAGACTACAAATGATTTATAGTACATTTTAAAGCTGGCCCCAAAATATTTTCTTTCCTATTTATAACTAGTTGGTACTTCCTCTATCCTAATTTATGTGGTACTGATTCGGATTTTGAAAGTCAATTTTTTAGATTTTGACGGTAGATTCAAACATGAAATTTTAAATTTTTGAATATATATTTAAAAACTATATAAAAAAATAGTATAAATTACAATAATTAATAATTAAAATCTTTAAAAGCATATGAAAAAATCGTGGCAAAATTTATTTTCCTTTTTCACATAAATTATCTGCCTTATAAAACAAAAATTCTAGTATTACATAAATTATGACGGAGGGAGTACAACTATTATGGAGTTTTACAAAGGAACTTTCTTGTTTAAGGGCCAAATGGTTGACCAAAAATGTTGTTTTTTCTCGTATAAGATGTTGAACAGATCTCAAGAAAAAAAACTACTCTCATTAATATCTTTATATATCATTTTTCTTCTTTCTCTTTCATAATGGTTTCTGCAGAAACCAAGGCTAATAATAGACCAGAAAGAATCAAACTAATTGATGGAAGAAAATTGGCTTACAAAGAAAGAGGTGTTCCCAAAGACAAATCCAATTACAGAATTATTATGGTTCATGGATTTGATAGCTCCAAAGAAAGAGATTTTCTTGCACCCCAGGTAACTAACAATCTAGACACAAATTACATTATATGTTCTTGAATAAAGTTGGCAAATACCAACCAACATTGTCGTGGGGGTGGTAAGCACTCCTGAGGTCTTGGGTTTGAGTCTCCTAGTTAAAGAGTTGTCTTGTTAGGGAGTGTTTTACCCCAATATGAGATTTTCCGGCGGAAATTCAGGTTGGTTGGTTTCCAATGCGGGTATGAAACACCACATAAAAAAGAGTTGGCAAATGGGTAGGTTGGATTAAATTTGGGCGGGTCAAAATGAGTTATGAACCAACTAGCTCAAAATGTATGAATTATGGGTCATAATTTAACCCGTCCCACGTGACCCAATTTCCCTTTCTGTTTTATAATGAGAAGTGTCAAATGTGCGGATTGAATAAAACTTGTTTGGGTAAAAAATGCATCGAACTATGGGTCATGATTCTTACCCAGTTTTCCCTTCTTTTTTATGAAAAGAAATGTGAATGTTGACAGTTTGTTTTTTCTTAATATTAGTTTTAACTTTTAAGTATGTCCAAATTTACATGATCATCAATTCTCAAATTTGATTTTTTTTTTTTTAATGTTCATGTTTGAGTTACATTATGATCTGTTTTAATACAATAGTTTGATGGGTCATATCTAATTCAACCCATTTGGTGATGTCAATAAAATGGTCATACCCAACCTGTTTAATTTTGGGCAGGTTACTAAAAAATGGAGTCATTTCTTGAAGGACCAGTTAGACATAACTTGTTAATTTTTTTTTTTTTTTTGTTTAATAATTTGTGACAGGAACTTATGAACACATTGGGAATATATATGGTTCAATTTGATAGAGCTGGATATGGAGAAAGTGATCCAAATCCAAAAAGATCACTAAGGAGTGAAGCATCTGATATTGAGGAATTAGCTAATCACTTGGAATTAGGATCCAAATTCTACATAATTGGTTTCTCAATGGGATCTTATCCAACCTGGAGTTGTATCAAACACCTCTCACATAGGTAACATTAAATTTCTTGCTTTCTTTCGTCGAATCGTCATTTTATTCTGATCAATATCAGCAATGCAGTTCATTCAACGATAAACTTAATGTGAATGATATAAGCTAAGAAACACAATGAAACCCGAATGAACAAAATGTTGAATAGAAATTTACAGGTCTCTATTGTGGTCAGCATTTATATACTGTGAATTCAGGTCTTGCTTTGCTTTCCTAATGCCCTCTTTATTTTGATCAATATTAGCAATACAGTTCATTGAGCAATAAACTCGTAGCCTATTTGGCCAAACTTCTAAAATCTGCTTATTTTGAACTATACTTTTCAAAAAAGTACTTTTGGAAAATAGCAGTTTGTGTTTAGCTAATTCATGTCAAGCACTTCTGTTAATATCAGAACAGTAAGTTGTGCTTGATCAAGTTTTCAGAAGTACTCCTGGTTAAAACAACTTCTGTTACTACTCAAAAACACTTGTTTAGTTCCAACAAGTTAAGCTCAAGTTGAAAAAATAAGCACTTCTAGCTTCCCAGAAGCTTGGCCAAACAGACTATTAATCTGAATTGTACAGATTAGAGAGAACATGAAACCCGAATGAACAAAATGTCAAATTGAATCGTACGTTTATATCCACGTAAATTCAGATCTTGTTTCTCAACTTGCTAGGTTAGCCGGGGTGGCATTTGTGGTTCCCATTGTCAATTACCAATGGCCCTCTCTCCCGGACTCTATAACAAAGGACGACAACCGGAAGAGGTGGTACAAAAGGATGACTTGGGTTGCAAGATATGCTCCTAGATTATTGCATTGGTGGTTGATCCGAAAAACGTCTTCCTCCCCCTCTGCTGATAATACAAGACCTACATATTTTACTGACAAGGACTTGGAGCTTTTAAAGAAGGCACCTGGATTTCAATTTCTTACCGCGGTAAGGTCAATAACAGTAACTACGCCTTAATCCCAAACAAGTAGAGGTCGGCTATATGGATCCTCACTGACCTTGTCGTCCATTTAAGCTTTAGCTTAGATAATGCAACTTTTCTTTCCATACTAAACTAGCTGATACATCATATTGTTTTAACTTGTACTTTCCATCTTCAGGATAAGCTAAAGAGCAGGAGTGTTTTCAACAACCTCCGAAGCGACTTCCTTGTGGCATTTAGTAAATGGGATTTTGATCCTTTGGAGCTTAGCGATCCTTTTCCTGAAAACGACCAAAGTTTTGTTCACATCTGGCATGGCTGTGAAGACAGATTTATCAATTTGAAACTACAAAGACATGTCTCAGAAAGGTTACCTTGGATTCAATATCATGAAGTTCGTGATGGCGGACATTTGTTGATCTATGATACCATTGTCTGTGAAGCCATCTTAAAGTCTCTTTTGCTTGGAGAGGAGACACCACTCTATACACCAAAATTTTCTTCCTAACTGTCACATCCCTTTTTCTCCAAAAATTTTAGGTCTTTGGAACAATGGGAGAAATAACCTTTTTCGTAAACGTCACTTTGATTTTTCAAGCCACTTCTCGTTTCTCATCCCAAAGGAATTTGGTGAAAAAGGGGGTGACACTGCTATATTAAATTCTCCATCTCTTTATTTTATGTTAACGGCCGAAAAATCTTTTACCCCACCAGCATTAGGACTCAACAGCTGGAAGTTTTGCATCACTATCTATATATATTGTGGCTGGCAATTCGTCTTGTGTTCTGTAGAAATTGCAGACACAATCAGTGTCAAAGCTTGGACAGCTAATTTTTTGTTGCATACCTGCAACTATAAGTAGCAGAGCTGAAGTTTGTAATTGAGAGAAGAAGTTGACATGGTGAAAGAGAAGTATATTGGTAGAGATTTATATAGTAATCTGAGTATGTTGTGCAGCCCACCAAACAATTATTGATTATTGCATACTCATAATTCTTATTATAATCTTGATTTAATAACTACGAAGCATCTCAATGTCCAAGATAAAAGGAACAAGGGGAAGAATCAACGAGGCAGTGTACAAGCTGCTATATGCTATATAAAAACTCACAATTTTCTAACTTTTGCATTCCACAGTACTTGTGGGGCAAAAACTTCATCAAAAGTCAAGAATTAGGCACTTAATTGTTAGTCTAGCAACGGCTAGCAAACGTTGGCTACCTAACGCAGATTATCTTGCCAATTTAGACTAAATAACCAACACTCAAAGAGTTGATTTGGCACCAGAAATGAAAAAATGCAGGACGGGCTAAAATAAATGGTCTGAAAATATCACAACCAACCACAAGTTTCAAATCAGCTTCTAGGTGATAGAATCAGATTCCCAATTCGTCAAGCACCAATTATAACTCTGCGGATCAAGGCTAAGGTAGATTAACAAAATTCTCCTGAAAAATGTTGTCTCTACCAAAGTGTGACGTCTTTCATGATTTTCATTCCACTTCATTGACCACTAAGTCATAGCCTCAGATACAAACTTTCCAATATTCTTGTACTTGCAGAATTAGGATATAAGGATTTTTTTTTTCTGGGATCTATCAGAACATTATGTGTTACTCGAGCCGAGGGAATTCCTGAAACAGCCTCTCTATCTCCACAAGGTACGGGTAAGGTCTGTGTACACTACACACAGCCCAGACCCCACTTGTGGGAATAGATTGGGTATGTTGTTGTTGTTGGTCTATCAGAACATTCATGTCTTGCACCTGTATGGAAAAGGTTAAGCATGATAGTGTTTTTGTGCCAGTGGCAATTACTAGAAGGGAAGAACAAGCTGGAAGCAAAAACTTTGGCCTTTGCAGCTTGTAAATGGCGACTTTAAAAATGACCTGCAGCATTTTTAGAAACCGGATATTTGGACAAAACAATCAAACAATGATAGCTTAAGTAGGGTTCTTCATCCCAATGAAACTGAGGGGTGTGATTTCCATTGCCAAAAACTTAAGGGGGGGAGGGGTAGAGTTGTATTATAGCAGTTAGTTCAAAGTGACCAAAATTTACCAGTTCCTAAATTTCTATTTTCTATGGAAGAGTACACTTAACATTTAATATTATGGAAATGCAGGCAACCAAAGATCCATTTTGATCTGATACCATAGATTAGAAAAGAAAATTTGGGTAAATATCTACTAGTTCATTGGATGAATTAATCAACAAAATGAGAAAATCATTTACCTGACCAGGATCCCGTGCTCTGATAATGGTTTCACAACTTTCAAATCCGGGCTGGTTAAGAAGGCCATATTTACTTCAGTATCATGTATATGATGGAATAACTTCTGATTCATACACCAATTAACCACCCATGAGGCGTAGTTTTCAATTCGAGATGTCCGCTGGTCTAGCGAACGCCTCGTCTCAAGCCCAGCCGACCTGTATAAATACTCAGTGCGTTAGTCATAAATCCATGATACATGACAATACAGAATTATCGAGGTTTCTATTCTATGTTAAACAATATAAAAATGGATAAACTCATTTCTCTCAAAAGGAAAATGAATAAAAAATATACATGTATGGCAAGTAATTTAGGTGCCATTGAATCCAATTGTTGCGAGCTCCATAATATCCAATGCTTCACATATCGCTGAGCATTTTGGACGAGAGGAGATATATTTAGAGCTCCTCTAGGATGTCTTGGGAACTTAAAACAGAGTAAATACAAGAAAATACAACTTTCAAGTACCAAAGATCCAAAGAAAATGAAAGCCAGCTTTAAAGATAGAATAACTGAAATGATGTTCGTTTAAAGCCAATACAAATTTTTAGAACTCATCTTCTCAGTCGCATGTCTAAGAAATAATATATAAACTTGTAATTTTCAGTCTTGATCCCTTTACTTTCCTATATGGTAAATAATAAATATAATTAGATTGAATGATCGTTTGTATCACTGCAAAAGATAAACAATCTAAGGGTCACTTTGTTAACTACTTAACCGTTACATGCAATCCTCCTTTGTAGAGATATTAGATACGACGTCACAATTCAAAACTCAAGAATACTGCAAAAGACTAGAAATTGTCCGGAAACGGAATAACAATGCCATATCTTGGATATGGATGACGAGTAAGAATAACCTGCTTCCGAGGCCAAGAACATACTCGTTGTAGGAAATTGCACAATAAGAACAAAGAAGAAGTTCACATGGCATCAAATGTTCACATAGTCACATCCAATTTCAGTGACTAACGTCTGTTGTTCTTCATCTCCAATTGCAGACACCTTAAGTTAACATACCTCAATTTTTTCATTTCATACTGCTAGATGCCGAACACTATTGTCTGGAACGTTGGAACTAAGTAGGCATTTGGCCATAAAAACCAAAAACTTTTTCACTTTTTTGGAAATTTTAGAGTTGGAGTTGGAGTTGTGTTTGGTCATAGTTTTTGCAAATAGTATTTTTTGGTTGAAATGTACTTGTTTTGATTGTGAAAAAAGTGAAAAAAAGTTTTTTCTTATTTTCCAAATCCCAAGTTGTATTTGAAATTTTCATGGCCAAACAGTAATTTCTGAAAAAAGTGAAAAAAAATTCCGGAAAAAAGTGAATAATCCTTATGGCCAAACGGATCCTAAATCTACAACAACTATGTAAACGGCATCAATTAAGAATTGAATGACATAAGCAAGAATTTTTCTTCATCGACGAAGCATGACAGAAACTTGAGCTTAGTATTATAGTTCTCTCGAACAAATACCAATTAATCTACCCCTTTCGCTAATATAAGGTTGATTGTTCTACCACTATATCAAGAACACAAAATATTGAATGACAATCACAATTCTTAACTCATAAATTAGTCCATTCTATTTTCTTTTGGTAGTCGATCCTGGAATTTCTTTGTTTCTGTATTTGCAGAGTATGAGTGTGTGACTTGTTATAATAAATTAGCAAGAAAGGAAGGGCTTTATTATTACCCAACCAAGGAACTCACTCATAGACTCATCATCTACACAAACACGGACCTTTGAAGCTTAGCTATAACTAGATCATCTAAGTTTCTCTGAGCCCCATTTTCATCGAGAGATCAATATGAAGTTATTCTATCAACTGAGCAAGTCCCAATCGTGAAAATTAACCTTCAAGAAAATATATTCCCTATTATTATTTTCTCAAAAAAAAAAAAAACTTAGAAATTAAATTAGTATTTCAGATATGCAGAAGCCAGAAATATTGTACAAGAAAATTTTGAAGCACAAGAATGACAGCAAATTAGTGAACAACATTTTATAACAATACTAATAATTACTACAATTAATCAATATTATACATATTTGTTATTTCCAATATAAGACAGAAAACCAGTAGAAGAAATCCATTCCAAATAAAGAAAAGTGATAAGCAGAATCATTTTTAATTAGTGAAAAAAAAAAAACAGCAGAAACTGAAAGAATAAGTACAACGGGAAAAAGAACAAACCCACTTGAAGAAAAGGGCAGAACCATAAGGAGAATTCAAACTCTTTACAAAATACAGCTTTGTGTTTTATCTTAAGTTCAGTTTTTCTTGTTTATTGTTAAAACGGTTTAGAGCCCGTTTGCCGAGTTATAAGTTGCCGAAAATAGCTTATTTGATTGTTTGGCTGATCAGCTTATAAGTCATTTTGTACTTAAAATAAGCTTAAAAAAATAAGTTATCCTAACTTATTTTTTTTGACTCATAAGCTGTTTTCAGCTGATTTTTTTAAGCTAAGCCAAACAGGCTTTGGTTTTTCAGTTGGTAAATATTGGGAGGGGTAAGAATATAAAAAGAAAATTGAGTGAAATTATAGAGAAAATGATATAAATGGTCCCTTAGGTCTGAGAGTAAGCTCAAAATAGTCTTTTAAGTATATACTGTACAGTTTTTGATCTTATACGTTTGTCTAAAGTTAACATTTTTAATTTTCATCAAATATTTTAATATATTTGTTAGATTTAACGAAAATAGTTATGATTTCATATCTATTATTTGTTACAATTGAAGTGTTTTTGTACACATAAATTTATGCTCGCCTCTAAAAGAACTAAATTCAAATAAACCTCATACGGTAACATTGGATCCACTCTGGATTAATAGAAGTTTAGATGGTTTGTTTAAATGTATTGTTGGAGACAAAACTTAGAAATCGTGACTTAGCATTACCATTAGTCCCTTTGACATTGTGTATGGAGTGTTGGATACCTTCCTCGTTCTCTTATTAATCTTGTCACACCCCAAAAGAGAAGTCAGTGACTAACATTCAATGATGTTGATTCAGCATCAAACAAATCAGAATACATGTGCCAAGTACAAAGTGCCTTTACTAGTAACTTCATATTTCAAAATAACGAATTTGTGGAAACAAATAGATTGGCCCCTCGACTTTAACTTATCTATGTACAATTTAGCGGTGCTCTAGCACCCCTAAACTTCGACGCAGATTAGGTATAGTTATATATGAAATAAAATTTGAATATAAAAGTTAAAAAGCACTCTAGAAACAAAAAAGACAGTTGAGTGCTTTAATTTTCAGGCGGAACTTTAAGTGTTTGGAAGCTTGGGGGACCTGTTTTCGAACCTCTTGCCCAACATTTCATTTATTTTTTTCAATTTTAATGATGCTCAAAGTACAGCTTTTGGTCGCATCTTTTTCTTGTCCATAAGTATATGCTATCGGTAGCAACTTATATGAAAGAACATGAAGCACCCACAATCCTTAAATTCTGGGTCCATCTTTTCCTTGTCCGTAAGTATATGTTATCGGTAGCAACTTATATAAAAGAACATGAAGCACGCAAAATTCTTAAATCCCGGGTTTGACACTGCTTTAACATAAAGTAGATTAAAGGTCTGCATACACTCTACCTTCCTCATATTTATTTATGGGATTTCACTGGGTATGTTTGCTGTTGTTATTGTAAATTTATTAAAATTGCGATACAAATTTTCTTACAAAAAGACTTGCAACAATCTTTTTCCTACAAAATTCATTTTGTACATTAATTTTAATTTCAGAAAAAATAAAATTCTCTAATTTCTTTGTCTACATCTCTTCACTTGTACTTTTATACTCCCTTCGTTCCAATTTATGTGAACCCATTTGACTGGGCACGATATTTAAGAAAGAGTGAAGATTTTTTAAACTTGTGGTTCAAAATAAGTCTTGAATATTTGTGTGGCTGTAAATCATTTCATAAAGTGAATTTGTTTCCTAGTTAGAAAAGAGGTCATTCATTTTGATACGGACTAAAAGAAAAATAGGTTCACATAAATTGAAACAGAGGGAGTATTATTTTATACAAACACATGTTTTGAAGTTCAAATAATGGCTTCGAAGGCCCTTTTCCCAAACTTAAATATTGTAGCGAAAAAAATAAAATAATAAACTAAAATATAATATAAAGCCCTATCTCTTCTAAGACATACCCAATAAGTCATTCGTGAGTATTATTATTACTTACTTTATTAAGAGCATGAATTGGGGATGGTTTCGTCGTTCACCTTCAACTCATGTGTAAAGAAAAAAAAATGGACCGCATCACCTCCAAATTCATGTTAAAAAAAAAAAAAAAAAAAAAAAAAAAAAAGTGGACCTCATATTAAAAAAATCAATATAAAAAAAAAAAAGTTCACCCTATATTAAAAATCAAACAATATTCATATAATTTTCAAAGTATCCCATTAAGTCAATAATGGTGGATTCATTGTCATATGCGTATCAACCCATTAGTGGGAGCAAATGAAATTATTGTGCAGCAAAAAACGTGGACCCCATATTAGTGCTTTTCTTCAAAAGATTAAGTAGTCAAACCATACAATTTCCTTTCTTTTCTTATATTAGCCTGAGATCTAATCTAGATATTTAACTGTTGTATTTGCTATTCCGCCATGTCATTTATCTGTTATGTTTACTAAAATAAATATAATTAAAATATTTATATTTTAAAATAAGATAGAACTTAATTACTTTTTCATTTTTATTCTTACTCTAATAAATGTGAAAAGAGATTAATATCGTAAAAGAAAAAATAATATTAAATGGATATCAACTAACAAATAAGGTAAATTACTCAAACTATAATGCTAATTGACGTTTCCTTAAAAAAATGTGTAAAAGACAATATGACAAGTAAAATGAGCTAAACCAAGAATATTCACCAAAAATTAAAAAATAGTAATTCTTCGTTTAAATAGAAAATCAAATTTTTACTTTGTTTCGTTTGAAACGTGTCAAATTAATTTAATAATTTGAACTAGAATTATCCAAATCAAAATTTGATAAAAAATAATAAGTATTGTTTAATTCCAATCTACATATATTAACAATAGCATGTTTTACACCATTAAATTAATCCAATTAAAATTCAAAGTATCAACTGTTGTTTAAATATTGATATTATTTTGTCTCAAAGATAGGAAAATAATTTCCTTTCAAACAAGACTTTTCTTTTAAAAAGTATTAATAAATTTTTGCAAACTTTGTATTCGTAGCAAACACTAATATAATAAAGTTTTGGATACGGAGCACAAACTACAATGTTATATTAATCGAGTTTTGAACATAATATACATATATATGCATAAAAACAGTGTAAATTTATGTATGTTTGTTAGCAATATAAAATATATATATATATATATATATATATATTATCACTACCCAAACACAACTACATACACATAGATACACTATAATCCAAAGTGTTGCGCACGGGCATACACCATCTATCCTATTAAAAGAGCTACTCCACTCCAAAGTATGCAAAGGGGTATTGCTAAATGACCTAACTTGTTTTTGACACAAATTGGCACAGTACGTGTATAAAGTTTACATTAATCTTAATGAAGAATGACTTCAACAGTTGGTATTTCCTTTCAAAAAAATTCCATCTAAAACAAAACAATTATTATACTTAAGTAAGTTTAAACTTTTCGTTTTTCAACACCTAAAACTTATAAATAGTCTTGTGTAAAGATTCACTTTAATTTTTCTGGCTCAAATTTTTATATATTTATACATACACCTAATTTAGCTATACGGTCAACAGATTTATACGACCTACCAATACAAACTACATGTTAATGTACCCTAAAAATATCTAATGCGACCTACAATATGGGTGACTTTGATTAAAACATTGAATTATCTCAATTCTACATACATCTAGTTAACTATTCGGTCAACTTATTTATAAGACCTACCAATACAAACTACATGTTAATGTAGCCTATAAATATCTTATACGACCTACAGTATGGTTGACTTTGATTGAAACATTAAATTATCTCAATTTAGTTAAGTATTAAATTTAAAAAATGAAGTAGCCAGTAGTCAACACTATGTTTGACTCTAATTGGAATATTAAATTATCTCAAATTAGCTAAGTATTAGATATAATTGAGTAGCAATTAGAAGGCATTGATTTATTTCAATCAATTTCTTTTAAAAAAAAAAACAGAAAAGGTAACAAACAATCAACACTATGATTGACTTTGAATGAAAGATTTAATTTAGTAAAAATTTAGATAAGTACTAGATATGATTGAGGAACAATTAGCAAATTTTGATTTCATTCAATCAATTTTAAAAAAAAAAAAGACAAACAATGAATGAAACAAGCATTCAACGCTACGATCGACTGTAATAACATTGAATTATTTCAATTTAGCTAAATATTATATAGGATTAAGTAAAAAAATTACTAAGTTTTGATTCAATTCAATCATTTTTTAAACAAAATAAACGGGATTTCTTCAAAAAATAAAAATAAAATTAAAAATACGCAACTTTTGTATGTAATTTTGATTTTTTTTCCTGGTGTTTATAAAATATTCATAGGGTATATTAACATGTACTCAGGTTTTATTGGTAGGCCGCATAACTAGGTCGACGTATACCTAAACTAGGTGTATGTATAAAACAAATTAGAGGGAAAACATGAACTGAATCATTACACAAGATCAATTTATGAGTTCTAGGTATTGGAAGAATGAAAAACTTAAACATATTTAAGTGTAATAATTGCTTTGTCTCGGAGAGAAAAAATTTGAAAAAAAAAATGTCAGATGTTTGAGCCACTTTTCATTAAGAATAAAGTGGAATTTGTGTCAAAACGAGCTGTGTCATTTAACACTAACCTACGCAAAAACCAACAATTTGCAATATCTTGGAAACAGAAACTGGGATCTCTGCAGAAGAAACCTCAAGACTTTGGAAGCAACAAAATTGTAATTATCATTTCTGTGTGCTTTTGAAACTTCCAAAGTAATTGAGCATGGCACGACCACCTCACAAGTCACAAGTTCCCGTGCTGCAAATTAGAACAACTTCTAGAGTATTAGTACTACTTTATGATGTTGTAGCAGCTGTGATTCATCAGTGAAGATAAATGGAGTATGCTTATGGCAGAAGTATCCTGAAGCTCTTCATGTATAGGGCATGTCAGTTTTTGAAATTCAAAGAAGTTACTAGTACATTGAAATACCATCAGTGCAATCTACTCTGTTAATTAGTTGTTGTCTACAAAAATAGTGATTTAGTGCCACTTGTGTTAAAGCCAACAAAAAAAAAAAAGTGCAACTTGTGAATAAAATATTAAGATTGGATAGGATTTGGACAATAAAAAGAGCAAAAATTTGAAAATTATGCTGTGTTCATACTCCATACTCAGCCAAAATGTTGCTATTTATGTGTATAGGCTTCAATTCAATACTTAGCCCACTAACTTGAAGCACTATCTCCATGTCCAGCATGATCTAGGAGAATCACTAAACCATATTGTTTACTGTTTAGAATAAACATCCACTAACTTATCCTCTTCAACCCTTTACTTATTTTACTCCACTTCACTCGATCTTGGAGTTGGATCAGTAGTACTGTCTAACTTGATTTTTGAAAAATCAGTAGTGCTTTCACTTATTTTCATGTTATTTAATACACCCTCCAACCAAGTTGATGGTAAATTAATAGCAGGCCAAGTTTTTAGAAAGTTAAAAATATATGTTTTTAAAGAGAAAGTTGAGATGTATGATCAAGCTTTCGGGAAAAAAATAAGTATTTTTGAATAAGAGCGTAAACTGATCTTTTTGAAAATAAAAAATGTATGTTTATTTTTGAAGCACTTTTGAAACATTAGTCAAGCACAAATATAGTTCTAATATTGGTAAACATGTTTTTTTTCAAATTAATTAGCAAAAAAAAAAAAGTTGATCTCTAAAAATATTTTTGTCGAAAATACTGATAAAAGCACTTTTCAAATAAGCAGATTATTTTGATTGTCCAAGATTACGTAAGAAAACCATCTATTCCACTGACCACGGACGTGACTTTTCACTCTTCGACAAAAAGCAACTTCATTCCTCAGCTAACATAATAATAATTAAAAAAGAAAACGACTAGCACACTATGAGCCTGTTTGGATTAGCCCAAAAAAATGACTTTTAAGCATAAATGTTTAAAGTACTTTTAAGTGTTAAAGTTATTTTATAAATAAACAGTTATGTGTTTAAATAAAAGTGCTTAAAGGGTTTTAGAAGTAAAGGTAGTATTGGAATTAACAGAAAATATAAGGAATAAAAAAGTAAAGTTGTTGGTCAAATCAAAATGACTTTTAAGCAAAAAAAAAAAAAATTTGGGGTTGAGCAACTTCTTGGTTTTGATTTCTTTTAAGCACTTTTTAACTTAATTTAAGCTATTTTCTATTTTTATTAAATACTCAAATAAGTTAAAAATGACTTATAAGCTGATTTGACCAACTTATAAGTCAATCCAAACGGGCTCTATAACTTTTCTCTTTGCAGATGTGCACATAAATCACAATATTTCGCTACCTCAATAATTTTGATCATTGCTCATCACATTAATGCCATCTCCACCTCAACGGTATAGACAGCACATCTAATTAGTATGCAACAAATAATTTTTTAGCAATGTAATGACCCATTGCGCATGTAATTTATGGAAGGCATGCCATTAACCGATGTCATGTGTAAAACTCATCCATTCTTAATTAGAAATTAATTTAAAATTTAAAATCAGAATTCTCAAAATTTAATTTCGTCTAAATAATTCTAGATAAGAAGTCTATTTCGCTTTATAGATATTTTCCTAATGTTTATTTTTTTATACTTAACTTCTGATAAGTTTCGTTAGTCTTTGACAATATCAAGATATAGTGTCATCAATTATCTAGCTATAATGTATGAACTTGAGTCCTTTAATTGCAAGTGACTTTGAATAGTAATTGTGCGCTTTATTGCTGACAAAAAATAGGTACCAGTATCTCGAATTGAGTTACTGAATCTTGTAATAGAACATCAGTTAATTGCAAAAGAAATACAATTTTTAAGATTCACGCTTAAGTAAGTGTCTAGTATACTAACTAAACTAAGGTACGTAATTAGAGCGAGGAACATCAGGTTATAACAAAGCAACAGAGGTTAAATAGCTCTACACAATATAAATATGAATTAAAGGGAACAAATTTTGAATATAATGTGATTAAATATTTGTTTTATGGAAGACAACAAAAAAGCATTTCTTAATTACGAAGTAAACAATGTAAGGAACAAATGTCCTTGCATGTAACAGCTAGTTTGTACACTTGTCAACTTATTTTCACGAGACACATAGCACGTCTCACTCTCTTTGTTGGCAACTGTAAAATGAGTTTAAACTTTCACTTCACTTCTGTACTTCTTGTTCTATATACCACGTGGAGTGTAAAGAATTTCGAGAAAAATAGCTTCAACTTTTGTTCTGATTAAGTCCCTAGAATATTTATAAGAGGCAAAGTACTTGTTTTAATTTGACTCCTGCTGATTCAAGTGGTGACCAAAAGGGGAATATAAAAATGAAGGTTCGTTCTATACTTCTGATTTTACTACTTTTCACTTTATTTTCACTGAATCTTCAAAATAGAAGTTTGATTTTTGTACCTTTGGTGTTAGTTTTCAATTAGTCACTCTCACTTTTCTCAGAGAAATTTTGGATTTTACCCAAATTGGTAGTAGTACAACTAAGGAGAATTCTTGAAATTGTAGTAGCAAAATACTATGCATGTGTTTATTTTTGTAAGTTTGTGGATGTAGTGCATATTTAGTGGATTGTAAGTCAGTAAATTTTTTGGTTTAAGTTACTAGTTCATACTAGATATGGGAAATAACGCCTCATAAATCATGCTACTGATGGTGTTAATGCATCCTGTTAGTGGTTGAGTTAATTAGATAACTTTGACGCCTTTAAATATATATTGACATATGCTGTAGTATTCCGTCCCAATTTATGTGGCGGACAGTTTTTCTTTTCTAAAATATAAATAATATTCTTTTCATATTTTATATTATTAATTATTGTGATTTATAACATTTTTTTTATGTAATAATTTTCAAATATGTAAATTTTATTTTAAAAACATTTATCTATTTGGCTTTTTTCACCTTTTTGGAAAAAAAGTTTACTTTATTTGAAAATCAGTGTTTCTCCGTGGAAATTTCAAATACAACCTGAAGTTCTATTTGAGATTTGAAAAATACCTAAAATCTTTGTTTGAATATTCAAACAACCAAATATTCTTTGAAAAAACTATAAACAAACACAACTCCATCGCCAACTCCAACTTCAAGTCAAAATTCCAAATGAAGTGAAAAATATTTGATCTTCATGGCCAAACGCCTACTTAAAGATCTTATGTCCGTATTCACGATCAACATTAAGAAATTTGACACATAATTTGGGACAGAGGGAGTATTTGGTTTATGTGTGAGAAGATTGCAGCAAACGTTTCTTTGCTCTAAATGTATAATTCGAGTAAGAACTTTTGGAACATTGTCTTGGAGGGTTTTAACTTATATATGCTAACAGTAATTTTACACACCAGCTCTGTAATTTAACATGATGTAGCACCTAGTCTGTTAGTAATTTCACTTTTTACGGATGCTACCTGTAATTATCTTTTAGCTAATTCTGAGTGTGTTGAAGTTACAACAACTAATAGTACTCCCTCCTCCCAAGATACTAGTCACGTTTCGGTTCTCGAGAGTCAATTAGACTAATTTTCGGAGCTAAATTAGATTAGTTTAATTCATTGTTTTAAAATTAAAATTTAGATATGCAGAAATTATACAAAAAAGTACTATAAGTTGCAATTATTTTCATATCAATATGACAAAAAATACATCTTAAAATGTTGGTCAAAGTTCAAGTAGTTAGACTCTTGAGAAGCGAAATGTCACAAGTATTTTGGGTCGAAGGGAGTACGTTTTTGTCTCAAAAAAGTTGGGGTCGGCTAAAAACAGTAGTGAACTCGAAAATGTGCTAACAAAAGTAGTATTGTACTTTATGCATGTGAAGGTTCACGAGACTCGATCTCAAGCGCATGCAGCAAGTGAAGAGAAAAAGGTGACGAGGAAACAAAAGGCAGAGAGCAAGAGCCAAGACTCTGCCTCACCCAAAAAGGCAAAAACTGAAGAAGATGCTGGCCCGGAAGATGGAAAATCGATGGCCGATATTAAAGCCGAGTTTGAGAAGTTCTGTAAGACTATAATCGAGCATCTCTCAGTCAAGCAAATGCGTGAAATCCTTGAAGCAAATGGCCAGCATTCCGCTGGTGACGATGATGCTGTTGTTCCTAGATGGTAAGTAAATACAGTGTGTTAAAAAAAAATGTTGCACCATAATGACTGTATAATTGAGATGAACTTCTGCATCATAAAGGTGATGAATATTATTCACTCTGATTCATTTTCTGTGGCATTAGTACAATTTATGGTGTCAAAAAAGTGGTTCTTCTTTTTAACAATTGTTCTTTCCGAGTATTTTTAATATTTTGAATCTTTAACTATTGTATAGTTTCTAAATATGTAAATTTAGTTTAATATATATATATATATTTGCACTGTATAGCCGTCCACCAAAATAATAGCCCCTAAATGTATATTTTTTGTATATTAATGTATGTATACATATACATATTTTATACATAACTAGAGTATATTTTTTGTACATATGGCTAGCAGTTGTAGTTATTTTGACAAGCGGCCAAATGTGTAACTTTCCCTTTCAAAAATTTTATATTTGAAACCAGAACGACTCCAAATCCCGCTACATAAAAATGGAACGGAGGTAGTGTATATAATCTATAATAATATTGGACCGAGATAGACTAAAGTTGAGTGACCGGACCTATGTGAATTCAATTATTCATATAGCTGAATTTTAGACTAAAGTTGAGTGACCGGACCTATGTGAATTCAATTATTCATATAGCTGATCTTAAAATTGAGGCATAGTTATTGTTGTTTCATGCGCGGTTTATTGTGATTCTTCCTTACTCAACCTTCTCTTGCACAGTCAAGACATAATGTTCTTTGGGCCGCTGGACAATTGTCCCATTTGTGGTGGCAAGTTGGAATGTGATGGCGACAGTTATCATTGTGTTGGAGATTATAGCGAGTGGTCGAGTTGTATTTACAGCACTAGGGAACCACCAAGAAGAGACGAGTCTCTCAAACTCCCTAAATCTGTTGAAAGTACTCCGATCTCCCCTAAATCTGTTGAAAGTACTCCGATCTCCGATGTAATGTCGTAAAACTTCTCTTTACATCTCTTGTTGTGAGATGGAAAAATTTGACCATTTCTGTATGTTCTCGTAGCTGATCAAGAAATGTGGAGACCCCAAAAAGAGCCGTCCCCGAAGGGAAATATCTGCCCCAAGAAAGCCATTTGATGGAATGATGATATCTCTAGCTGGTCGTCTCACTCGAACCCATGTATGTACTTCAGTTTATGTCAATTTGGCCTCATTTTCATGTATGTTCATGTTGATAAGAGTTTGTTCTCTCTGCACAGCAATACTGGAAATCGAAAATTGAGAAATATGGTGGAAAAGTGAACAACGCTATCACTGGTAACTGTTCAGTTTAATTTTGTTATGTATTTTGACTTTCCTAAGTTGCTTGGAAACTAAAAGTGTTCCCTCTGGCAGGGGTGTCTTGCCTAGTAGTTTCTCCAGCTGAGCGAGATCGCGGTGGCTCATCTAAAGTAGCTGAAGCTGTGTATGTATATTTAATTGACACTTCATTAGTTGGATTAATTATTGGGCCTTTCATATTGTAACGATAGGTGCCAGAGGTGGATCCAGTATTTGATCTTGCTAAATTTAATTTTTATGTTCTTACCATTGAACCTATTGCACTTTTGCAATTATGGGCTTTGAACTTAATTTTATAGATAGAGAGAAATTGATGCATAATATGCACTCTAAAAATTAGAGAAATTGACATAAATGACCACCTACCAAAATAATAGCCAACAACTGTATATTTATGTACATTAATGCATAATATACATAAAATGTACATTTTGATACATAATAGTGTGTATTTATTGTATGTTTGGCTAAAGAATGTAATTATTTTTTGCCAACGGGTCAAATGTGTAACTTTCCCAAAAATTTATTGGGTTCAGCTGAACTGGGTGTGTTGCATTCGCCTCCGATATGAAGTATTATTGTTTCTCAGGGAGAAGGGTATACCCGTGGTGAGGGAGGCTTGGTTGAGTGATAGTATTGAAAAGGAACAAGCCCAGCCTTTAGATGCATACGACATTGCCAGTGACATTGCGGTAGAAGGTAGAGGTATTCCCCTTGATAAGATGGATCCGAGTGCGGAGGCACTCGAAACCATAACATCTGAGGTATGCTTGACCCTTTTACTCATTTTTGCTACTTAACTTTGAGGGTTGCTTCAAATATTGTCTTTTGTTTGTTGCAGCTTAAAGTGTTTGGAAAAAGAGGGGTCCACAAAGACACGAAGATGCAGGATGAAGGCGCAAGAATATTGGAGAAAGATGGGCTATTGTATAATTGTGCATTGTCTGTTTGCAACCAAAAGAACAAACTCAACAAGTAATGCCCGCAAGTTCTGCAGTTTTTTTAGTTCTTAAATAGTCTCTACTGCTACGGAAAGTGATTTTTCGAATTGGTGCAGCTTCTGTATTATGCAACTCATCATGTCACCGGAGAATCGTTTGCATATGTACTATAGAAAGGGAAAAATCGGTGATAGCATAAGAGCGGACGACAAGCTAGAGGAGTGGGAAAATGTTGATGATGCAATTAAGGAGTTTGCTAGGCTCTTTGAAGAGCTGACCGGAAATGAGTTTGAATCCTGGGAAAGGGAAAAGAAGATTCAGAAGAAACATCACAAGTTTTTCCCTATCGATATCGTATGTCCCTTCTTAAATAATTTTGTTCTTTGAAAACACTTATGTAGCATTTGCTAAACATTATAGCATGATTCAACTGTGTAGGATGATGGAGTAGAGGTTAGGCATGGAGCGCTCGGACTAAGGCAACTTGGTTCTGCCGCTGCACATAGTAAGCTTGATCCCGCGGTAGCAAATTTCATGAAAGTCCTTTGTAGTCAGGAGATCTACAGGTATTACTCCGTTCAAATTGCATGCGGTTTCTATCATTTTCTTGCACCTGAAACAAACTTAAGTCTCGTATGCTGGATGAAGGTATGCTTTAATGGAGCTGGGACATGATTCACCGGAAATTCCTACAGGGATGCTTACAGATCTTCATTTGAGAAGATGTAAGGCTTTCTGGACTTCATGCGTTTGTTATTCGAGGTAATGAACCTTCCAAGAATTCATATACCTTGCGTCTACAGGTGAAGAAATTATCCTGCATTTCGTGGAGAAAGTAAAAACAATGAAGGAGACAGGACAGGCAGCAGAGGGTGTTTGGTATGAGTTCAGTCAAAGATGGTTCACGCTCTTGCCGTCTACAAGGCCTTTTACTTTTAGGGACTATGCTGATCTTGCTGAGCATGTAAAATCCATTTCTGTGTTTTTCCCCAAATCTTTAGCATTATATATTTAGGTATTTATCTTACTGTTTGCAAATTATCAAGGCTGCATCTGCCTATGAAACTGTTCGGGACATCAATGTTGCCTCGCGTATTATAGAAGACATGTCTGGCTCTACGCTTGATGATCCTCTCTTTGAGCGTTACAAGAAACTAGGCTGTTCTGTTTCTCCCTTGGAGAAAGAATCAGATGACTACAAAATGATATCGAACTACTTGGAGAAAACTTACGAGCCGGTTAGAGTTGGAGATATGGTAAGATTTATTTTCCTTTCCAACTTGTCTCTTTCAAATTTTTGAGCCGTATGTATGGTCTAAAATGCATGTTTCACCAGAGCTATGGGGCATCAGTTGAGAATATATTTGCTGTTGAACTTAGCGCTTGCCCTTCCCTTGATGAGATCAAGAAATTGCCAAACAAAGCTCTTCTTTGGTGTGGTAAGTAATCTCTAAAAATTGGCATATACATCTGGGCTGATGATTGTTTCATGACGATGAATGCTATTGTTGATCAAATGATATTGACGTCAGGTACAAGGAGTTCAAATCTTTTGAGGCACTTGCAGAAAGGTTTCTTGCCTTCAGTTTGTTCACTTCCCGTGTCGGGATACATGGTAGAGAAATTCATCTACTACGAAATATTTTTAGTTTTACATATTCACTCACGGTTAATATATGTGAGCAGTTTGGAAGAGCCATCGTTTGCTCGGATGCTGCAGCAGAAGCAGCAAGATTTGGTTTCACAGCTATAGACAGGCCGGAAGGTTTCTTGGTATTAGCAGTTGCTTCGCTAGGAGAAGCAGTTAAAGAGTTTTCGAGTCCTCCTGAGGTAGTAAAGAGGTTATTGAAGAAAAATACGTACTCAAATATTAGTTTGTTGTTCGATCTGATCGTCTTATTTTTTATATTTGCGAGCAGGATACTGGAGACTTGGAAGAGAAGAAAATTGGAGTAAAAGGACTTGGAAGGAAGAAGACCGATGAGAACGAGCATTTTGTCTGGAAGGATGATATTAAAGTACCTTGTGGTAAGCTGATTCCGTCGGAGCACAAGGATAGCGTCCTCGAGTACAATGAATATGCTGTCTATGACCCAAAACAGGTAAAAGACATTATACCATTGTCAATATATGAGATTAGTAACATGGATGAATTTTATTTTTTAACGTCGTAAAGTGTATGCAAGTTGGATCCAAATCATGGAGGCTATTGCTTGTTTGTGGTTAGAAGTTTAATTAATATAGGGAAAATTACCTTTTTGGACCATCTAAAAAAATAATAGCTGACAAATGTATATGTTTTGTGTATAGAGTATAAATATACATGTAATATACATATTTTATACATAAATATACATAATCAGTGTATATGTTTGTATGTTTTGGCTAACGCTCGTAAATAATTTCGGCTGACGGCCCAAAAATGAAAAACCCTTTAGCTTACGCTCTTGTTTTATTGACATTTTACTATTGTTCTTTTTCTCAAGGTGAGCATAAGGTACTTGGTGGCAGTGAAGTTTGACGAGCAAGGTGTAGTATGTGATACAACTGAGCCCGAGCAATAGTGGAAAATGGACCAGACAAGTGTTGTGCATGACTGCATGCCATATTTTGCTTCTTCTCCTATGCTTACCACAAGGGACTTTAGTGGTTTTTGTTTTTGGCAAGGAAGGAAAATGACTTTGTTTTGTGGATGATGTACGTAGTTCCCTTATGTGGTAGATGTTAACCTCGTTTTGTGTATGATGTACATAGTTCTCTTATGTTGTAGATGTTAAGCTGTTCCCTTTTCTTTTACTTATTGCTGCAACTACTTTGTGTTGGTCCATGTATGACCACACGCTCTTTCTTTGTCCTGAAATATTTCTCATTTTCTGGCCCATTTGACATTATTTATTGTCGAAGCTTTCGGCTATCTGTTCCTCATATTCTAGGAGCCAGGCACACTATTTCTAAAATGAAAAGTAAATGAGTTTATTAATAAGGAATCAATCAAGATAAGTATAGTATTCGAATTAAAAGATCTGTCTCGAAGCCCTGGTGGCATCTTGCTTCAAGTTGAGTGCGCACCCCTCTAAAAATCTCTTAAGACATGAGAAATGATCGACGTAGCATCGTCCGGATCGAAATTGTAATATTAAAATATTTAGAGGTTAAATAAAGAAAATTAGGAGCTAAACATAAACAAAAGAGGTTTTCCAAAAGGATAAGTCATACCTGATTCCCTCAGGCTCGATGAGGAGTCTGTTATACATGCTCTCACGCCAGGTTGTGGAGCATCATGACCATGTGTAGCTGAGTGATTCGTGGTAAGAGTGTCGGGCTCAGAGCTACTATCTCAAAGGTAAAGATCTAATAGACCAAACTAATGGGGTATTCTCCGAAGTAGCATGTGATCTAATCGGGCTAGGAATGGGGTATTCTCCGAAGTAGCATGTGATCTAATCGGGCTAGGAGTAGTTGTCGGAGTTCCACTAGATGGCAATCGCTGAGGTATGAAAGGCAACTGAGTGAAGCCTTGTGGAGCAGCATAATCCGTCGGCACACCATCAGAGGGGTGTAGAAGCGTTTGACTGTAGCCTTGGGTCAGCCAAGTATAGTGATGCAACAAAGCGGCCTATGGTGGGAGAGATGGCGGCGGGGAGTTAGATCTAATATGTATTGCTATGTTTGATGACAAAAGGTTATATCGCTATAAATGGTAAATATTAATCTATTATAGCATGACCATATAAAAAGCCCTAGGTACCACACACGACACATTTAAGCCAAAAAGTTATGAATGGCAGTAACACGCAAGGCCTATATTAGTATTTCCTAAGTCCTAATTCTAGCCCTAATCAAAATAAACTCATAGGTCAGAGGGCAGTTAGTGAGCGTCTGAGAGAGATTGTGCGAGCAACATCAGCAACTAGCGACCGCCGATGGCGATTCTTATTCACGTTGTCAAGGTACATATTTTCTCTACTATCTATTCCAAATAGTTTCTTTTCGTGTGCATCTTCGATGGTTGGCTTGAAATGACATTTTTGCTTGATTTCGAATTTCTATTTTTGAGAAATCTGACAAATAATAGCAGCATTCAGGAAGTTGTTGCAAATCTACTGGATTTTGCTGCCTCAAACCCCAGTACCTCAAGAGTCTTATTCCAACTTCCTGTGACCAGCATATTCCTCTTTGGAATCCAAGCCAATTCATTGACTGGAAGGTCATGTTAGACTACCAGATTGGGGAAACATTTTCGCTTGCTTCTCATAATCTTCAGAGAGGACAGTTGTTCCATCACCATTCCAAACCTGTGATACAACATGGATTAAATCTAGTTTATAGCGAGGCTGCTCTCTATGAGTTGTTGGATAGCCACAGAATGATTGTGTTTGATAGCAAGGCTACTCTGTATGAGTTGTTGGATAGGCACGGAATGATTGTGTCTGATAGCGAGGCTGCTCTGTATGGAAAGTAGATGGTCGATAGACATAGGGTTGTTGCAGCGAAAATGGTAGTGTTCCCACAGTACACGGTATTTTAGGCCCTCTCCAAAAGCAGACCAGATAACCCTCTCCGTTCACACAATAATGTGGGCGCCTTTTCAACCATTTTTGCTCGTGCTATTGCCCCCAGAAATTCTTGAATTTCTTATACTTGCTACAAAAGATGGTTTTTTAGCTGTTGCAAATTAATGAGATTGATCATTACTAAACAAAATTATTTTACATGAAAGAGAGATCAGAGATATATCTTTTCAAATTTATTAAGAAAAATAAGTATCATAAATTTAAATGTGCATGTATTTTGTCGCTTTGAGATTCACATTGATTATTCACACACGTGTGCTATATTCTTTATGTATAATTATTTTATTCAAAGCTTCTATTTATTTTGTTATATCGATAGTATTTTACAAAATCATGTACTACATGATTGGCATACACATGCAGCACACGTGACGAGAAACTAATATAAGTATACCTGCCTAGCTTCTTCTCTTCACACTTAGCTTCAAAGAAGAAAAATGCATAATTTATAAACTGCACGCAACTAAAGATGAGGCTTTTACTAGAGATCACATCTGAGTTGCATAACGATCTCGGCATGGTTCCATTGGATGGAGTTAATGATCCAGACATGCCTTACTTTTTTAAGATTTGTAATTTTGTAGATTCTCATTTTGTTTATAAGGATTATTTATTAGATCAACTTTTCTTACTTTCTCACTATTAAACATAGGGCCAAAATCGAAAAACATGATCGACAAAAAAATCGACTGCCGTCAATCGTTAACAAATACCATAAAATTAGTTTTATAGAAATCGATCGATGTCGTTTGATTTTTTAAAATCCTAGGCATATCCTAATTTGTCGCTTGACCCTTTTTTGAAATCTTTTTTAATTTTTTTTAAAAAATCGAACGACATCGATCGATTTCTATAAAGCTAATTTTATGGTATTTGTTAACGATTGACGGCAGTCGATTTTTTTGTCGGTCATGTTTTTCGATTTTGGCCCTATGTTTAATTGTGAGAAAGTAAGAAAAGTTGATCTACTAAATAATCCTTATAAACAAAATGAGAATCTACAAAATTACAAATCTTAAAAAAGTAAGGCATGTCTGGATCATTAACTCCGTCCAATGGAACCATGCCGAGATCGTTATGCAACTCAGATGTGATCTCTAGTAAAAGCCTCATCTTTAGTTGCGTGCAGTTTATAAATTATGCATTTTTCTTCTTTGAAGCTAAGTGTGAAGAGAAGAAGCTAGGCAGGTATACTTATATTAGTTTCTCGTCACGTGTGCTGCATGTGTATGCCAATCATGTAGTACATGATTTTGTAAAATACTATCGATATAACAAAATAAATAGAAGCTTTGAATAAAATAATTATACATAAAGAATATAGCACAAATGTGTGTGAATAATCAATGTGAATCTCAATGCGACAAAATACATGCATATTTAAATTTATGATACTTATTTTTCTTAATAAATTTGAAAAGATATATCTCTGATCTCTCTTTCATGTAAAATAATTTTGGTAAGTAATGATCAATCTCATTAATTTGCAACAACTAAAAAACCATCTTTTGTAGCAAGTATAAGAAATTCAAGAATTTCTGGGGGCAATAGCACGAGCAAAAATGGTTGAAAAGGCGCCCACATTATTGTGTGAACGGAGAGGGTTATCTGGTCTACTTTTGGAGAGGGCCTAAAATACCGTGTATTGTGGGAACACTACCATTTTCGCTGCAACAACCCTATGTCTATGGACCATCTGCTTTCCATACAGAGCAGCCTCGCTATCAGACACAATCATTCCGTGCCTATCCAACAACTCATACAGAGCAGCCTCGCTATTAACTAGATTTAATCCATGTTGTATCACAGGTTTGGAATAGTGATGGGACAACTGTCCTCTCTGGAGACTATGAGAAGCAAGCGAAAATGTTGCCCCAATCTGGTAGTCAACATGACTTTCCAGTCAATGAATTGGCTTGGATTCCAAAGAGGAATATGCTGGTCACAGGAAGTTGGAATAAGACTCTGAGGTACTGAGGTTTGAGGCAGCAAAATCCAGTAGATTTGCAACAACTTCCTGAATGCTGCTATGCACTTAATGTGAAACATCCTCAGACTGAGTTAAAGACATCACCAAAGTATCAAACATCCTCAGAGAAAATGTCTTTTGTTGTTCTGTACATGCGACACATTTGTGTTCTATCTTTTGATTTCTCTATATGCAGTCATGCAGTTAATTCATGGGAGTAGGAGTTTAAGCTTTGAATACTCAAAAAAAAAATGTGACTATATATGAAACATACACAAGCAATATACAAGTTGCTAGTAAAGCCGCTTAAAGTCCTAATTAAATGGCGTCCTAGGCATATACTAATTTGCCTCGACCGTTTTTTGATTTTTTTTTTTAATGTAAAAAAAACCGAACAACATCTATCAATTTTTGTAAAACTAATTTTATGGTATTTGTTAACGATTGAGCTCAGTCAGTTTCTCATTTTCTCAGTTTCTGGTGCTAACAAAACCAACCTAGCACAGTTGATTATATTAAAACAAATGTTAGAATTGAACCGATCGGTCGCAGTCAATTTTTTCCAATTTTGGCCATGTGTTTAGTAGCGAGAAAATAAGAACATTTGATCTACTAATTAATCCTTATAAACAAATGTGAATCTACAAAACTTAATTAAAATCAAATCTTAAAAAAGTAAGGCATGTCCGGATCATTAACTCCATCCAAAGGAACCATGCCGAGAACTTTATGCAACTCAAATGTGATCTCTGGTAAAAGTCTCTTCTTTAGTTGTCTGCAGTTTATAAATAACGCATTTTCTTCTTTTAGCTAAGTGAAGAGAATAAGATCAGCATGTATACTTATACTAGTTTCTCACTACGTGCGTTGCACGTGTATGTCAATCATGTAGTACATGATTTTGTATAACAATATCGACATTACTAACTATAAGCTTTGAATAAAATAATTATACATAAAGAATATAGCACAAATGTCTGTGAATAATCAATGTGAAGCTCAATGCGATAAATGGTCTGTTATACCCCATTTTAACCGGGTTAAAGTAGAGTACAACATATTGGTGATTCCTATTTCTGTTCATTTTAAGGAGTTAATTAAAGTACAGGAGTCGCCACCTAATTATTTATGGTAAATTAGGACACCTAAAGTTTATTATTTATCTAAAGTTGATTTTAAAGTCTACGAAACCAAATGATTCTAGGTAAGAGTTCAATTAGTCTAAAGAGAAGGTATTAGGCACCCTTTAAGACCCATTAACAATGGTTAACCGACCGGACTTATGTTAATTAATTAAGGCTAAAATGTAGATGTAATATTTAAATATTTAAGAGAATATCTTGTAAGTATTGCTAAAGTTGTAGATAGAAATAGTATGTCATTTAAAATAAAACTTGTAGAAAAGTAATAGTTGCTTAAAAGAGTTTAGTTACAAACAACTAAAAACGGGATGTGTAACGTTTATATGTATTTGGAGAAAATGAGTTATGTCAACTAACAAATTAAAAAGAGTTATTTAATAAAATTCCAAATGTTTTATAGAAAGACTATTAGCAATGTAAACTGTGCGAAGGTTGTTTTAAAACAAATATGTATTTCAAGTGTTGGAAAGAAGCTAAAGTGGAAGAATTATCCGCTGAACTAATTTGCCTTTTTATTTCTTAGAATAAGCTAACGTTAGTGTAAAATTTGTGAGGTCCCACTAATTCACTAGAATTCACCTAAATTAGGAAAACAAAATAAGATGAGATGTTAGTCATACAAAGCAGAAAAAAATACACAACAATAAAAATAAGGAAGAGAGGAAAAGGTTAAATGGATCTGGCCCATTTGTTAAGGCCCAACTGCTGCAAACTGTTCACATTATTGGGCTTAAGCCCAATAATTTTCTTTACATTGCTGCTGTGGGTTGTCCCTGTTTATTGGCTTTGGCCCAGATTCTTGTTTTCTATTTGTGCTATGGACAGAGGCTGGATAGGAAAGAGGTCATGCTGTTACGTTGGGCTTTTAGCCCAACACCGGATACGGGAGAAGGCGAGTCCCCTCGGACTCATATGTGATGTTCATGCATAAGAACAAAAGAAAATGATTAGTATATTATCAATGAATAAGGTTAAGCATATACAATGTAAACTAAAAAAAATCAGTAGCTTGTGTATATGGTGTATATGCCATGTATATCGCATAGCAGTAGCATAATAGCAAAGAGGAAGAAGGAGAGTAGAAGGGTTTCGCATTAGTTCAATATCAGTACGCACATATATAATGGTGCACTTTGACATAATACAAACATTTATCGACGGTGGAAAACTCATGACCAGTATAAAAATGACATGCGATGAACCATTTGTCTTGTTTTAGTCATGAAGATGTTTAAGCATGGATAAATTGTAGTCTAAACTATCCAAGAGGGAAATGACTCTCCAATCCCTTAAATCGCAGGATGGGATAACCACAAAATAAGATGCAACACAAACACTAGAAAATAGGCAAACTTGCACAGTAGTGGCAGTGTACTCCACAAAACTAACTGGCTGCATCCCATACTAATGCACAGAAAAAGAAGTGGCAATGAACAATGCAGGGAAAACTGCACAATATGCCTCGGCAAACTGCATCTGCACAGCAGTGTCAGTGAACAACATTAACTACAAACATGCCTAGGCGACAGCAGCTATTAGCAGTGACACTGAACTTCACAAAATTGACCACGATACTAATCATACAACTTTCAGATAAAAGAAGAGACACCAATGCTTGCTTCTGCCCAACAGCAACTGTCATCACATTTTCACTAAGCTAAATTCCCAAAATATCAAACGACAGGGAGGGGGGGGGGGGGGGGGGGGGGGGGGGGGGGGGGGGGACAGAGGGCAATATCATTCTTCCATATACACAAATATGCAAACAGTAACAGCAGAATTAGTACAGGGAATTAATTAATTTGGGTTGTTAACAGGGCAAGGCACAAGTAACAATTGTATCACTTAAGTTGACAGAAATTTGAGAGTACAATATGATCTTAAGTTTAAAGGTTAAACTGTAACAATCAAGCAACAAAACTACAGATAGCTCCTACTGGCCCCTATGGAAACTAACATAAATAAGCCTTAAGTATGCTATCGTATCACGTTAGCTTCACAACAGAACAAAGAGAATAAGATTTTGAATCAAACTATAAGTAGGAAACGAGGCAGGCTTAAACAAAATTCATCATTGAGCACATCTGAGCATATCTGAGAATACATTCAGGCTATAAAGTAGGAAGAAAGGATTATACTTTATTCTAAACCAATCAATCACAAATTTCGAAAAGAAACATCTAATGACCTTAAGAGATCACATTATGAAGGGTTAATGCAAGGACTAAGACCAAACAGCATATGGACATGTACAAGATTCAAATTGAAACCCAAACAAGGTTACCATTCATATCATGAGACTATACTAAGTAAATAGATACAAACATGCCAATGTCTAATCTCACTTATCTATATTAGATAAGAATGACACCTATCACTAACACTACCAAACAGTATTTCAACACAGGCTAAAGCTAAATAATAACATATACAAACCACTAGCACATGAACCTTCTCATAATTAAATACATATTAGAGATAGTCAAAGTAGTCGAGCAAATATCTTACTTTGAATCAACAGGCCAAAACACAAACATGAATCAAGCACAGAGTTATTAAGGTATGTGACTGACCAGACTAGGCAAGGATCAGGTTCAAATAGGGTATGGACTAAACAGCTTCTAATGAATACCTAACTGGACAATTTCCACTTTAAACAGAATTTATAGGAATGCCAATGATTAGGTAAATTTATCTTAACTCAGGTGAGGTTAAAGCAGTAACTAAACCAGGCTAAACCAACCAATGCATACAAACCAGATAACATCATAGCATGTATGATTCCTAAACTAAGCTACCAAAAAAAACTAATGTTAGAAAAACTCATGAATTGACTAAATTATAGATTAAGAGGAGAAACATATCAGACAAATATATAAAGGGCCCATTAATAGACTAATCTATCCGAAGTCAGTAAAGTGGCACTAGACATCATATTAAACCAACCAAAACAGGAAACTTAAACTTACAAATGCAAGACAATTATGGAGATGATTCAGTGCCGATCTGTCTTAATCACATACACAATATACCTAAGATATACGCACCACGGTGTGTATATCAGATGTATATCGAATGTATATCTCCTTCTTACCTTGATAACCCACTGTATATCCTATGTATATTCGACTTTAAATAGGTTATGAGTCCTGGAAATTCAGTCTAGATATCCAAAAATACAGTATACGTCTTTTAAATTCATTTTAGCAGTTATCAACCTATCCTAACAGCTCCCAAACATCAAACAAATAAAGGACAACAAAGAAACTGCATAACGACTACGAAAAGCAGAAATAAGCTAGAATTTTGATTTAAGCAGAAACTAAAGATTAAAAACAATGAGTGTATCAAGGTTTACCTTTTTTGTGTGCAATGAACTGGGGTGTCGACGTCTCGGATTTATGCTCGAACTCGAAGAACCCGATTAAAGTAACAAAAGTTTCCAACCAAAAACAAATAGAGTAATTGTTGGCTGTTCTTTTTTCGAGTAAGGCTATCTTTGATGATTAAAACTTGTGTTTTGTAGGGGATTTTGTGGTTCCAGATCCTTGGGATTTTTCGGTCTCCCCCTCCTCGATTCAACTCACCATCCTTTTATAGAGTTTGGGTTTAAGAAGAGAGAAAGATGGAAGAGCGTAAGGGAGCGGAGGAAAAGGATGAGTGGATAGGAGCGTGGGAGACAAGGGGAAGTGGAGAGATAGGCGTGGGGGACAAGGAGAGGTGGAAGAGAGCGTGGAGAGAGAGAGAGATGAGTGGAGGGGAGCGTGGTGGTAAGGAGATGAAGATAGAGGAGAGATAGAGAGCTGAAGAGGAATGGGGGTGTCGGCTGAAGGGTTAGGTTTTTAGGAAAATAAAATTGGGTCGGGTTGAGGTGTTGGGCTGGATATTTAGGTTTAAAAGGTGGGCTGGGTGAATCAAACATATGGGCTGGTCTGAAATATTGGGGTGAATTAATTAGAGTATGGGCTAATAATTTGGCTGAATTATTGATCCTTTCTATTTAATTATTTTTGGGCTTCTAATTTAATAACTAGTACACTTATTTACCATGATAAATATAAAAGAAAAAAAAGACTTGATAAAGTATAATTAATTTAACGAACACAAAAATTCGAAGATAAAATGATGACGAGCCATTGTGATAAAGTAATGCTCGTAATGTTGATAGTAAAGTAGTGAAAATTAGTGATAGTGAAAATAAAATGTTCAACTCGTCAATAAATTTAGAAGCTCAAAGAAATAAATTGAAATAAAGGAGGGACAAAATTGGGTGTCAACATGGTCGAATGACAAAAATTCTTTACGATATGTACATTTTAAATATGAATATGAGTAACATCAATTATGGTTGTAAATGTTCACATCTCAAAGTTTCTGCCTTATTTTTAAGAACCCGTAGTTTCCCAAATCAGAACCAGAATATCTTAGTGGACAAGCACATAAAGGTTATATTAAATAAAAATAAAAAAAAATAAAAAAAACTACCCGCATAAATGCATTGTATTTACTTTGACAAATGAAATAACATCATAGTGAAATATTTTTCAAAAATCACATTTATAAACGAAAACATCAATTACATACTTGAGTCAATCTTAGAAGGAGTGTGAAGTCAATAAAGAGAAATAATTTAGAATCTCACTTATAACATAACATTCTTCAAAGGTTTTTACTCTCTAACTTTCTAAGAATATTTCTTATCTTACCCTTAAGATATGTTTAATACATTCGGCTTATTTGCGACTTAATTTCACTGTGCTAACGCTCAAATCTCATTTAGACCATAGGAAATGAAAAAAAAAAAAAAAAAGAAAAAAAAAAGGCAACTCTAACCTCATAGAAGTAATTCTGGTGGAATGATCCCTAAATGCATATGACACATGGATCTCTTCGACTTAGAAAATTATTAATCTTAATGCGTGCACTGAAGAGTCTTGCATATACGTTATCATAAAAAATCATGACAAATATTCTATCAACAGTATTGCATACAAGTTACCATAAAAAATCATGACAAATTACCTATCAACATGAGTCCAAAAAATCAGGATTACAACTAACAATCTTACGTCGATGGCCCTACGTTTCAACCGTATGACATGGAAAATGTAGTGAAAAGGGAGCCTTGCAAACAGAATTGACTGTCGTGGCAATGTTTTGAGATAATCTTCACATCCCCCCGCCGCTATCGTTCGAACAGTCAAACAGGGATTGAGATCAATTGTTTCACACCCTAACTTATCAATCAAGGATTTAGAAATGAAGTTTTGGCTTGTTGTACTGACCAAAATAGTTAGCGGTTGCATTGTGACATCATGCCCGTCAACATTGTAAAGATGGCAGTCTGAGAGTTCTACATCTTCAATTGGAAACTCCTCCACCTTCAAAAAATCACAGGAAGAAAAAAATCTGGAAAGGAAGAGTGATAATACCTCAGCTTTAGCCTCCATAGCTTCAACTTCAGCCTCCATAAAGTCCATGGTTGCCTGCATCTCTATGATTTTTAATCATCCTCGTCAGGAGATGGGACCGCAGACGCCTAAGAATGAACCTGAAAAATATATAAAAATTAGTATCAATCATTATTTATATTTAATACATTAATGTTTGTTAAAAAATCAAACTTGTGTATCGACGGGTGCCTGAGTAAGCTCTTGAGAGGGCTCCTGAGGTGGGTCTGGTGCAGAATCTGAAGTAGTCTCATGGATGGGATGCTGAGAGGCTGAAGCTGGAGCGGTGTGCTGTTCGAGGTCCAAATAAATGTTAAAAAATTAAAGTAATATTAAACTAATATTGAATAAAAATCTTACTTGTGGCTAGGCAGGCTCATGAGAAGACACCTGTGGCTCGACAGGCTCATGAGAAGACATCTGCGGCTCAGCAGGCTCATGAGAAAACACCTGTGGCAGTGCTCATACTGAACGTGGGGGGGGGGGGGGGGGGGGGGGGGGGAGGAGGAGGGGGTATATTCTATTGATGCCCAAACTATCGTAAGATGCGATCGGGCATGAGATCCTCAACGATGTCCAGGTGTATCAATAGATACCGCGACATCTACACGGCCTGACTAGTCTTGCAAAAGGCCGGCAATCAATCCAAAAATCCAGCGTGCGGGGTCCATAGAAATAGTTGTATAAGATATAGCTACAACTTAGTGATCAAGCTGGTCTCGAAATGGAAGAAAATTGTGGTGAATATTCATATCCCGGTCAATACCTGCCATCTACCTCCCCGCATAGGGCATCTCATCCGGGAGGTCATGCCTAGGTACGGGCTGGAAAGGCAGCATCCTATCCCACACCCATAACTGAAATGATATTAAAACATGTGACTTTTAGTCATTGTTTCAAGAGGGTATTTAGATTAGAATAAAGGAACACATATTTAAATATTTTACCTGGAATTGAGCAAAAAATCACACATATCACTGCTACGGTCAATGGATACTCGGCATAGACATCGGTAGAGGTACACCAAAATAGCATTGCTCCAGCTGTACTCTCCCAAGCGGTCTAGACCCTCCAAGAAGATCAAATACCGTAAGCTGACAAAGACACTTGATGTGTTCGGGAACATGATGCCCCCGAATATAATGAGCAAGTACAAACGGACATGACGATCAACAACCACTTGATCAGTGTCGTCGTGAGCAGGAGGCAAGTCACACAAATACTGGCAGAGGACACTAATCCTCACTCAACTCTATCCCGAGATAATAGCAGGGTCCACAGGCACGAACCAGGTGAGCCTAGTCAACTCCGTCGTCTATGTCCTACCAGGAGGAGGCTCAACCCGATTGTTTAATGGCTCTCCATATACCCGTAATCCAAATATGATCTCAACATCCTGGAGCGTGATCGTGGCCTCACCAGTGTGGAGATGAAAGGTGTGTCTCTGGCCTCCACAGCTCAACCATGACCGTCATGAGAGCCCAATCATGTTGTACCCGACTAATAGAGACGCAGTGATAGATTTACCCAAAGATATGGAACATCTATTAGACTGTCTTGATAAAGCTAAGATTGCAGAGTAACGATCTATAAAAAAGAATTGTGCTATTTTACTTCCATGAAACATATCTTCTTAAGAGTAACTTACTATTTTTTTCTTATTTTGTAGTTCTATGAAAGAGGTAATGCTGATGCATCCGTGCCTCAACACTAATAATACCTTTTCTACCATTGTGAAGTATATGGGCCAAAATTATACAAATACCATAAAAAGTGGGCGATGTAACCAAAAGCTAGTGAAGAGAAATTGTTTTATATGATAGCTTCTAGATAATTTGTAAATCTATGGTAGACTTTACTGGGATGAGAGAATATGAAATTATGCAAGAGATAGTAAGTGGGTAGAATTCCTCAAGGAGACTAGAAACATAGTCACAGTCGATGACGTTCATGATTTTGCTACATCATTATGTGTGTTACTATTTATGTGGCACTGTCTTTAAACACTACCAGAGAGATAAGACTTATATATGTATTGCTTCTTTTTAAAATTATCTTTGATATTTTTTTTTGTACTATACATGAAATTATTGATATTTTCTCAAACAATAAAAGCTCATCTTAGGAGAAACAAATAACAAGACCAGTAAGTAGTAGCAAAAATGAATCAGCACAAGTAAACTTGTAGTATACAGTTGAGTAATAACATTTAACGAGTATGAATAGTAAAATCAAGACGAATCAAGACTTCTTTATGTAATTTTTATCTAGCTTTTAAACCTATTATTTATTTTTCCTGAACTGTTTTCATGGAGAAAAACCAAAGAGAGCGGAAGAAAGGTACGCGGCGCTACAATAAGTTGTTCCTTGCATGTCAGATAAACAAGTCAAGTTTAATAGAGATCGTTATTGTACTATTGACCAATGAGGTCCCAATAGTGCCTGTAAGTTTTTTTTTGCTTTTGTGTTCTTCTTTAAGTCAAAAGTCAACCAGAATTTAGTTAAAGAAGAAGTGGTCAAGTGCGTTCAAATTAGAAGTTGCTATATTTTAAATACTTTATAATTGTTGATTATGTTTTAAACAATTGTGTTAAAAGTTGTTTTTTTCCAACTTTTATAACTTATATATGTTAAGTTTGAGTTCAATTTATGAAATCTCAGACCCGATTTGGCTCCCTAACATATTACTCCTTAATCGATTTGATTCTCTGAACCCGATCTGACTACCTAATCCCCTCCTAGCACCGATTACAACGTTCGCGATCAGACCGGTCCGACCCCTTAGACAGTTATACTTCAAACACAATCATTTCACCATATAATTTACATTAGCGATAAATTGTTTTTTTCTAAAGTAAGCTTTAACTATGACAAAATTAAACAAGATCAAAAATAAGAAAAATTGAATAAACTTTTGGCTATAATATATTGCAGCACACAATTGTTTATCTATTTCTTATTCATGTTAAGTAATGCATTTTATATTTATTGCATACTCTTTAAGAAATTCGCAAACATGGAGTTTGTACCCATTAGGCTTGGTTTTCTATCTCTCGACATAACAAATTCATTCAATTTTTTGTTATATCTTATGTCAATTTACATTAAAAAAAAAAAAGGTTAATGAAACAGAATACATGCATATTAAAATTTATGATACTTATTTTTCTTAATAAATTTAAAAAGATATATCTTTGATCTCTCTTTCATGTAAAATAATTTTGGTAATTAATGATCAATCTTCATTAATTTGCAACAACTAAAAAACATCTTTTGTATCATGTATAAGAAATCCAAGAATTTCTGGGGGCACAAACACCAGCAAAAAAAGGTTGAAAAAGCCCTCACATTATTGTGTGAACGGGGAGGGTTATCTGGTCTGCTTTTGGAGAGGCCCTAATATACCTAGTAATGTGGGAACACTATCAATATGCTGCAACAACCTTATGTCTATCGACCAGCTGCTTTCCATATAGAGTAACCTAGCTATCAAGCACAATCATTCTGTGACTATCCAACAACTACAGAGCAGCCTCGCTATCAAACACAATCATTCCGTGCATATCCAACAACTCATACAGAGCAGCCTTGCTATCAACTAGATTTACCCCATCATGTATCACAGGTTTGGAATGGTGATGGGATAACTGTCATTCTGGAGGTTATGAGAAGCAAGCGCAAGTGTTGCCCCAATCTGGTAGTCAACCCGTAATAGCAGGAATGCATGACCTTCCAGTCAAGGAATTGGCTTGGATCCCAAAGTGGAATATGCTGGTCACAGAAAACTGGAATAAGACTCTAAAGTGCTGGAATTTGATGCAGTAAAATCCAGTAAATGTGCAACAACGTCCTGAACGCTGCTATGCACTTAATGTGAAACATCCCCAGGCTGAGTTCAAGACATCACCAAAGTATCAAGCTCGGTGTTTGGCTGCCTTCCTAGATCAACAAGGTTTCTTGGTTGGCTCAATTAGAATTGACCCGATCAGTCGCAGTCTTTTTTTGTTGGTCATTTTTTCCAGTTTTGGCCATGTGTTTAGTAGCGAGAAAGAAAAAATGTTTGATCTACTAATTAATCCTTATAAACAAATGAGAATCTACAATACTTAATTAAAATCAAATCTTAAAAAGTAAGGCATGTTTGGATCATTAACTCCGTCCAATGGAACCATGCCGAGAATGTTATGCAAATCAAATGTGATCTCTAGTAAAAGTCTCATCTTTAGTTGTCCGAAGTTTATACATAATACATTTTCATTTTTTAGCTAAATGTGAAGAGAAGAAGATCGACATGTATAGATATACTAGTTTCTCGTCACGTGCGTTGGACGTGTATGTTAATCATGTAATATATGATTTTGTAAAATAATATCAATAGTACTAAATAGAAGCTTTGAATAAAAAAATTATACATAAAGAATATAGCACAACTGTGTGTGAATAATTAATGTGAAACTCAATGCGACAAAGTAATGCTTGAATGACAACAATTCTAATATATTAAATATTGAGCTTGATTGTTTCCTTTATTTTACAATATGTACATTTTAAATATGAATATGAGTAACATCAATTATCGCTGCAAATGTTCACATCTCAAAGTTTCTGCCTTATTTTTAAGAAACTGTAGTTTCCCAAATCAGAACCTGAATATCTTAGTGGACAAGCACATAAAGGTTATATTAAAAAAAAAAAACTACCTGCATAAATACATTGTATTAACTTTGACAAAATGAAATAACGTAATAGTGAAATATTTTTCAAAAATCACATTTATAAACAAAAACATCAATTACATACTTGAGTCTATCTTAGAAGGAGTGTGAAGTCAATAAAGAGAAATAATTTAGAAACTGACTTATAACATAACATTCTTCAAAGATTTTTACTCTGTAACTTTCTAAGAATATTTCTTATCTTACTCCTGAGATGTGTTTAATATATTCGTCTTATTTGCGACTTAATTTTACTGTGCTAACTCTCAAATCTCATTTAGACCATAGGAAGTGGGAAAAAAAACTCTAACCTCATAGAAGTAATTTTGGTGGAATGATCCCTAAATGCATGTGACATATGGATCTCTTCGACATAGAAAACTATCAATCTTAATGCGTGACTGAAGAGTATTGCATATAAGTTATCATTCAAAAATCGTGACAAATATTATACGAATAGTCTTGCATACAAGTTACCATAAAAATCATGACAATTATCCTGTCAACTTGACTCCAAAAAATCAAAATTACAATTAACAATCTTACGTCGATGTCCCCACGTTTCAACCGTATGACATGGAAAATGTAGTGAAAAGAGAGCCTTGCAAATGGAACTGACTGTTGTGGCAAGTTTTTGAGATAATCTTCACATCCCTCCCCCCCCCCCCCCCCCCCCCCTCCCCCTCTTCCCCGCTTTCGTTTGAACATCCAAACGTGGATTGAGATCAGTTGTTTCACACCCTACTTATCAGCCAAGGATTTAGAAATGAAGTATTGGCTTGTTCTACCGACCAAAATTAGTTAGTGGTTGCATTGTGGCATCATGCCCATCAACGCTGTAAAGATGACAATGTGAGACGTTTACATCTTCAATTGACAACTCCTCCACCATCAAAAAACCATAAACAATAAGTATCAAGCCAGGATTTCAGGAAGAAAAAAATCTGGAAAGGAAGAGTGATAATACCTCAGCTTCAGCCTCCATTACCTCAGCTTCAATCTCCATAAAGTCATGGTTGCCTGCATCTTGATGATTTTTAGGTGAAGTTATCCCTAAATGCATGTGACACATAGATCTCTTCGACTTAGAAAATTATCAATCTTAATGCATTCATAAACAATCATGACAAATATCCTATTGACTCCAAAAATTCATGATTAAACTAACAGTCTTACGTCCACCCTAGTGTTTTTAAGGATACCACTTGGATGTATGAAAAAGGAATAAGTACTACATGGTTTATCAATAGCATTAAAAATTGAAGAATTTATTATTTAACTACAATATTTTTATTAACATGGACAATTATATGAATAAAACACACATATACTTACTTATTATATTGAGGTAAAAAAATGAGCAAAAATCAAATATTAAAATAAGTATTAAGAACTTCTCTGGAAGAAAACACCAGTTCGAATGAAAGTGTGGTTTGGGGCTATTCTGCGGTAGGACTTTTCTTTTAGTTTTATTTTAATAAGTAAATAGGTTTTAAGAGGGCATTTAAATTATTTAACTTTTAAGTTAGAGGTTTCATGCTTTTAATATAATATAGATATAGATAGATAATGCTCCAAGTGAGATAAGTGAGTAGGATGGGTGCATGTGTGCATAGTTAAAGATAAGTTGCCAAAAAAGGTGAAATATGTAATAAGAGTATTATTAGTTATCTACCTCTAAATCCTCAATATCAATTTAAATTTATACTTTTATAGTAAGCATTTATCATGGATCGGGTGTTTAGAGCAAAACAATGAATGTAAAATAGAGATCTTGCATATACACTTTTAATTCTTAATCATGTTTTATATATATATATATGCACTTTAATTTGTTAATTCTAAATATATATATATATATATATATATTCACTTTAATTTGTTAATTCTTAAAATTATTTACAATATTAAATTAATTTTAAATATTTAATATTTAAAATCTTGTTCATTGTCATGAGTATTTACCAAATCTTGTTCATTGTCATGCAATTAGTACACAGAAAGAGACTTTATGTTAATGCAGGAATCAATCTAAATTATCTTGCAAGTTCTCCCTTCCTCCCAAAATAAGTCCCACCTTAGAAAAAATGTTTGTCGCAAAACAAATGTCATCTTAGGAATTTAAGATAAAAATTAACAAGTGTTTCCAACTACTCCCTCAGCATTAACGAAATAGTCCTCTTTAATATTGCTCAATTCTCAAAAACCATCTACTAAATACAAGTGTGTTACTAAATTCCATATTATATTTATTGATTTCTTAATGAGCATGATTTGTTGCTAAGATGACACTTATTTTTGAACGGTGAGTTGTCTTCATCAAAATGTTTTTAGCATGCGACTCTAACTTGTACTTACCAACTGAGCTGTACTGAATAAGGGATTTGGTTGTTTTTAGTGCTAATAATAGTTTCCTCATTGTTATTTTTTTTAAGGGATTCTAGAGTTGGAGTGAATATCCAACCTTCTTATCTGTTGATTTGATTTGTAATTAACTTATTTATTAGGAAGTGTGATAATTGATTTTTTAATAGATATACCTACGAGTCAGACAACAGAAATTATAGGTTCTGTTGATCACCATTTTGTTTGCAAGGATAAGTAGAGTAAAAATTCTTCTTTTCTATATTTTTCTTATTTTTTTCAATTGAGATGCGCAAAGTGCGATTAATTATGAAGAAGAGGAAAATCGTGATTTTTGCCTCAGATTCGGCCTGTTAGTTTGTGCCGAAAGGGAAGAGGTGTAAATTGTTTCTAAGTTTTGCAAAATAATTTAAAATTTCTTCGTCGTTAATAATTGAGGTCATGATTTGTTTTTATCGTTATAAAAATGGTTTAAATTACCCTTATTGACTAACTGCATTAGTATTTTAAATACGTTAGGTTTCTTTTACCATGAAGAAGAGTTAAATATTTTTTAACTACACAAGATAGTTTAAATCTGTCTCTGATAACTTTGTTGAATAGTTCACAAACTCAATCAGTATTTTTGCTAAGCCGCCATTTTTCTAATCAATTACTATCATAATAATTGATTTTCTCTACTCAAACACCATTTGAATATTACTCTACTCCATCATAGCTTCTCATTCCCACAACACTTCTGAAAAAAAATACAAATCTCTCGTACACCTTCATCTTTACCACTTTTTCATGTCACTATTTTACATTTTCAGAAGATAACAACCCTCAACTACTATAATTTCACCTTGGTGTTCCTAAGTTTACTTTAACATTAGGATGATATGGAGCTCTAACATCACTATAGGTAATCTAAAAAGGTTCGATTATGGAGTTGATTGATAGAGTTTTGACGGATTTTTAAAAAATTCACCTTATTTGAGATTGGTGTAGGGACTTGACAGTTGAAGCTTTTGAATGAACAAAATGGTGCCACTGCTGAAAATAGTGACTTAATTTGTTGAAGGAAACTTGGATCATTTTGCATAGTCCAAAGGAAAGTTAATTTTTTTTCCTTATAAAAAGTCAAGGTGTTGAAAAGCTTATGTCATTAGTTAATAAAGATAAATTTAATTCGTCTAGCCCTTTTCTTCACGATACCCTAATCATTAACGAAAAAGAAATTTAAATTAGTTTTGCAAAGTTCAAAAATAAATTTAACACTTTCCACCGCTGAAATAAACATAATACATATTCATTTTGTGCCCAAAGGAGTAAGAGCGCATTTGGATTGGCTTATTTTAGGTGCTTTTAAGCTAAAATGACTTTTTGTAATATTGTGTAAAGTAAAATGTTGTTTTGAACATTTATTTTTAAGTCAAAAATAATAAAAACAAATCAAAAGTCATAAGTTAGAACTCCTAACTTATACTTTTGACTTATAAGTCATAAGCCCATCCAAATAAGATGTAAATAGTCGTACCTTTTTCAAAACATATAGTTAATTGAAATATAATAAGGTCCAATTTGTGATATCATAATAAAGAAGCTCATCTATCTGCATTTTTTTTAAAAAAAAGAGTTAGTGACTATGCCGAAAAGTCGAAACACGATAAATCTAAAAAATAAACCTTGATACTGTTGATAAAAAAAATCTGGTATTAATTGGCTCCCATTTACGGCTAAACTTTTTAGGCACTTAAAGAAAAGAGGAAAAAAGAAAATAACAAAATATTTACGCCACTTAGTGTCCATATTTTAGGTATAAACACCCGATTTAGCTCATATTTATATATAAACACCTTTGATACACTATTATACACGTTATACAAGATTGAAACATTATGTATAATGCTTTCCCCTCAGATGTAATGTAGTATAATATTATATTTACGTGGTGTAAATATTTTCAAAAAATTGTATATTTTTAAAAATTTCCCAAAATTTTAATTGTTTAATGAGAAAAAGAAAAGAAGAAAAAATTGTTAACAAACCAAAAATAAAATAAAAAATCAAGAGGTCAATCTAGAAATCAGAAGAAAAAGCAAGGGCTAGCAATGTAAAGTTACACCATATTTATAATGCTTTCCCCTCGGTATAATGCTGTATAATATTGTATATTGGGCTACATGACGTTAATATTTTCAAAAAACTGTATATTTTTTGAAATTTTCCCAAAATTTTAATCGTTTTGAAGAAATTATTTATGATAAACTAGATACAGTGAGGAAAAAAAAAACAAAAGAAAGAAAGAAAAGAAGAGGTCAAATCTTGATATCAGAAGAAAAAGCAAGGGCTAGAAATGTAAAGTTATACCATATGTATAATAGATATATTGTTGTATAATACTGTATGATGGGTTATGCATAAATATTTTAAAAAATACTGTATATTGTTGAAAATTTCCCAAAAATTTTAATCGTTTAATAAGAAAAGGAAAAGAGGAAACAAAACCAAAAGAAAAAAAGAAGAGGTCAATATAGAATTCAGAAGAAAAGGCAAGGGTATTAATGTAAAGTTACACAACATTACGGGTTCGGATCTAATATCTACAATCACCTCCCAAAAACCCTAAGTATATATAAATACGCATTCATTCACCATTACATGATACCCAAGAAGCAGCAGTCCCAAATCAACCATTAAACAAGGCTCTCTCGTATGAAACCCTAACTATTCCAACATTCTTTTACGTGTTTCAATTTTGTTTTAGGTTATTCGAATTTTTGTATCTAAGATTTATGTTTTGGTTGTGTTAGATATTATTATTAAGAAGAAATGAAGGTAATTGCAGCTTACTTGTTGGCTGTTTTGGGTGGCAACACATCACCTTCAGCTAAAGACTTGAAGAACATCCTTGGATGTGGTAAATACTTTACACTACTTCGATTTCATTGGATACTGTACAACATTTTCATTATTTCTAGTGTCCAACTTTTTTTTTTTTTTTTTTAATTACTTCGTTCCCTCGGGACATTAATTCAATAACAAATGTAGTGAAGTGTGACAGGGGACATAAATTGCTAGTATATACTATTTCAGGGCATGTTATAAAGGGAGAAAAGAGCACTAAAACGACAGATTATTGAGTATTACTTCATCCGTTCCAATTTATGTGTCACTGTTTGACTTGACACCAAGTTTAAGAAAGTAAAAAGGACTTTTGGAATTTGCGGTCTAAAACAAAACTTAAGACTTTTGTCTGGCTATAAATCAGTTAGGGAAAATGAGGAATTTTGATGTTTAAGTTGTTTTTAATTATAGAGAAGTGACATTCTTTTTGGGACAAACTAAAAAGGAATATGTATTGATGATCGATATAGCGGAACCCACAAAAATTGGTTTCTCGTCTTTGTTGTATGTTTGAGGCAGCAAACTGTTGAAAGCCACTGTGTGACACATGGGTCGGGGGGTTGGGGCATGGGGTTTAGCATATAAATTTTTTCTTAAATGAATAAATGTCCATATGTATACTGAGAATGAACAGATTTGACATTTGGAATATGAACTAGTTGTTCTTTTTAGCCACTGGGTCCTTGGAAAGTATATGTGTATGCTGTTTGTTTTATATATTTAGGTGCCTACAATCATCTAACATGGTTAATGAAGTAACATAGTGGGGCCGATAAAATTTGAAGCTTAATGGAAGAAGTATGCCCTCCATCTCAAAAGAAAGGGGGAGGGGTTTTACAAGTACAAATCCTGATACATCTAATAGTCAGTGATATTAGTTTCTTAATCTTCTTGAAATAAAACTAACCTTGTTAAGAATTGCAGAATAAGTTAGATTCACAATATATTTTGGTAGTTGAGAATATTTTAAAATGTAGTTAAAAAATGATACAACTTTTCAAATAATAATGACAATATTCCTACTCTTGGGGTGTGGCTGGTGCTATGGAGTTTATGAAGTTGACATTTGCTCCATGTTTTCTAGGCTGTTAATCTATGAGGTAGACTACGTTTATTTATGAGAAATTGTTTTGCTAATCCCTGTATTGTTTTTGATTTTTCTCCTTTCTTGTTAAATTTGGTGAGAAGTGAATAGTGTTTTGACTGCTAATAACCCTCACAATAATGAGATTATAGTATTATAGTGTACATCTCATAAGTATACATGGGGTTGGAATAGTGTTTAATCTTAGTTTCTTGTACAAGGGAATGCACAATAATTGTTTTACAGCGCGTTAATTCTTGGAGGTGTCTTAAGCAGATAATTTGTAATTCAGCTGCTTCTACAACTAATTATGTAATCTCACTATTAATAACTATTATATGCTCATGCACGTGTTTCTTGTGGCTGGTTGTTTGTTTCACACTCACATTTGTGGTTCACGTGCTCTGCAGTTGGTGCTGATGCTGATGATGACAGAATTCAATTGCTCTTGTCTCAAGTTGAGGGCAAAGATATCACTGAGCTGATTGCTGCTGGCAGAGAAAAATTGGCTTCAGTACCTTCTGGTGGTGGTGCTGTTGCAGTTGCTGCCCCTGGTGGTGGAGCTGCTGCTGCAGCCCCTGCTGAGGAGAAGAAGGAAGAGGCGAAAGAGGAGGCGAAAGAGGAGTCGGATGATGTATGTCTCCCAACTTCTAGCTATACCTTTAATTGACTATATCTTCTTTAATGTCCTTTGCATCCGTTAACGTTGTTTTCTGGCATTTCTTTTGCAGGATATGGGCTTCAGTCTATTTGATTAGAAGAATACGATGTAGTTCTTTCCGTATGATGCAGCATTCCTTCTCTGTTTCTCCCTTGAGCTTATTTTAGGAAGTTTCTTGTCTAGTAATGGGTTTTGTTATTAGTCATCTAGTTGAAGAACCTTAATTTTGCTTTTGGGAAACTTGTTTGAGGCAGATATTGGAAATTTATAATGATGTTGATTTTAATTTTCAGCTTGTCATTTTTGATTTCAACTTGTTATCATTTTCGAGAGTGAGGTGTGCTAGTGGCTGATCTCGACAATCTAGTCGTGGTGTTTACATTCCATTATAAGGGCATATAGAAACTGGGTATAGCCATTGGTTTATACGACTGCAAATGCAACAGGATATATGTTGGACGACGTGTGTCCATGGTGTATAGTTGAATCGGTAGTTGGGTTTTGTGGTGATCTTCACGCTCCAATAAGTTTGATTTAGCATGTTAATGAACATTGGTAGGGCACATGTGTTTTGTGCATTGAAGAACTTTTATTTGATTTCTCTGGCACATTTACTCCCTTTCCACTCGGTCTCTTCCTGCAAGTACACTTCTTCCTTATAGGTACTTAAGGTGGGTCAATTTTTACTTGTTTGATATATACTATGCGCATCAGCACATCATATACAAGAGGGGAGTATTACTGCTACTTAGCAAATATAGTATGTATTTACTTCCGATCTAGTGGAAAATATTGAAAACCAAACTTTATACTCATAGCCCTTGTTATTCGTCGATGATCAGGCGTGATGAAAAGAGTAGGACGGATGATTTTATCAAAGACCACAAGTAGAGCCACCACTTGGAGTGACCAAGGTGAAATTTTTGGTAGTCATTGCAAGCCAAGTAGTTTAATTATGAAGATGACTTTTTGAGCAACACCTTAGTATGCAGGGGAAGATGAAGATGGTCACAGTAACTGGAAGATGGATAACCCTTATGATATAGTATTTGATTACAGAATCATGAACAGAAGTAATAAACTGAAAATGGAAAAAGGAGCTTGAATGGATGAAAGTCATGAAACTATATAATAATGAGAAAAATTCATAGATTGCTATAGTTTAGAGCGTCACTACGAAATGCAGCTTACACTTTGGGTATTTACGAGACATAGCTATAGTTATTGTATTAGGTGGAAGAGCTGTATCAACTGTATCAATGAAAGAGCTGGATCTAGCAGGTATACAACTGTATCAGTTATAATCACGCGAAAGAATTGTATTGTATCAACGCATATTGTTACGCGCATGTATGTGTATTTCCTAAAAAACCCAAAATGGAAGTACGATTCGTTATTTTTTGAAATTATAAGTATGTATCGTAAATACAATCTAAATATTTGTCACATCGCGTAATTTTTCCTATAATTAAACATAGAAGGTAATTGAATGAAATCAGACTGCATTAACTAGACGTTCTACCAATTATCATGAAACCACATTTCGATAGTGAAATCGCACATGAACCTGAATATACTGCATTATTTTTTTTTATCAATAAACTTTCCACCACTAAAATAATTACTTTGGTTTTACAACTCATTCAAAGCAGGACAAAAAAGGATCAGTAGACTTGAAGAAAAAGACCATGCTAGGACAGCTCGATGACTAAGAGGCTACAACCCCAAATAGCATAATTACTAGGAGTACTATTTACGAGTTCGAATGCAATGAGCCAATAATACAGTTCAATTAAATTCCCCTTCTTCTTTCATTAATCAATTAAAATAAGAAAAAGAAACACCCAATTAACAGTATGATTCATTGAACTATAATTCCCACTTTCGGGAGGGCAATTCAATTATTTTATTGTTGTTACATAGAACGTGTGATGCACACAACCTGTTCGACAAATTTTCTAAGAGACGAATTCATTCGCCGGTGAAGTTTGAGAAAACGATTGCAATTAGGAGTGAGTTTTGGATAGTCAGGTAGGTGTTGACTTCTTGGTTAGATCGCTTGACTTGAAAATTGTCCATACCTAAGTCAAGCAATCCTTTGGCGTCGATCTATAGTAGAGTTGTGCTCAAACTCGTTTGCCTGTGGAGTATCTTTTTTCCTGCTGTAATATTATGATTAGTTCACCTGCTTAAGTAGTTTCTTTATGGTACTCACCTGTTCTCATATTACTCTACTAACTCATTCATCATGGTTTATTAACACATCAATTCCGGTTGCAAATTGAATGTTGAGATATCAAAAAATATAGAGTTTGTATGGGAGAGACTCCTAAAGTCTATAAACTATTTTATATAGGAATTTACTTTTCAAGTGTTACATATATTTCCCAAGTATTAGATTGACTATTACATGTCCATAAAGTTCAATATGTCGTAACATTTGCCGAAGCATTTAAAGGTTCAATGATGCCAGGTTTTGTTGCAATTCACTTGTGATATTCTTCCTATGTTTTGGAGCTCTTAAAGTATTACATCTACGTAGTCATATTTTAAAATTACATCCACATAGCCCCCTTTTTTTTTTTTGCAACAGTTTTACCACATGATATATAACATTATACACTAACTATAGATAATGTATAAACCTTGTATAAACAGTGTATAATAATGTATAAAAACTTCGACTCATATTCCCCAAAAAGTGGATCCCGCTCTAATAGCTCCGAATAAATTAAATACGTGCATTAAGATACGAAGGCTTCTTATTCCACAACAACGAAAGAACTTTTTCACGAATTCCGCGTTAATGAAACTTTTCATAGGAATCTTTCACAAAATTTCCAACTAATGCCACCAGCGTTCATCCTGAGCCAGGATCGAATTTTTTTTAATAAATGATTGGCTACAAAGGGATTTTTTTTTTAGTGATCGTGTCACAAGCTTACTCCTATTTTTTTTTTTTTTTGTAAAGTTTTTACATTATAAACAGTGTATAATAATGTATAAAAAGGCCATTTCGAGTACATATTTTCTCGAAATAGACAAAATGTTATTTTTCCTTTATTATAGCCTGTTTGGCCAAGCTTATTTTCCCCCCCAAAGTACTTATTTTTTCAATAAGTGCTTATTTGAAAAAAAATGAGGTGTTTGGCCAAGCTTTTGGGAGAAAATAAGTGCTTTTGGGGAGTAGCAGAAACAGTTTTTCAGAAGCTAAAAAAAACAGCTTTTGCCCGAAAACACATTTTTGAAAAGTACTTTTGAGAAAAATACAAATAGAAGCACTTTTTAAAAGCTTGGCCAAACACAAACTGCTTTTCGCTAAAAATGCTTTTTTGAAAAGTACTTTTTAAAATAAGCAAATTTTAAAAGCTTGGCCAAACAGGCTATTAGGCTCATAGTAAGGTTTTTAACACTGTCTGGTAAAATAAGAACAAGAAACACCCAATTAATTTGGATTTTTTTTTTCTTTTTCAAAATGAATCAAGTTAGTAATTAATGAGTACTGTTTTGTCCTGAAATAAGTTATACCAAGGTTAGAAATCTCTTCCAAATGGTGAATAATAGTAGGGAGATATGTTATCCATGGGTAAAACAATGAAAATAATAAAAATAAATATTCCTGAAGTCCTTTAAACCTTTTTTCTACTAAATAAGTTGTTTGATATTTTTAAAAGGAACAATTTTTTCTTAGATATTATACAATATATGTTATTCTTAATACAACAAACCAAATAGTTAATAAATATGATCCAATATAACTTAATCCCAGCATAACTTAAAGTCTTCAAACCAAATGAACCCTATTAAGGCTCGTTTGGTTAGAAAACAAGTTATATCGAAATTGTTATTCCACCCTCAATGTGGGATAAAATAACACTATAATGCTGGGATAACTAATCCCGGAATTAGTTATCTCGAGATTTTATTTCAATCAAATATAGAATAAGACGACACTAGATTTTTACTGCAGAATTATTTTTGCTTATCCATAGTATCAAACGAGCCTTAGTATCCATATTAGCCACTAAAAATGATGGGCCAAAAAAATGGGGTTAACTTTTACACTAACCCGTTGCTAGTCCCTTAACTTGCAGGCAAAAAAACCCCTCAAGCTTGTAGCCTTGTTCAGCGATCAAAGCAACGCAAATTTTCCAGTGAGTTGACTCTCTCTCTTACCCAGAAAGCTTGGCACTCTTAAGTGACAGCTCGTAGAAGAGGTAAATTTTCAAGTTCTATTTATTGTGGTCGGTTTTGTCTCATTTGCTAGCCATTACATGTTGACATACATTTGTTGAAGGCTTCCTGTTTGATGAAAGTCTTAAGAGAAGCTAACGTTGGTAGAAAGCACATATCTTTGCTTTCTGAGTCGTCTCTGACTCTAAATTTTGCACTAAAATTTTGGATTTTTTGGCCCATTATCCACTGTTTTTGATAAAAGAGAGGCTATTTTTGGATTTTAACATGTGGGTTCTCTTTTTTGTTTGGTATGATTATTTCCACAATTGGATTGCAGTTACTGTTTTTTTTCGGTATAAAAACAGAACTTATATTATTTAGTAGGCCATTGGCCATAGATTCCAAATGTTTTTCACATTATTTGGAATTTATGGAGTTGAAAGATTCGTTGTTTGCAGAGAATATTTTGGAATTATGTTTATGCTTGAATGTATTGAAATGCAACTTCAAAAGTGAAAAAGGGAAAATTAGCCTGTTTTCAAATTTAACTTCAAGTTGAATTTGCAATTTTCATGGCCAAATACTGATTTTCAAATTAAGTGAAAGTTATTCCGGAAAAAAAGTAAATATTTTTTTTTATGGCCAAACGGGCCTTATAGTATCGAAGAGCTGTAGTGAAACCTCTGGAAAAAAGGAAGATTTATCAGTTACGGTTCAATAGAAAAGGGTAAGACATTCACGAGATAGACCGGCAATATAATTATTATCTTCCTGAAATCCTATTTTTTTTTTTTCGGAATCATTTTTTGTTTGTGCGAAATGATATGTTCATACAACAGCAATGAAGATTCATACTATAAAAGCATTTGTATATAATCTAGACAAATACTATGGGGGGTGGCGGTAGGTGGGGTGGGGGTGAAGATGAGGTGCGTTCGAGGGTGGGGAGGAGACAATCGATGTAAAATGCCAGTGTGGAATTTGTTTTCCTTACTTTGATTAGGGAAGTCATTTTCCTCATTTTTAAGATAACTTGTTTTCCTAGAGAAAATGTTTTCCAGAAATTTTGACCGAACACGAGAAAATTGGAAAACATTTTCCTCTATACCGAACACACCCATAAACTTCTCTTTTCCTTCTGAAAGCCAGTGCCATAATGTAGAGAACATGGTGAAATGTACAGCTGTACCTTAAGTTAAATTAACTATAGTTAGCTGTTAGTCCATTAGTTAGTTATAGTTAGTTTATTATGTTTGTTATTACAATATCTTTAGTGGTTAGATTGGCAGTCTGAATTAGATACAGCTATAAATAGGAGTAGGGGTATTGCTAATTGGAGAAAAGGGCCAAAATCCTCCTCTAAATTTGGGTTTTAAGCTCAAGGTAGTCCTTGTTCTGAGGTAGAGCATTAATAGTCCTTTATCTTTCCAAAATTGGTGCACTTTTAGTTTTACTCTTTTAGAGAACTGATTCTGCCTGTAACTAATGGAATACTCCAACTCGTATAGAAAAGAAATGCTTCAGGTATCTTTTACAATCTCCCTTCCTGTACTTGCCCAAAAAACTAATTATACCAGCATGTGTTTCTTCTTCTAAATCAAGCAAGCAGTTTTAGATAACCTTTCAGTAAAAGGGCATCAGTTTTCAAATTCGTCCCGCAAGATTAGTTTGAGCTCAAAGGAAGTTTTTATGCACGGGGTTTGATACTTGAGAGGAAGAGTATAAGATTGGCTAAGAAGCTAGCTTCAAGTTTAATGGAGGCAAATTGTAATTGGTGAAGTTGGTAGCACATTCATGGTCATTGTCATAGTCTCGTAAAATCGTGTAGCAACAAATACATAAATTCATTTTTCTTATTTTTATGTATTTATTTTCGAACGTAATTCAGAGAACCAGTTCGGATTCATGTCGGGACGCTCAACTACAGAAGCCATCCATCTTGTGAGAAGGTTGGTGGAGCAGTATAGGGAGAGGAAGAAGGACTTACACATGGTATTCATCGACCTAGAAAAGGCTTATGACAAAGTTCCAAGACAGATCCTATGGAAATGCTTGGAGGCTAAAAGTGTACCTGTGGCGTACATTAGGGTGATCAAGGACATATATGAGGGAGCCAAAACCAGGGTAAGGACAGTAGGAGGAGACTCAGAGCACTTTCCAGTTGTGATGGGGTTGCATCAAGGATCAACTCTTAGTCCGTTTTTATTTGCTTTGGTGATGGATGAATTGACACGACAAATTCAAGGTGAGGTGCCATGGTGTATGTTGTTCGCGGACGACATAGTCCTGATCGATGAGACTCGTAGCGGAGTTAACGCTAAGCTAGAGAGTTGGAGACATACTCTGGAGTCTAAAGGGTTTAAGCTGAGTAGGACCAAGACAGAGTACTTGGAGTGTAAGTTCAGTGAAACACCTCAGGAGGCTGGCTTGGAAGTGAGACTTGGTACCCAGGCCATCCAGAAGAAAAGTAGTTTCAAGTACCTTGGGTCTATTCTGCAAAGCTGCGGGGAGATTGACGATGATGTCACACATCGTATTAGGGCAGGGTGGATGAAATGGAGGCTTGCTTCCGGAGTGCTATGTGACAAGAAGGTGCCACCAAAACTTAAGGGCAAGTTCTACAAAGTGGTGGTTAGACCGACTATGTTGTATGGGGCAGAGTGTTGGCCGGTTAAGATCTCTCACGTTCAAAAGATGAAAGTTGCCAAGATGAGAATATTAAGATGGATGTGTGGCCACACCACGAGTGACAAGATTAGGAATGAGCATATTCGGGATAAGGTGGGGGTGGCCTCGGTGGAAGATAAGATGCGAGAAGCGAGATTGAGATGGTTTGGGCATGTGAAGAGGAGAGACACAGATGCCCCAGTGCGGAGGTGTGAGAGGTTGGCCATGGATGGTTTCAGACGAGGTAGGGGTAGACCGAAGAAGTATTGGGGAGAGGTAATTAGACACGACATGGCGCAACTACAGCTTACCGAGGACATGACCTTAGATAGGAGGGTTTGGAGGACCCAAATTAGGGTAGAAGGCTAGTAGATAGTCTCGTTTTCCGTTCTTATTAGTAGTCGCATTATCGCAATATAATTTCTTCTGCTCAGATTTCTGCTATTATCTGTTATTTCCTGTGTTTTGATTATCATGTGTTATCTGTGTCGCTTGCATTATTTCATTTCATATCGCTTTGATTCTCTTAACCTTATCTGACTTCTTTTTATGCTTTTATTGAGCCGAGGGTCTTTTGGAAACAGCCGTCCTACCTTGGTAGGAGTAAGGTCTGCGTACACTCTACCCTCCCCAGACCCCACGATGTGGGATTTCACTGGGTTGTTGTTGTTGTTGTTGTTGTATTTTCGAACGTAATGTTTATTCTTTGCCACTTTTGCGAGAAAACTGAAATGGAGAAAAAAAGGAACAAGAGATACCTCTATAAGCTTTGCTATTTTCCTTCAAGGACACAGCGATACTCCTTTGAGCATTGAAAGTTATGAGAAATGTAGGTGCTGCTTTAGTGCTTGTACGGTGAAAGGCAAGTTAGAGTTTTCAGCCACTTTCGTGTGGAACAATATGATAAATCCATCCTAGTGGAGATCACCATTGCGCGAGGCACAAATCTGTCCTTGCAACCCTCATGGTGTTTCATTCTTGCCCTAAGTTTGTGTTCTAACTTTGGATCAACCCATAAGAGAGATCCCATTATTGTTTTATCTCCTACATCGTTCTAATAATCATCTCAGATACATCTAGATACTCTTTAAGAATCAAACACCAGCAAATGAGGATGATGAAAAGGAAAGCAACAAATTTAAAAGGGGATGAGGAGAAACTTTTCAGTTGGCAACTCGTCCAAATTGTTAAATTATGCTGACTTTATGTTTCTTCATCTAAATGGCAAAGCACCACGAAAGGAGGACTAATTTTGGGAATCACTCAATAGTTAACTTAGAACCCAAATCCATTTGTAAGAGCTGATGCACTTATGTACTTGAAGTTGATGAAGTGTTTATCAGCAAGAGCTTTACAAAAGTGGCTCGTAAAAGTTTAAGGGAAGAGCCGGTTAGCGGCGTTATCTGTTGCCGGAATGATGAACCGTAGAAACGTTTCTTGCTGGAGCAACATGATGGAACCCTTAATGGATGTACAGCTTAGCAGAAATGTGCATCTACTATTTTGTCCATCCATTCTTCTTTAGAGCTCTTAGCCTTTAATGATCTGGTGGTATCAGTTCTTGGTTATGCCTAACAGAGAGCAGAGAAGGATAGACTAATGTACAGGAGCAGATCAATGTTTTTATTTTGTTTACTTAGTACTAATAGTGCACCACTTTCGGTAAGTTAGAGGACTATTGGTGCACCACCTCAAAGTGAGAGGACTATTTTGAGTGAAAGCCCAAATTTAGAGGATGGTTTTGACCCTTCTCGCTTTAATTGTACAGATTAATTTTAACCAAGATCAACGAGGTATGGGACCATCAAGGATGGAATCTGCTTTCAGGAGAGCACTAAACGATTGGGAGATTGATAGAAGTAGCCGAGCTTTTACAAACTTTGGAACCTTCAAGATCACTCCAGATATACCAGACAAACCCCAATGGATGTTGAATATTAAGGGGTTTTTCAATGTCAAGTCTGCCTACTGAAATTATAATCATAGAACCTCCATCACGGTGGTGTGGCCTTGGGAACGCATTTGGAAAATCAAGACCCCCCTAAAGGTCTCTTGCTTTGCTTGGTTAGTGGTTAGGAAAGCATGCCTAACACATGAAAGGCTAGAAAGAAGAGGTTTTCAGATTTGCTCAAGATATCTACTTTGTGGATTAGATGCGGAAACAAACGACCACCTTTTCATTCATTGCAAGACAACTGCAAATCTGTGGTACATGTTCTTTTGTATTCTTGGTGTTAGTTGGGTCATGCCTAAAACTACTTTTGAACTACTCAACAGTTGGCAAGGGATTGGCAACAGAAATGGAGAAGAGAACTGGTGGCAGCTAATCCCTTCTTACATTTGGCGGATAGCTTGGAAGGAGAGAAATTTAAGACTTTCTGAAGACAAAAGCAACTCCATAAATAAAATTAGGATGAATTATCTTAGTGTCTTATATTTTTGGTGCAAATAGAATTAATTGGGGGATATAGGGGATTTGATAGATTTTAGATATAGCAGACTAGTTTTAGACTAGCTTTTGACAGCTTCACCATGGCTCTTTTTATGAGCTTGTAAGTACCCCTTCAGCACTTCCAGGTGCTACTTTTGGACATGAATACAAGATGTTACCTTTATCAAAAAATCAGAAAAAAAATAAAAAATTGTACAGATTAATTTTCCTCTCTTCATTTTGGATACACAACCTCACAGAATCTCATTTCCATATCACTTTGAATCTCTTAGCATTATCTGACCTCTTTTTATGTTTTTTATTGAGCCGAGGGTCTTTCGGAAACAGCCGTCCTACCTTGGTAGGAGTAAGGTCTGCGTACACTCTACCCTCCCCAGACCCCACGTGGTGGGATTTCACTGGGTTGTTGTTGTTACCTCACAGAAAGTTTCAAGTATTTTCTCTGCTTGTTCTATCTTCTCATCTCTGTAATTGCAAACCTGATTCTTTGGAATTTGTAACACAAAACTGATGAAGAATCCTTTTGGAGCAAATATACCAAGAATGTTTCGAAGATTTGCTTTGGTTCTTGTTTCAAATTTTCTTTTCTATAATTTGAAGGAGTACATAGTTGAAAAATTTCAGTTTTTAAGTGTTTTAGTGTTCTACCTTTTTTGGCTTTTCCTCTATCTATGATTATTACTTTGTATTATTTCTTGATGGTAAAAAAGAGAAGTGAGTTTTGCATTTGGGTTTTCCCCTTAAATGATGTACTGTAGTCGGACAAATATGTGTTGTGTGAGATCTATATGAAAACTACAACTAAAAAGGATAATAAATCTATATGAACACTACAACTAAAAAGAATAATAAACAAAGCAAGGATGAAGATTTGACAGATGTTGAGGCTAGGAAATCTCCTAACAATAACAATATTCAAGAAGCCCTGGATAAGTCAATTAACCCATAATTTATCCATAGCAAAAAATGCGCATTTGCTAGCACTACTTGGAGAACAATGTGAGAGTGAAACCCAAACTAGACTTGAAAATGCTCAAATGAAGTCAACATGAAAAAGGCCTATCAAATAGAGGTCCATAAAAAAGTAAGCCCTAGAGTGGATAACATTCTTATCTCATGTATGTTGCTTAACTTTTCATCATAGGGATACACTTACGTGTTAGGACATATACTTACCTATGCATGTATACTTCTCATTATAAATAGATGTTACTCTGGCTCTCAATTCATTGAGCCATTCACCAAAACACTCTCAGTTGACCCGTGAACTTGTTACCGTCTCTTGTGCAGAGATTAGCCAGCAAAAGCGACCAACCAAATGGCAGAGTCATCCACCGTCAATGGCGGAAGTACGGTGGAGGAATGCCAAGACATGATCCGAAGAAGTCTTAGAAGTATGTTCTTCACATCTCCATATCTCTTTCTCTAATGGTTTTTCCAATTTTAACTCATACTTTTGGTTTTACACTCTACTAGTTTAAATTTACCTCAAAAGATAGACTATGACAACTTATGAGAAGAAACAGATACCGCAAGCTGATCCAGACTGCATTGTTATAAAAACAAAAGCTTTATAAGATAAATTCATTTGGTATTGAAATAAATGGACTTAAATAGAATAGAATGGATTTACTTAATTTATATGCATTTTTATTGCAGCTCCGATGGTGAAGTTCCTAAAGGAGCATTTGGAGAAATCTGGTTGTCGAATTGGTGATAATTTCATAAAAGCTATCCATTGTGACAAGAAGGTCAGCGGCGGCTATGTTCGCGGACATGGGGTAATCAACCATAATTTCTTATTCCTTGACTGTTCGAAACCTTTTAGAGGTTCAGGTGGTCAAATTTAAGTTTCTGCCAATTGTGGATTTGAAGAACATTTCGTGTAGTGTTATAAACGCAGTTATGCTAAATTTGTGTCTTGAAGATGGCAAATTAAATTTAAACCCTGCGGGTCAGTGGAGGACAGACACCTTTTTAAGTAGATAGTGTCAAGGATGAATTCAGGATTGAAGTTAGTGGGTGCAGACACCTCTACGCTAACTTCTCCTTTGTGATAATATTTAAAATATTTAAACTATATATATAGTTTGTCCAAACTTAGAGGGTACGCCCCGCAGCTTGTGAGCTGCATGTGCCCATGCAGAGTGCGAATAGTTTGATCACCCAGTAAAGTAATGCTAGCTTTTTGATGTGCTTTGTTGCTTAATCTTTTTATTTTCCTTTTCTGAAAAAGAAAAAAAAAAAATTGTCACCCTTTTTTATGTCAAGAATAGTTAACATTGCACTCTTGAATGCCATTTTCAGCACTAATATTTTTCCCTCCTAATAGTTTTGTTGCCTTTCCTTCTTTCTCTCTGTTTTTTGCAAGTGTTTATGTACGTGGGATTATCTTCATTGTGTTGGTTGTCTTACATCCTCAAGTATTTACTGACCTTGTTTCTTTTTGGCTATTAAGATAATTGTGTGCAGTAATTATATGAACATTCAAGATGAGGTGAATCAAGTTGTCATACATGAGTTAATTCATGCATATGATGACTGCCGTGCTGCAAATTTGGACTGGGCTAATTGTGCTCATCATGCTTGTAGTGAAGTTAGTTCTCTCAAGTCTCGCTTTTATGCTAATTCTCGTATTTTTGATTGTCTTCGCGCCTATTGAACGTGAATTCTTTACAACTGTTTTTACAGATTAGAGCTGGCCATCTTAGTGGTGATTGCCATTACAAACGGGAATTACTGAGAGGTTATCTTAAGATACGAGGCCATGAGCAAGTGAGTTTTATTGATCCTTCGTGTTCTCCTTTCCTTCCTTAACTAGCTGCAGTTGTGTACATCACAGACAACACATTTACTATTTAGTAGTTCATAGAAGGAAATAACATAAAAAGGCACCAGTTCAGCTGATTATATAAACATGTGGGAACAATTATCCTGGAGGCAAAAAAAAAAAAAAAAAGGCTTGAGAGTTTGAACCAGGAGTTGCATCTGCTAGGCCATTAGAAACCCCCTGCCCCTTGTTGAATTGTTTAGTGTGCTCAAGTGAATATGTAGCAGCTTTGAACTTGTCTTCTTCACTTTGGGGCATAAGCTTGATAAAAAGTAGTTTGGTCTTTCTTATTGTCCTGTTAAATTTAGGACTTATAAGAAATGTGTATAACTTAAATTGTCAATCTTAAATTTTTGATTATTTAATTGAAGCTCCATGTTCATGAAAACATTCCGGTGGTCTGAAGTTTGAATAGACGCAGTTTCTTGCTTAAGATTGATGAAACGAAAAAGTCAAATGCCCTGCTTGTGGGCAACATTGGCTGCTGTTATTTGTTCTCGAACGTGATCCTGTAGTACTTGTACCTAATTCTGGGTTACCTATCCTAATATGGATGGACAGCTATAGACAAAGGGATACAGGCCTTAATTAGTACAGCCATTGATTTCCACCAATAGAATTGAAAGACACTAACTCTTCGAACTAATTTATAGTTTATCTCCTTTTTAAAGTTGCCGCTATGGTACTAACGGCATTGTTAACATTTTGTCTACACCAGACGTGTGTAACAGTAATCTCTCATAATAGTTCGTGTGTCTGGGCTTATTTTTAACATCATGGTTACTTCTTGACAACTCCTTTTACTGCAAGTTCTAAGTTCTTTTCTCAGTAATCCAACTTGTCATTCTTTTTATACATATGCCTCAAAGTTACTTTCGTTGTCTTTAATTGCTGAAGCTAACACATCATTGAGTGCACTTTTACAAATTCTGCCCCCCCGCCCCCCCTCTAGAGTTTCGACTTACATGGCATCTCCATCCTTCAATTTTTATTTCTTTTTTGGGGATTGTACTTTACTATGTTGCTCGGACTCTTTAGAAACATCGACGGGTGCATGTGAATTCTCCAAAAGTACTGCATTGTTGGATAATCCGACACGGGTGCGGCAACATTTTTGGGGTGTCCGAGCAACATAGGTGCTTTACAATCAGACTCCCCCTTGCCCTTCTCCTCCTTTTCCTAACTAATATTTTTGTTTGATATGACTAGAGCTGTTTTTTTTTTTTTTCACTTGGCGGTTCCTAAATATAATTAGTACGGTGGAAAAAAGGTTCTAGTCAATTTCTCATAAATTTTAATCATATAAAAGCATCTTCCTTGTTTGAAGGCTATATTGATAGTTATCCAAAAGTTGGATTTCCTAAACACACAAATTTCCCGAAAAGGCGAAAACCAAACCTAAAACCAATTTTTGCAGGACCTTTTTACAAAAGTAACAGAGGCTACAATACTTGTATGGGATTCACCTTTAGGAAAGATTCACGACACAGGAGATAGCACCCATCTACCTCAGCCTTTGACCATCCATGTACCACCTAGGAGGGGGCAAACGGGCGGGTCGGATATGGGCGGGTGGAAAAAGAGTTAAACAAAAAGGATAAAATATCCGACCCACCCATACTTAACACAAATAAAAAAGGGTTAACCAACGGATAATATGGATGTTCATATTATCCATGGTTTCAGCCTTTCAGGAATAGTTAGGTGAGAACACAAGCTAAAAGGTAAAATAAGCTTAGACTCCCAGAAAGTAAGACCTCATGAAAAATAACAAGCAGACAAATGGGTCCATATTATCCATCTGAATATCCATTTTTTTGATCCACTTTTAAAAAGTCAGGTATCCCACTCATGTCTAATGAGTCAGATTGGATGGTTACTTGCTTTTTTAAACCATTTTGCCAGCCCTAACCTTAAGGTCATTGTATGTGACGAAAAGGTAAACGAACAGTTTTCTGAACTCTGAAGCTATTAACGAGCTTCATTGGAAGAAAAAACGAATTGGGAAGAGGCATTGTTAGGTTTGCCTCCATATATCACTTCATATTGATCCTTCAGGGCATGGACTCTGTATACCACTTTATATAGATCCTTCTGTGCATGTATGACAAGAAGTTAGTTTAATGGTTGATTAGTTTCTGACTTTTTCCCTTCTGTACTTGGCCCTATGAAGGAGTGTGTGAGGCGAAGAGTTATGAAATCAATGGCGGGTAACCCATATTGTTCAGAGTCGGCCAGTAAAGATGCCATGGAAGCTGTCTGGGATGTTTGTTACAATGATACTAAGCCCTTTGACAGAGCCCCTTGAAACATAATGATAACCGGGAGACCCGGATATGGTGATAACTGGATTATCACCTGAAGATTTTGCTGTGTTATTTTAATTTCGGTTGATACCATAAACGGAGGTGCATATTTATCAGACATCATAGCATTTTTTGAGGCTTATTGACTGCCTCGTGATGTAACGGCCATAAAAGCACTTAGTCTTCGCCAATTATGACGTATCAAGTAAAATATTCTTATACTGTATCAGATTTTGTAAAATTTACAGGGTTTTTCTCCTATTCTAGGAATTTTTCATAATAAGTGGTTTTTTATTTCTTGTTTTGCAATATCCATTATTCTTCTGTCAATCAACATGTATTATCCAAGTTATTTACATCCTTTACTTATTTATCATCAGAACATACGATTATTCTGTTTTATCTGGATTGTCTAGTGGAAATTTTAGATACTGGAAGAAGAATCTTTTTGTCAAATTTGATTTAATTTAGCATCTTCCATCATCAGCTTAACATTGTGGGTTAAGATAGAAAGATATTGCATGGTGATGATTGCTGGTGAACTGGTCTGGCTGACATGTAACTCGTGTTGGTATGCGTTTGCCTGGAAACAGTACATTGTTGCCCGATGCTTCTACGTATATCATCGTGATATTACTGAATATAATGCCTTGCCATTTACCTTTCGATTCTGGAAAAGATGCCTTATTGTCCTGACATATGTGATTAACCAAATCAGTTGGGATGTTGGCATTGCCGGTTCTTGCTGGTCAGCTTGATATTAGTTGTGTGGTGTTTCTTTTTGTCTCATAACATAGTAGACGTAATGTTTGTGAACCTAAAAGTGTAAGATTTGGGTCCACCAACTTGTGAGATAACATACAATTAATTTTTCCTGCTGGTCACTACTTTGTTATCGTATAATTGAGTTGTCCTTGAGCGGGGTGATGACCCTATGACAATCCCAATTTGAAGACCCGAAAAAGATTATATGATACCAACACACAAGGCTTGGTTGATATACAGTCTTGCTGATGACCATCCAATGAATTAATTCTTTTGATGTTGGTAATCATGTAAACAGTATCATTAACAAACAAAATCAGTACACCTAAAGAGCACAAATCCTTTATGGCGACTTATGTAGTGGTCGACCTTCCTACCAGAATGCCTTCTTGGTCCGAGAGCCACTTTTTGACTAGTAAGGACGCAGGAAGCAAAAAAACTTGCGCGAAGGACGTTTTCTTCTCTGCCCTCTCCTCTCCAAAGGCCAAGGGAGAGACTGCATCCCTTTCCTTCGGTAGCTCTTTTGGTTTCCCAAGGATAGCGGTAGCTGGGGCAAAGCCCACTTTCTTCGCTCCGCAACCACCTTCCAGGAAGGGTGTTGTGCAGAATGAGCCTCCCGCAGAAAAAACAAACTAGTTACAATCTGTGCAAAATTGAAAATCCAATCTAAATCATAGTAAGCCTATATATGAACGTTCTACTCCTGTATGCCTTCTTTGATGTATTTAACAACTCTATTCTCTATACAATTTCCTCTTTAATCCGTGTATTTATCACTGATCTTTTTGTTGTTTTTCCTCTGAAAATCTTACTGTTTCTGGCTCTCCATGTTTGATATACCATTGCTCCCCATAGCAGCCATCTCGGTTCTAATTTCAGTAATCCATGGACAGTCTACAAACAGATGATGGCTAGTTTTCAGAACAACTCTTTTCTTATTATCACCTATTTTATAAGAAATCAGCTTAACGCTTTTGATTTCCTAATATCTTTTGTTAGACGTAGAAACTAAGGAGAATATGCAAATCGCTTTACTTTAGTTAAATTAGAAACTAAGAAGCAGCACAAAGAAAATCGTATAGGCGTGCTATTTGGAGAAGGGGAATCTGCAAATCACATTTTTAATCTTTCTTTTTTGATATCATATTACATGTTGCGTTGTTACTACTAGACCAAAAACCCTTTAAAACCTCCTTAATTCCTTGTAATGTCCTACGAAGAGCGGTTTAATTGTGTATAGAAAAAGTGGTTGAACATATACTCAAAGAGTTTTACTTGTTATCCGACATTGTCCTTATCTAACCTTTTTTGTTAAGCTTTCTCTTGAGCCGAGGGTCTTTCGGAAACAGCCTTTTATCTTCCAAGTTAGAGGTAAGATTTGTGTGCATTTTACCCTCCTCAGACCCTGCATTGTGAAATTTCACTGGGTATGTTGTTGTTGTACTCGTTAAGCGAACGAATTTTTGTAAGGAAATTTTTAGACTGTAACTTTTTCAGGTTTTATTTGAGTTACTAGTCGTAGTTACCCATGGTGTGCAGGGGGCCAAACACGAAAATCTGCACGCGTTTGGAGTTCTTGGATGTATAATAAAACTTGGTAAGACTAAAGCAAATTATATAAGTCACATTTTAAATGTCTGTTGGTGTCCTGATATAAACTTCTGCACTGTATAGTTGTCCCAAGCATAAGAGTTGTCTCACACCTAAGTAACTTTTGATATGCCTCTTAACTTCGTCTTCTAAGATGTTGGAAAAGATGGGGGGCATATGAGTGCCTAGGGAACCAAGTGTGAATAAACGACTGAATTGTTACAGAATATATCAGGACTAAATTATGTCAACATCACTGCAATCCAAAGAACAATATTCTACCTCCATAAGAATCAATACTACTAAATCGATTTGTGGCCATTATATGCCCAACTACTTGGAGACACGTGTTTGCCTTGTCCATGTTACAGCCACTTCATCATCTGGCAAGAAAATGTCTAAAATAACATATTCTGGTGACCTAGTCAACCAATTCAAAGCTTAAGGAAATGTATTTTTCTTACAATGATTGCAATCCAGAAATTTTGCTTGCCCATCAATAGGTCGATGGGGAAAATCAAACTCCCCACCTTGGAATAGAAATGATCTTTATTCTTTTGATCGCTTTGATATTGGCCACAGGACAGACACCAGGACAATCTAACTCCGTAACTCGAGCACTCCCACGGCTGGCTCTGATAAAAATTCTTTTATAAAAGCTGCAACTTGTTTCGCGACCACAGCTACTCGCCTGGGTTGTAACCATTACCGCACTGCCTGGGGGATGAATTCCAGCTAAAGACTAACTCTAAACTTGCATGGAAAGTTGAAAAACTCAATCTCCTCTCTTCAGCTTTGAAAATCTCCATAACATGCAAACAACTACTTAAAAGAACCAGGAAATGTAGGGAAATTAAAAGTCTAGCAATGGGCTACATGTATTAAACAACAATAGAAATTATGAGCAAAACCGAAAACAAAGTTAGACTGAAAAGGAAGTTCAACAACTAAAAATATTCTTTTTGATGACAAACAATTAATGCAATTAAGAATATTGTTATCAGCTATTGACCGATTGTCTATGTGTGTATTGTAAATCTATAACGAATAACATTTAGCGACCATCATAAATTATACCTCTAGTATTGGTCCCAAATTTTCATGTTAACCATTTACCAAACTGAAGCATTCCAAGCAAGAGCAACCCTTGTAGCAGCTATGCTTGAATTATCCAGACCAACTATCTCTAGCTGAACCAAATGATACCAAGTTTCTCACTCTTTCTTTTACCAGTAAGAATAGCTATTATACTTACAATTTTGGATCCAACAATCAGAATAGCTATTACACTTACAATTTTGGATCCAACAATCAGTTCTTCCAGTTTGTGGCGTACTTGAGAATTCTTCTATTTAATCTTATTTGGCTCCCAAGTTCTATAATGCCTGAGATGTGATAAAACCCATAAGAAGCTTGTTTTCCATTGTATAAAAGACATTGCGAACAATTGCATTGGCAGAAAGGGAAATGTAAATTCAATCATTACAAGGAAAAAGAGAAGATTCACCAAATGAAAATCATATAAATTTGTTCAAAGTGAAAGGAACACATAATGCTATCAATGTGAAAGTCGCGATGATATGAGAAGAGATACATCCCCACAGAAAGTCCTAACATAAACTTTATGGAGACCTCTTTATTTCACTTTTGTAAAATCTACTCAAAATTCAAATTTAACAAAATAGAACAATCTATATAAACAATGCCCAGATCTTAATAATCTTATTGGTTGTTTATGGAAGCATGTCATTTCACATGTAAAACATCTTCTTTGGGTTTTCTCAATTGCTATGATAACTATAACCTAGCAAGTATGCACGACAAAAGTCAGTGCATTTGATTCTTCGTAGGCTCTAGTTGAATTAAAACTCAGACAATAATGAAATGAGAAACTGCGCAGGGAATATCTTGAACTACTATATTAACCATTTAGAATCATTTGAGGTAATATTTTTCATCGCGCAGGTTGGTGAGAAAGAACCTTAAATTTCAAAATACAATGGATATAAGTATCTTGTACCATGTTATAAATGCCACAGAAATACATAGTGAATAGAAACAAATAGAAGTAGGAAGCGCTTTCTCGTTTAATACGCCATATGTGACGCAAGTCTAGATTAATCGAAGTTTCAAAGGGAATACCGAACACTTCGTTACGCAAGAAACAACTTACCAAGTTTAGACAGGGGAGTTGATTAGAGAAAGAACGTTATAAGCCGCAATTAGCGGAGCATGGAGACAAACAAGAATGTGCAATTGTCAAATGGGATCCACTTTGCAAACCGGAGCATGTTATTTATAATTATGTATACAAAAATTATTAAAGCAAATTTCAGATTTGTTAATCTAGCTAGCAATTCATTTTTTTGTATCTATTGATACTAAAAGTGATTTGCTTGTCCCTCAAAATATTAGATATGCAAATTTGAGTTGTTTTTTACATTGGACAACACATTTTTACTCAATTTATATTTTCAACTATTTTAATGATTGTACTCAATTTGGATACAATTACTTTATCAATATGTTATTTAAAATATCCAGAACACTATCCTAATTGGTCTAGAGAAATTAAGTAACCTGTGTGAAATTTTAAAATAGTGTACCACAAATAGAAAAAAGAATTTACAAATATCTCAGGCATGGATTAGCTTATTTGGCCAATAACAGGTTGCTATCCTGATGCTGCTTGTAGAAAGATAGGGTTGAATTTTCCGCAGGGCTCATATGAATGATGGATTTCAAAGTTCAAACATGCAAATAGACGTGTAAAATGGCAAATTGAAGTGAGCCCACTATTTCATTAAAATGTTCACACCCAATATTCCTGGATACCCACAATGCCCTGTTAAGCAGGGATGTCAACTAACAAAGTGGTGTGTATGTGCTTCAGCAGCACACTCCCACTTCTTATATAGGAAAGAAGAATAGTAAAGTAATATGATGATGTCGTCATGTTATTTTATCAAAGGAGACAAGTCAAAGTAATACTACTCATGGGCCAAGATTTTTTTATTGTACTAGTATCGAATCTCTTTAAAAGTGCTACACTTGCTTGTTGAATCCTTCTATTAGCACGTTCTTTAAAAAAGAACCTAGTTCAAGATTCCTTAAACTTCATATTTTTCCGTACGTAACAGACATTTCATGTGTTCCACTTGATATTTTTAATATAATAATAAAGCTATTATTTTGTCATGAAACATACGTTGATTTGTTACAGGCACTTTTCGATCTCAAGAATGTGAACTAATGATACTTTCATGACAAATCATAATATATATATATATATATATATATATATATATATATATATATATTCTACAGAGTCTCTGATCAGTTACAGTACTAGGCCTCAAGTACACGTGTTTCGATTGAAAAATAAAATATCGACTAGTGAGATTTGTGGATACTAAATTACCAACTAACACACATTTTGTTCTCTCTTTTTTATTTCTTATATATATATTTTTATAATATCAAAAATCACGTGTCCTGGCCAAGACAAAGGAAAAGGCCAAGTTAGACCTTTGGGCTGGATCAAATTATCATTAAAATACTCCTACCGTTCACTTTTACTTGTCTGCTATACTAAAAATAAATCGTTACTTTTACTTATCTACTTTCGCATACAAGGGAAAGACAATTTTATTTTTCCTGTTTTACCCTTAACATTAATTACTCATTCCCCTAATCATTTCTCAAGTCCATTGAAACTATATACGCTATTAATATGGGTGTTATTATTAAATATGCACTTCATTTATTATTTCTTAAGGGACGTGTAAAGTCCATTGTGGACAAGTAAAAGTGAATGGAAAGAGTAAAAGCCTTGCCGTTCACCTAATTACCTACCAACATTAATTCGCGAACCATATAATAAGCTAATCGCTTCAAATATACAATACACATACCATGGTGGAGGAAAGCATAATTTTTGGAGAGAATTGTGTTTGGATAAGGTTTGTGTATATTCTTTTGGGAACAACTTCGTTTTTAATTAGAAAGTTCTTGAAATATGTCTACAACTTCACCTTGTAACTATAATACTGTAACTATTACAACGCCACAATCTCATGAATGTTTAATATTCATGTTACTCCATTCAAAATAAAACGACCAGACATCATCTATATTTTCTACTGTCATATAATTCTTAATAGGAGTATAGGACTAGAAGACTCTTAAGCCTAAAATAAAATGTATTGACATGACTAAAATTTAACTCTACTTTGTCGGCCTAAAATAAAACGTATTGACATGATTAAAACTTAATTCTCTTTTTGTCGACCTAATAAAACGTATTGATATGACGAAAATTTAATTCTCTTTTTGTCAATCAGATGCGCTTATAGAGAAGGCCAACCATTACAAGCTGTTAAATATAGTATATCTATTAATGATTAGCATATTCCGAGACAGATTTCAATAATCTATTATGGTATCAGTTGCTTAGAGATTTTTTTCTCTGTCTTCCGCTCGCCCTAGCTCGACTTTCCTTGCCCACCATCGTCTATCTCTTCTGTCTTCTCCTTTTTCAGCCATTCTAAATGTCGGACAACAAGTCCTCTTTTCACTCGGCTCTTGCCGTCTCAAATATCAAAAACCACGTTCCCATTATGCTTGAAATGGAAAACGTTCAATACTCTACGTGGGCAGAACTTTTCAAGATTCACGCACGATCTCACAAGGTTCTTAATCATATCATTCCTCCGAAAGCCAGTCAGAGGACGATTCCTTCTACTGATGCAGAAAAGGAACTATGGTCAACCTTGGATGCCACGGTTCTTTCGTGGATTTATTCTACCATTTCTAACGACCTATTGCACACCATTATCGAGCCCGATTCAACGGCTATGGAAGCTTGGGATAGATTGCGTGATATATTCCAAGATAATCAACATTCCCGTGCCGTTGCCCTTGAACAAGATTTCACCACTGTCTCTATGGAGCATTTTCCTAATGTCTCTGCTTATTGTCAACATCTCAAGTCCCTTGCGGATCAATTGAAGAACGTTGGCGCACCGGTGTCGGACAATCGTCTGGTTTTACAATTGGTAGGTGATCTTACAAAACCATACCGTGGTGTGGGTACGGTAATCCGGCAAAGCAATCCTCTTCCTCCTTTCTATAAAGATCGGTCTATGCTTGTTCTTGAAGAGGCCAGGATGTCTAAGGAAGCAGCCACCGAATCAGCTATGGTGGTCACTTCAAATGATGACGGTCCGATTACTTCTGAAAAATCGGGTCGTTTTAAGGGGAAGCAAGGTGTGCAGCACTCTGGTGGTCGCCGCAACAACAGTGGCCGGAAGAACAACAATTCCGGTGGTGGCGGACGCTCCTCCGGCAGCGGCAAAGGTGGTGGCAGGGGACAGAACTCCGGTGGCCAAGGTGGGAGCTCGTCATTCCCGCAACAGCAACAGCATCAACCTTATCCTTGGGGTTGGTATGGTCAAGGTTGGCCCATTCCACCTTGCCCATTCCCAACTCAAGGTTGGGCCAGACCTCCGGTTCCTCAGCAGCGCCAACCCAGTATCTTGGGCCCAAGACCTCAGCAAGCCTATGTTCAACAACACGCATCACCTAATTTTGGGCAGCCCATGTCGTATGCTTCTACGGATATCGAGACATCAATGCACACTATGTCTCTTCACCAACCCGATCCGTCATGGTACATGGACACCGGGGCTACATCTCACATGACCTCCTCTACAGGTACTCTTTCGTCTTATTTTAATTTGGGCAATCATCCTAATAATAAAATTGTGGTTGGTAATGGTCATACTATTCCGATTCTTGGCTATGGTCACACTAAATTATCTTCCCCGAGTCAATCCCTTTCCCTTCAGAATGTTCTTCATGCACCTAAATTGATTAAAAATTTCATTTATGTTAGAAAGTTTACCACTGATAATTCTGTGTCAGTTGAGTTTAATCCTTTTGGGTTTTTTGTGAAGGATTATCGGACGGGGATGCCAATAATGAGATGTGATAGTCGAGGCGACCTTTATCCCATTTCTTCTATCAACAATCAACCTTCCTCATCTACTTTTGCAGCCATCTCTCCTAAGCTCTGGCATGATCGTTTGGGTCATCCGGGAACTCCTGTCTTAGATGTGCTTAGAAAAAATAAAAACATTGATTGTTCTAAAATTTCTAGTTCTAGTATTTGTGGGTCTTGTGTACTTGGAAAACATATTAAGTTACCATTTGTTTCTTCTTCTTCGAGTACGACTATGCCGTTTGATATTTTACATAGTGATCTTTGGTCCTCTCCTGTTTTGAGTTCTTCCGGACATAGATATTACGTTTTATTTTTGGATGATTATTCTAAGTATTTATGGAATTTTCCTTTGGCACGAAAATCTGATGTTTATGATATTTTCTTAATCTTTAAAGCCCATATTTCCACTCAATTTGAACGTCATATCAAAAATGTACAATGTGATAATGGAAGAGAGTTTGATAATGGTCCTTTTTGGGATTTTTGTAAGACTCATGGCATGTCTTTTCGCCTTTCTTGTCCACATACTTCCTCTCAAAATGGGAAAGCCGAACGTAAAATTCGGACTATAAATAATATCTCTCGTACTCTTCTCGCTCATGCCTCTCTTCCACCCTCCTTTTGGCATCATTCTCTCCAAATGGCAACTTATCTTCTTAATGTCCTTCCAAGTAAACTATTGGGAAACAAGTCTCCTCTTGAAATTCTTTACAAAAGGGTTCCGTCTTATTCTCATCTTCGGGTTTTTGGTTGTTTGTGTTATCCTTTATTTCCATCAACAACTATTAATAAGTTGCAACCTCGATATACCCCTTGTGTTTTTTTGGGGTATCCAACCAACCATCGTGGCTACAAGTGTTATGATATGTCCTCACATAAAATTATTATTTGTCGCCATGTCATTTTTGATGAAAATAATTTCCCTTTTGCAAAATTACATTCCCCGCAATCCCACACTTATGACTTCCTTGATAATGATTTATCACCTTACGTGATTCATCATATGCAACAAACTGGCCCAACTTCTTCTCCCTCACAACCGGCCCAGTACTTGTCTCCTTCTTCACCCAACTCGCCAGCAAGGCCCATTCCCTCTCCTTTGGGCCCAAGTCCTCCTCCTTGCTCTCAAAATTTCCCAGCCCAAACACAAGCCGATATCTCAACTCCAACTCCACAAAATGCTCAACTCCATCAGCCAAAGGTAGTGACCCGTAGCCAAAATGGAATTTTCAAACCTAACACAAAATATTCTATGCACACTACGGTTGAGAGGTCACCTTTGCCTCGAAATCCGATAGCGGCTCTTCGTGACCCGAATTGGAAAATGGCCATGGATGATGAATATAATGCTCTTATTAAAAATAAGACGTGGGAGTTGGTGCCCCGTCCCCCGGATGTTAATGTGATTCGGTCTATGTGGATTTTTACTCATAAGGTCAAATCTAATGGTGTTTTTGAGAGGCATAAAGCCCGTCTTGTAGGTGATGGTAAAACCCAGCATGTTGGCATTGATTGTGGCGAGACTTTTAGTCCGGTGGTGAAGCCTGCTACAATCCGCACGGTTCTTAGTCTTTCTCTTTCGAAGGCATGGCCGATCCATCAGCTGGATGTTAAAAATGCCTTCCTACATGGTGAGCTTCAAGAAACAGTTTACATGCACCAACCTCTGGGTTACAGGGATCGTGTTCATCTTGATTATGTATGTCTCCTGCGTAAGTCATTGTATGGACTAAAGCAGGCGCCCCGGGCTTGGTATAAGCGGTTTGCTGATTTTGTTCTATCTATTGGGTTCACAAATAGCAGGTGTGACAACTCTTTGTTCATTTTCAGCAAAGGGTCTGAAATGGCTTACATATTATTATATGTTGATGGTATTATCCTCACTGCTTCTTCTGATGCTCTCCGATGTTCAATCATGTATCTTCTTAGTTCTGAGTTTGCTATGAAGGATCTTGGTCCTCTAAATTATTTTTTGGGTATTGCTGTGACTCGACATAAGGGTGGTATGTTTCCCTCACAGCGCCAGTATGCCGAAGCAATAATTGAGCGTGCAGGGATGTCTTCTTGTAAACCATCCCTTACTCCGGTTGACACTAAATCAAAGGTCAGTGCTACATCTAGTACTACTTTTGATGATCCTTCCCTTTATCGGAGTCTTGCAGGGGCCCTACAATATCTCACTTTTACACGACCGGATATCTCTTATGCCGTACAACAGGTTTGCCTACATATGCATGATCCGAGAGTTGATCATATGTCTGCTGTTAAACGTGTCATTCGGTATGTTAAGGGTACTTTGGATCACAGGCTTCATTTATACCCGTCTTCTTTTTCTACTCTTGTCTCGTATACTGATGCAGATTGGGGTGGGTGCCCTGACACTAGACGGTCTACATCTGGTTATTGTGTATTTTTGGGTGACAATCTGATTTCTTGGTCGTCTAAACGACAACCCACTTTGTCTCGGTCAAGTGCCGAAGCCGAGTATCGTGGGGTGGCGAATGTTGTCTCCGAATCATGTTGGATTCGAAACCTTCTCTTAGAGTTGCATTGTCCGATTAAAACGGCTACTCTTGTTTATTGTGACAATGTAAGTGCTATTTATTTATCCGAAAATCCAGTTCAACATCAACGTACGAAACATATTGAAATGGATATTCATTTTGTCAGAGAGAAGGTTGCCCGTGGGCAGGTCCGTGTTCTTCATGTACCTTCCCGTTATCAGATTGCGGATATCTTTACAAAAGGTCTCCCGCGGGTTTTATTTGAAGAATTTCGGGACAGTCTTCACGTTCATAAACCTCCCACTTCGACTGTGGGGGTGTGTTAAATATAGTATATCTATTAATGATTAGCATATTCCGAGACAGATTTCAATAATCTATTACAAGCTAATGGTAATTAATAATATTACACACTGCCTTCAGGGAAGTTAATCAAGTAGCAGATCATCTGGCAAATAAACTTGCTGCATCCAGCCAAGATGGCTCCTTTTACAACTGCATGTATTAGAATAAGATATGATAAAATATTTTTTTTGTTAGCTATGCCTATTTTTAAGGGATAAGCGCTTATTCGTATATTGCAACATACTAGTCTCTATTATATGTGCCTCGCACAAATAGTCTTAACAGTTAATGCAAAATATATGATTTAAAGATATTGTGAATATAGCTAGGGAACAACTTTTGTCTTAGTTAATTTCTTAAAATTCAAAGAAATAATTATTTTGGTTGAAAAGTTACATGATACTTAATGAGTAAGTAGGAGTCCTTTTAGAAATCAACTTAAGTTAATGTAAGAAGGTAATAATATGCTTGCCTTAATCTTTGTCAACATGTGTATATATACAAAGATCCTAAGCTATAATGAAGGTAACTAAATATACACCTAACCATAATGGTAACTAAATATTCTTCTAATATATTTACATGGTGGCCTAGAATATTCTTCTAATACATTTACATCAATAAATATGGTAACTAAATATTTACATAATATTCTAACGCACCCACGCAGTCCAAGCGGGAGGTTTGCAGACGCTTAGGCTGTCGCGAAAATCTTCAAATAGAACCAAGGGAAGACCTTTAGTAAATATGTCCGCAATCTGATAGCGCGATGGGACATGTAGGACACGTACATGACCACGAGCAACTTGTTCATGGACGAAGTGAATATCCATCTCGATATGCTTAGTGCATTGATGTTGAACAGGATTACCAGATAGATATATGGCACTAACATTATCACAGTACACCAACGTAGCCTTTCGTATTGGACAATGAAGTTCTAGAAGCAGATTGCGTAGCCAACAAGACTCAGCAACAACATTGGCTACCCCTCGATATTCGGCCTCCGCACTAGATCAAGACATGGTGGCCTGCCGCTTGGCGGACCAAGAAATGAGATTATCACCAAGAAAGACACAATAACCAGAAGTCGAACGCCTGGTATCCGGACAACCACCCCAATCTGCATCCGTATACGAAATGAAAGTGGTGGGTTTAGATGGATAAAGATGAAAGCCATGATCAAGGGTGCCCTTAATATAGCACACAATACGTTTGAGAGCATTCATGTGGACCTCCATCGGGTTATGCATGAATAGAAAAATCTGTTGCACAGCATACGAAATGTCTGGTCTCGTGAACGTGAGATATTGCAGTGCACCTGCCAGGCTGCGATAAAGTGAAGGATCCTTAAATGGTGAGGTAGAGGTGGCACTTAACTTCGGTTTGGTGTCAACTGGCATGGCACTTGGCCTACAAGACGACATGCTAGCTCGTTCTATGATCTCTTCGACGTACTTCTTTTGAGATAAAAACAAACCACCTGCATAACGAGTAATTTCTATTCCCAAGAAATAACTGAGTGGTCCCAAATCCTTCATAGCAAATTCAGAGTTGAGAAGTGTCATGATAGACTGGCGAAGATCATCAGAAGAGGTGGTTAAGATGATATCATCCACATACAAAAGAAGATACGCCATATCAATACCTTTTCGGTGGATGAACAGAGAATGATCAGACTTGCTGTGGGTGAAACCAATACTAGAAACATAGTCAGCAAATCATTTGTACCAGGCCCGGGAAGCTTGCTTGAGGCCATATAAGGACTTCTTTAGTAAGCAGACATAGTCAGGATCAGTGGCGGAGCCAGGATTTAAGCCAAGAGGGTTCAAAAATATAAAGAAGCCATAAATGAAGAAGCTAAGGGGGTTCAACGTCTACTATATATACATAAAAAATATTTTTCACCTTGTATATACAGTGCAATATTTCGCCGAAGGGGGTTCGGATGAACCCCCGGGGCTCTTACAAGGTTCGCCACTGGTCAGGATGTGTAGGGTCTCGGAAATCCACGGGTTGATGCATGTAGATAGTTTCCTCGAGTTCATCATGTAAGAATGCATTTTTCACATCAAGTTGGTGAATAGGCCAAGCATTAGAGAGAGCTAGACTGAGAACAGTGCGGATGGTCGCCGGTTTCATCACTGGGCTAAAAGTATCACCACAATCCACGCCAACTTGTTGAGTTTTGCCATCACCTACAAGTCGGGCTTGATGCCTCTCAAAGGAACCGTCAGAGTGTTCTTTATGTCTAAAAATCCACATATACCGAATAACATGCACATTAGGTGGGCGAGGCACTAACTCCCACATCTTATTTTTAATAAGAGTCTTATATTCATCTTCCATAGCCATTTTCCAATTCGGGTCACGTAAGGCAGACACGGGGTTACGAGAAATGGGAGATTCGGACGCATGACTAATGAAGCTGTATTTTGGGTTAGGCTTGACAATACCATGTTGACTCTTAGTGATCGGTTTTTGGACTGGAAGAGGACAGTGGACTGTGGCGGATGGGGCTGGACAGTGGGGCTGGCGGTAGTAGCTGAGGGTGAGGCAGATGTGGCCGTGGGTGGTGGGCTGCTAGGACCAGTGGGCAGCGGAGTATGGTCGCTGGAAGGTGGATTGTTTTGCGAGGCTAAATGGTGAATTACATAAGGAGAGGGTCCATCATCCAGAAAATCATAATGGTGACGATCTAAGGGAGTATGTAGCTTAGCAAAAGGAAATTGGGTTTCATCGAGCACGACATGACGACTTATGATTTTCTTGGATGATAAATCATAAAATTTGTAATCACGATGATGGGATGGATAGCCTAAGAACACACATGGGGTGGAATGGGCTTGAAGCTTGTTAATGGTATTAGATGGGAATAGGGGGTAACATAGGAAACCAAATGTCACGACCCAGCCCCGTGGGCCGTGACTAGTGCCCTAACCGGACACCCATACAGACTTGCTTACCAGATCGACATATCAAAGACTTATTCAAATTTAACATACGTTATTTATACGGATACTGAGAAACAGACGTCATCTTAAGCGGTCACTTGTAACAGAAATATCATACCAAAAGCCGGCAGGCTGGCGGAATACACATCGCCCGAATATACATACATATACAAACATGTGGGCCGTTTTGGCCGTAATAGCAAGCGGGACCGCTTAAGGCACAAATCACAAACATAATCGAACAAACATGACCCATGACCCACATATATGTCTACAGGCCTCTACAAACCATAACAGAAACATATGACGGGACAGGGCCCCGCCGTACCCTCAAATAGTCATATATACAAAAATGTGTATGACAAAAGATATGTACCAAAATATGAGCTCCGGATCAAAGGAGTACTCCAAATAGCAGAATAAGTGTCCTACACTGGCGGGTCACCAGAACGAACGTCTGTACCTGCGGGCATGAAACGCAGCCCCCGAAGAAATGGGGGTCAGTACGAAATATGTACTGAGTATGTAAAGCATGAAGCACAGTAATCCGAATCATAATTGAAGTGAGGAGTACAGAAAATGGATATAGAATTAGTATATCAAAACCTGTGCTGAAAATATAAATAATGCAAATAAAAATCATGCATAGGGCTCAGGAACGTGATCGCCACTCCGACGCTGGCGCCACAACACATCATACTCCAGAAGGTTTCAAATCTCCGTACAATCCCCGAACATATCGTATCATCATAACATATCACAACATCAGAACATATCATATGCCATATCACATCATAACGCCATATATATGCGGTACCCGGCCTATGGCGAGGTCTCGGGAACCGTAACACATCATACTGCCGAATATAACATAGTGCGCACGATCACAAAACTGGCCCGGGATTCGGCGAACGATATCATAGTAGTATGCACGAGCGGAGTAGTGAGGAAACCATATGCATATAACTACATAAATAAATTTCAAAACTCGATGGATAAACATATTTACCGACATCTGAAGGCTCAAAAATAAGATTCGGGTCAATCGGAATTAGTATAAGAAAGTTACGAGCTTTTGAAGTACAGAACCTTCTAAAAATATTTCATAAGCCATACTTGGAAATTCAAGTATCACTCATATTAGAAAAATTTCGAACATCATTATGGATCAAATATTCATATTAGGAAACTTTCGAATAACATTATGGATCAAATCAAATGGAGACTTTTGGACCATATTTACGTACCAAAATATTCATCAAAGATTTAGTCCTCTCGATTTTTCTTTCGAACAACATTCGGAAACATAACCACTAGAGTCTTCGAATATCACAAATATGTATCAAGCCATATGAAATAGCTTATGGAAGTCAAAGATGTTATCCATCCTAGTGGCTCTAAGAGTAAGATTTTCTTTATAAGCATACATATACACTTTTGTTCATTTCAAAAGGATCATGCCAAAAGAAGGAAAGGTAGGCTTTACATACCTCGATCGCTCACTAACCAAATCCCGACTCAAGTCTCGGGCTCTCCAATATCTACAATAACGTTATCAATTACCAAACATTAGCTACAAGTACTTAGAAATTCAATTCTAACTAATACTTGTCTACAGAAATTTCGGCAGCATCTCCCCTGTAAATTCAACATCCCGGAGAATTTAACTCGGCCAAATTCATCAACAACCATACCAACAATACCAACAACCATACCAATAACATCAAGAATCAATTTAAAGCGCATTCTAATATTAGTAACCTTCTATCTCTACGTAGCTTATCACATTCAATTCAACTACGTATTTTCAAGCCAATATCAACGCTCACATATTCATTACTAATCCAAGATCATTCAAACACAATTCAAGAACGCTTTAAACAATTTGTGCAATATTCAAACAATCTCACTAACACCATATTCCACCCGAAGCTTCTACAAATGCAACGAAACTACGACGACGCATTTTCTTCTTTCAAATTCATCAACAACAACAACAATTCACACTTTAGCAACTCCACTTCCATAATTACATAAAAACCATATTAAAATCACATAATTTCCTACAACAACCTCCAACCAATTTCCATGCCAACTTGAACCATTAGTCTTCCATTTACATCACAAAGGCCACAACAACACAATTAACATACTAAATAAATTTAATTCATCTTCCTTCACCAATATGAACCACACGGCCACACACACACAACACACCCACACGGCCCACACACAACACACAACATTTTCATGATTTTCATTCAACTATACTCACTACAACATATATATAAACCCTTCATAACATAAAAGAGGATAGAATGTTTACCTTTTCTTCAATTTTTCACTTGCCACTAGAGTAGTTTTCTCGCTCAAATAATTATACCACGTTGAAGAGGGTCTTGAACTTAGTAAGAATACTAGAAAATTATAATTTTTTGATCAAAGTTGAAAGGCTTAAATTTTTTTCTCTCTTTCTCTATGTTGGCCGAATTCCCCTTGCTCTTGCTCTCACTTTGTTTTGTTTTCTTGAATGTTCTAGTGTGTTGAAGACTTGTGGCCCCTTCCTTTTATTTGGCTTGGGTTTAATTTGTCATGGGCTTGGGCCCCTTTTTATTTCCCCATGGCCGGCCACTTATTGGGCCATTTTTTTTAGCCCAATTACTTATGGTTCATATTTTGTAATTCACGAAACTAATTTCCAAAATTCCAATTTTGCCCTTAGCCTTCCTCGATATTTCGGCATCAATATTTTTCATAAACGACATATATATTGAATAACATCAAAATGTTGCCTTATCTCTTATTAGTCACAATTATTTCAATTTATCCCAATGTGCAAAATTACGGGATATAACATCCTCCCCCCCTTTAGAACATTCGTCCTCTAATGTTAAACTAGCCTTATAGCGTCTTGCAAGCATTTCGGGGGAGTTTCTTTTTATGGACAGCACATATAATTTATTCACCGATCAATATAACCAGTTTAAGGAATTTAGATTACCTGTGGGCATAGGAAACAAGTGAGGGTACTTCTTCTTCATCTCGTCCTTCGCTTCCCAGGTCATTTCTTCTCGGTTATTGTTTCGCCACAAGACCTTAACAGAAGGCACATCTTTGGTGCGCAATCTCCTCACCTGGCGATCCAAAATAGCTACAGGCTGTTCTTCATAGGACAGTTCCTCTGTTACCTGGATATCCTCTATAGGAAATATTCTAGAAGGATCACCAATACACTTACAGAGCATTGATACATGAAATACCGGATGCACTGCTTCCAGATCAGATGGTAAGTCTAACTCGTAGGCGACCTTGCCTATCTTTCGAATAATCTGATAAGGCCCAATATATCACGGACTGAGATTCCCTTTTTTGCCGAATCTCATTACACCTTTCATAGGTGACACTTTTAGAAATACCCAGTCTCCAATCTGGAACTCTAAAGGTCGACGTCGTTTATCTGCATATGATTTCTGTCGACTCTGGGCTGCTAATAACCGTTCTCGGATGAGTTTCACCTTATCGACTGCTTGCTGGATCATATCTGGAACAATCAATTTAGTTTCACCCACATCGAACCAACCAATTGGAGACCTGCATTTTCTACCATGTAGGGCTTCATACGGCGCCATCTGAATGCTGGAATGATAACTATTATTATAAGGAAATTCAATAAGCGGCAAATGATCATCCCAACTACCTTTGAAATCAATAACACAGGCCCGTAGCATATCTTCCAGCGTCTGAATAGTACGCTCGGCCTGCCCGTCGGACTGAGGATGGAATGATGTACTAAGACTCACCTGAGTCCCTAACCCATCCTGAAACGACCTCCAGAAGTTAGCCGTAAACTGGGCACCCCTGTTGGTTATAATAGATATAGAAACTCTGTGAAGTCTTACTATCTCTCTAATGTACAACCGGGCATAATCCTCTCAGCCTATCAACAATAACCCACATAGAATCATAATTCCGAGAAGTGCGCGACAAACCTGTAATGAAATCCATATTAATTATTTCCCATTTCCAAGCTGGAATTTCCATTTCCTGTAACAATCCACCGGGCTTCTGATGCTCGATTTTAACCTGTTGGCAATTTGGACACTGAGCAACGAACTCTGCAATGTCTCTTTTCATACCATCCCACCAATATAAACATCTGAGGTCATGGTACATTTTTGTGGATCCAGGATGAACAGAATACCGAGCATAATGTGCCTCTCCCATAATCTGCCGCCGCAGCCCTGCAACGTTAGGTACACATAACCTGCCTCTATATAATAATACTCCGTCAGGTGAAATCTCGAATGGAGTCTCTCCCTTACCAAGGGCCGCATCTTTGTACTGTACCAGAATAGGATCCTCGAACTGACGTCGTTTTGCTTCTTCCATAATAGATGATTCTGCAACTTCTTGAACAGAAACCCCAACATTTCCAGAGTCGGCCAAACGGACTCCAAGACTGGCTAGCTGATGAATCTCACGAACTAACTCTTTTCTTTCTGGCTGCACGTCGGTCAAACTGCCCATAGACTTGCGGCTAAGTGCACCTGCTACAACATTGGCTTTTACAGGATGATACAAAATGTCGACGTCATAGTCTTTCAATAATTCGAGCCATCTTCTCTGCCGCAAATTCAGTTCTTTTTGCTTAAAAATATACTGAAGGCTTTTGTGGTCTGTATAGATATCAACATGAACCCCATATAAGTAATGTCGCTATATCTTCAAAGCATGAATTACCGCGGCTAGTTCCAAATCATGAGTAGGATAATTTCTCTCGTGCGGTCTGAGCTGCCGGGAAGCATAGGCTATAACTCGACCATGTTGCATTAGTACACAACCTATCCCAATACCGGAAGCATCACAATAGATAACATACCCATCTGACCCCTCTGGAAGAGTTAGAACTGGAGCTGTAATCAATTTTTCCTTCAGCAACTGGAAGCTGCGTTCACAAGCATCGGTCCACTGAAATTTTGCTGCCTTCTGAGTTAGTTTCGTCAATGGTGCTGCAATAGAAGCAAAATTCTCCACAAATCTCTTGTAATATCCGGCCAATCCCAGAAAACTGCGTATCTCAGTCGGTGTCGTAGGCCTAGGCCAATTCTGTACAGCCTCGATCTTCTGTGTATCGACCCGAATACCATCTGCTCCGACGATATGCCCCAAGAATGCCACTGAGGTTAACCAGAATTCACACTTGGAGAACTTAGCATATAATTTCTGTTGCCGAAGTGTGCCAAGTACTGTCCTCAGATGATCTGAATGCTCCTCTGCTGATCGTGAATAAACCAGAATGTCATCAATAAATACAATCACGAACATGTCTAGAAACGGCCTGAATACCCGATTCATCAAATCCATAAACACTGTTGGAGCATTAGTTAGCCCAAAAGACATCACCCTGAACTCATAATGCCCGTATCGGGTCCTGAAGGCAGTCTTTGGAATATCTGCCTCTCGTACCCGCACCTGATAATAACCCGAGCGTAAATCTATCTTTGAAAAATATTTAGCACCCTACAATTGGTCAAATAAATCATCAATCCGGGGGAGGGGATATTTATTCTTTATAGTCACCTTATTCAGCTGTCTGTAATCAATGCACATCCGCAGCGACCCATCTTTCTTTCTTACAAACAATACCGATGCTCCCCAGGGTGACGTACTGGGTCTGATGAAGCCTTTTTCTAATAAGTATTTCAGCTGCTCCTTCAATTCTTTCAATTCTGCAGGTGCCATTCTGTAAGGAGGAATAGATATAGGCTGAGTATCTGGCAACACATCTATCGTAAATTCTATCTTCCGTTCAGGTGGGAGACCTGGAAGCTCATCTGGAAACACATCTGGAAATTCATTAACAACCGGAACTGACTGGAGAGTAGGTGTTTCTGCTTTAGTATCATGCACACGGACCAAATGATAAATATACCCTTTCTGAATCATATTCCTGGCCTTGAGGTATGAAATAAACTTACCTCTCGCCGATGCTGTATTTCCTGCCCATTCTATAACTGGTTCCCCCGGAAACTGGAAACGAACTACACTTTTCTGGCAGTCAACATTAGCATAACAGGAGGCTAACCAATTCATACCCATGATAACATCGAATTCCACCATATCTAATTCTACCAAATCGGCCTTAGTGCAACGACCACATATAATCACAGAACAATCCTTATATACCTGCCTCGCTATAATAAAATCCCCGACCGGTGTAGCTACCACAAACAGCTCTATAGGTTCAGGTGTTATCCCAATTTTACTAGCAACGAGGGGAGAAATATATGATAAAGTAGAACCTGGATCGATCAATGCATATACAGCTCGCGAAAAGACCAATAATGTACCTGTGACTACATTTGGCGACGCCTCCTGATCCTGTCGGCTAGCCAATGCATATATGCAGTTCGAGGGACCGCTAGAATCAGAAACCCCGCCACGGCCTCTACCGCAGCCCGCTGGTGCTGGCATACCCCGCCCCGCAGGGCGCATAGCTGAAGGAGTGGAAGACGAACCAACAGCTGATCCCGTCGGCTGAGCTGCACCACCAAAACCACCCGCCAACGGACAATCTCTCATAACATGGCCCTGGCGGCCACAAGAAAAACAGGCTCCTGTAGCTCGGTAGCACTCTCCTGGATGAGACCTCCCACAATAAGAACACCGAGGCATAGGTGGCCTCGCCTGACTGGAACCTCGGCTCACCTGCGAACCTGAAGCCCTAGAGCTCTGGCCCGCTCCTGAGTGCCCTGCACCGTCAAATCGTCTGCCTGTAGACTGTGGACGTGTACTCCGGCCTGACTGAGGGGGATACCTGCTATACTGCTGCTGAGGCTGCCCACCTCAAGACTCCTCTGAATAACTGGCTGATCTAGCCCTCTTGGGCTGCCTCCTGTCACGATCTCTATCAGCCTGGCGCCCTCTGTGCCGGTCCTCCATACCCTGCGCGTAGGCCTGTAACCGGGCAATGTCCATCCCAATCTGTGACGCTATCGTCATACAGCTATCCACCAAATAATGATCCAGCCCTATCACGTACCGATGCATCCAGTCAGCCATATCATCTACTATGGTAGGTTCATATCTGGCCAGAGAATCAAACTCCAAGCTGTACTCTCGGACACTCCTGCTCTCTGCGTTAGTTGTAGAAATCTGTCAACTCTCGCCCGCTGCAACTCTGGGGGCAAAAAGTTGTTGAGAAAAGCTGCTGTAAACTCATCCCACACGGCTGGGGGAGCATCCTCGCCTCTGGACAACTCCCAAGACTCGTACCAATTAATCGCTACGTCCCGCAATCTATGTGAGGCCAGCTCGACAGACTCAATCTCAGAAGCCCTGACCAGTCTCAGTGTGCGCTGCATCTGTCGAATGAAATCCTGGGGGTCCTCTTCGGGCTTAGATCCATAGAACTCGGGGGGATTACAGTTCAATAAATCACGGACCCTCAAACTGTCACGTCTGTCACCATCATCACCCCCTAGCCCACGTCTGCGAGCCTGTCCTGCGACTAATGTCGTCAATAACTGCACAGCGTCCCTCATCGCTCTATCCTCCGCCCCTGGCTGAAGAGCTAGAGGCTCGGGCACTGGAGCCTCTGGGGCTAATGGTGGAGCAGCTCCAGGCTCCTCTAGTGGAGGTGTAGCAGAACCTTCTGACTGGGGTGCAATATCGGGCATAATCTGAGCACGAGCCCGAGTGACCCTCTGTATCTGGCTGGTCTCTCCTGCCACTACGTTGCCCTTCTGGGAAGCCGTCGCCTTCTTCGGAGGCATCACTGTAAACATAACAATCGGTTAGAAAGAAATCATCCTAATAGCATGGCTCTATCGCACAATCTAAGATCCAAAGAAAGGTAACACCCAAAATGTCCTGTAGCCTCCTGTTTATAGATGTGGTGCACAACACACCGATAAACAAGACTCTACTAGACACGGCCTGTAGACATTCCGAGGAAAAACCACTCTGATACCACTTTTGTCACGACCCAGCCCCGTGGGCCGTGACTAGTGCCCTAACTGGACACCCATACAGACTTGCTTACCAGATCGACATATCAAAGACTTATTCAAATTTAACATACGTTATTTATACGGATACTAAGAAACAGACGTCATCTTAAGCGGTCACCTGTGACAGAAATATCATACCAAAAGCCGGCAGGCTGGCGGAATACACATCGCCCGAATATACATACATATACAAACATGTGGGCCGTTTTGGCCGTAATAGCAAGCGGGACCGCTTAAGGCACAAATCACAAACATCATCGAACAAACATGACCCATGACCCACATATATGTCTACAGGCCTCTACAAACCATAACAGAAACATATGACGGGACAGGGCCCCGCCGTACCCTCAAATAGTCATATATACAAAAATGTGTATGACAAAAGATATGTACCAAAATATGAGCTCCGGATCAAAGGCGTACTCCAAATAGCAGAATAAGTGTCCTACACTGGCGGGTCACCAGAACGAACGTCTGTACCTGCGGGCATGAAACGCAGCCCCCGAAGAAAGGGGGGTCAGTACGAAATATGTACTGAGTATGTAAAGCATGAAGCACAGTAATCCGAATCATAATTGAAGTGAGGAGTACAAAAAATGGATATAGAATTAGTATATCAAAACCTGTGCTGAAAATATAAATAATGCAAATAAAAATCATGCATAGGGCTCAGGAACGTGATCGCCACTCCGACGCTGGCGCCACAACACATCATACTCCAGAAGGTTTCAAATCTCCGTACAATCCCCGAACATATCGTATCATCATAACATATCACAACATCAGAACATATCATATGCCATATCACATCATAACGCCATATATATGCGGTACCCGGCCCTATGGCGAGGTCTCGGGAACCGTAACACATCATACTGCCGAATATAACATAGTGCGCACGATCACAAAACCGGCCCGGGATCTGGCGAACGATATCATAGTAGTATGCACGAGCGGAGTAGTGAGGAAACCATATGCATATAAGTACATAAATAAATTTCAAAACTCGATGGATAAACATATTTACCGACATCTGAAGGCTCAAAAATAAGATTCGGGTCAATCGGAATTAGTATAAGAAAGTTACGAGCTTTTGAAGTACAGAACCTTCTAAAAATATTTCATAAGCCATACTTGGAAATTCTAGTATCACTCATATTAGAAAACTTTCGAACATCATTATGGATCAAATATTCATATTAGGAAACTTTCGAATAACATTATGGATCAAATCAAATGGAGACTTTTGGACCATATTTATGTACCAAAATATTCATCAAAGATTTAGTCCTCTCGATTTTTCTTTCGAACAACATTCAGAAACATAACCACTAGAGTCTTCGAATATCACAAATATGTATCAAGCCATATGAAATAGCTTATGGAAGTCAAAGATGTTAGCCATCCTAGTGGCTCTAAGAGTAGGATTTTCTTTATAAGCATACATATACACTTTTGTTCATTTCAAAAGGATCATGCCAAAAGAAGGAAAGGTAGGCTTTACATACCTCGATCGCGCACTAACCAAATCCCGACTCAAGTCTCGGGCTCTCCAATATCTACAATAACGTTATCAATTACCAAACAATAGCTACAAGTACTTAGAAATTCAATTCTAACTAGTACTTGTCTACAGAAATTTCGGCAGCATCTCCCCTGTAAATTCAACATCCCCGAGAATTTAACTCGGCCAAATTCATCAACAACCATACCAACAATACCAACAACCATACCAATAACATCAAGAATCAATTTAAAGCGCATTCTAATATTAGTAACCTTCTATCTCTACGTAGCTTATCACATTCAATTCAACTACGTATTTTCAAGCCAATATCAACGCTCACATATTCATTACTAATCCAAGATCATTCAAACACAATTCAAGAACGCTTTAAACAATTTGTGAAATATTCAAACAATCCCACTAACACCATATTCCACCCGAAGCTTCTACAAATGCAACGAAACTACGACGACGCATTTTCTTCTTTCAAATTCATCAACAACAACAACAATTCACACTTTAGCAACTCCACTTCCATAATTACATAAAAACCATATTAAAATCACATAATTTCCTACAACAACCTACAACCAATTTCCATGCCAACTTGAACCATTAGTCTTCCATTTACATCACAAAGTCCACAACAACACAATTAACATACTAAATAAATTTAATTCATCTTCCTTCACCAATATGAACCACACGGCCACACACACACAACACACCCACACGGCCCACACACAACACACGACATTTCCATGATTTTCATTCAACTATACTCACTACAACATATATATAAACCCTTCATAACATAAAAGAGGATAGAATTTTTACCTTTTCTTCAATTTTTCACTTGCCACTAAAGTAGTTTTCTCGCTCAAATAATTATACCACGTTGAAGAGGGTCTTGAACTTAGTAAGAATACTAGAAAATTATAATTTTTGGATCAAAGTTGAAAGGCTTAAATTTTTTCTCTCTTTCTCTATGTTGGCCGAATTCCCCTTGCTCTTGCTCTCACTTTGTTTTGTTTTCTTGAATGTTCTAGTGTGTTGCAGACTTGTGGCCCCTTCCTTTTATTTGGCTTGGGTTTAATTTGTCATGGGCTTGGGCCCCTTTTTCTTTCCCCATGGCCGGCCACTTATTGGGCCATTTCTTTTTTTTTTTAGCCCAATTACTTATGGTTCATATTTTGTAATTTACGAAACTAATTTCCAAAATTCCAATTTTGCCCTTAGCCTTCCTCGATATTTCCGCATCAATATTTTTCATAAACGACATATATATTGAATAAGATCAAAATGTTGCCTTATCTCTTATTAGTCACAATTATTTCAATTTATCCGAATGTACAAAATTATGGGATATAACACCAAACACCCGAAGATGAGAATAGGATGGGTCTTTGTGATAGAGTACTTTGAGAGGAGATTGATAGGCTAATCCTTTATGAGGAAGAATGTTGAGGAGGTAGTTGGCCATTTGTAATGCATGATGCCAAAAAGAAGGAGGTAAAAACGCATGAGTGATAAAGTACGAACCATGTTGTTTATTGTTCAAATTTTTCTTTTGGCCTTTCCATTTTGTGATGAGGTATGAGGACAAGAGAGGCGAAAAGACAAGCCATTAGATTTACAAAACTCCCAGAATGGACCGTTATCAAATTCCCTACCATTATCACATTGAATGTTCTTTATTTCTCGTTCAAATTGAGTGCGAATGAAATTTCGAAAGACTAAGAAAGTGGGTAACGTTTGAGACTTAGTTGATAAGGGAAATGTCCACAAAAAATTAGAGTAATCATCCAATAACAAAACATAATATTTGTGGCCCGAAGAGCTCAAACAGGAGATTTCCAAAGATCACTATGGATAATATCAAATGGCATAAATGTTTGTGAATGAGATGCAACAAATGGCAATTTAATCTGTTTTCCAAGAGTGCAGGAATGACAAACATGAGACATAATCGGTCCATTACAGTTAATAAATTTATTTTGCCTAAGGGAGTCTAAAACAGGTGCTCCCGGATGACCTAAGCGATCATACCACATAGATGAAATTAAAGCTGCAAAAGGCGATGGTGGTGTGGTGGTGATAGGATAAAGCTCGCCCCGACTATCACATCTCATTAGACGCATCCCCGTCCGGTAATCCTTCACAGAAAAACTAAAAGGATCAAATTCAACAGAAATAGAGTTATCTATGGTGAAATTTTGAACTGAGACTAGGTTCTTGATAAGATTAGGAGCATGGAGAACATTTTTAAGGCAAAAGGTGGGGTGAGGGGAGCTAAATTGGTATGACCATAACCACGAATTGGAATTCAATGACCATTTCCAACAATTATACCACGATTATTGCTCAAATTAAAATAAGAAGAGAGGTTACCTTGCGCGGATGTCATATGAGAAGTGGCTGCGGTATCCATGTACCAATTTACATCCGGAGGAGTGAGCCCAAGTGTGTGCATAGCTGCCTTGATATCGGTTGAAGTGGGCTGAACGTCGGTAGAGTAAGCTTGTAGTGGACGTGGACCAAGTATGCCAGCCTGCCTCTGTTGAGTGTTGGTCCGTGGTCGTGGAGTAGTTGGATACGGACAAGGAGACACAGGCCACAGCATGTAGGGCCACTGCTATTGCTATGCATTCCCCATCCAAGGCTGCTGCCACTGTTGCTACTGGTTGTGGTGCTGCTGCCAGCTGCCGCGTCCACCACCGAAACCACCACTGTTTCGGTTGTTGTTGCCCCTATTGCCACCGCCTCTGCCACTGTTCTTTCCACCATTGTTGCTGCGGTTTTGATGTTTTTTACCACTGTTATTCTGACGGTTTGGGTGGTTATTTCCAGAAGAAGGATTATCGTCGGAATCCCAAGCAATCATGTCATTAGTGGATCCAGTGGAAAGCTGTTCGGTGAAGCCTGTTTCTTCAAGAATGAGCATGGAACGGGCTTGATAGAAAAGAGGAAGAGGATTGCTTTGACGCTTGAGTGTACCCCTACCCCCCCCCCCCCCCCCTAATAGGTGTTAGTGAGTCCGGCTACCATTTGAAGGACGAGGCGGTTATTGGAGACTGGAGCACCGACGTTCTTGAGTTGATCAGATAGAATCTTGAGTCGTTGGCAATACGCGGAAGTATTAGGAAAATCCTCCATATTAGTGTGAGAAAATTCATGCTCAAGAGTGACAGCTCGAGAATTTTTGTTGTCTTGGAATATGTCACGCAGCCTATTCCAAGCTTCCATGGCCGTGGAGTCGGGTTCAAGGATAGTATGCAATAGGTCGGTAGAGATGGTAGCATAAATCCATTGAAGAACCGTGGCATCAAGAGTCGACCATAACTCTTTTTCAGCATCTGTTTTGGACACCTTTTCTTTCCCGGACTCCAATGTGGGACTTGGCGTGGATTTTGAAGAGTTCCGCCCATGTCCCATATTGGACGTTTTCCATCTCAAGAGTAATGGAGATGTGATTTTTGATGTTGGAGACAGCCAAAGCTGGGTGGAAGAAGGACTCGGTGGAGTCAGATGAGGAGGAATCAGTCATGGTGGCTGATTGTATGAGAAATATGATGATGTTGACGCAGAGATGGAGGAAGAGAGAGGAGCAGAATCGTGCCCTAGTATGATACCATGTAAGAAGGTAATAATCTGCTTGCCTTAATCTTTGTCAACATGTGTATATATACAAAGATCCTAGGCTATAATGAAGGTAACTAAATATACACCTAACCATAATGGTAATTAAATATTCTTCTAACATATTTGCATGGTGGCCTAGAATATTCTTCTAATATATTTACATAAAAAAAGATGGTAACTAAATATTTACATAATAGTCTAACAGTTAATACTATGATTTTGATCAACGTGGGAATTATTGCAAAGTTAGAGACAATTCCCCAATCACCAAAAAGATTTAGGATTCTAATTTCAATTGTAGTTGTCATACCCCTTTTTAACCGGGTTATAGTAGGAGTACAACATATTGGTGATTTCTATTTTGTTTTTAAGGAGTCGCCACCTAATTGATTTTAAGGTGAATTAGGGCACCTAAATATTAACTAAGGTAAAGCTAACTAAACCTCCGTTAATGGTCTGCTTAACCAGTGTGATTCTAGATAAGGGTTCTATATTATCCTAAAGGGAAGGGGTTAGGCATCCTTTAAGATCCGTTAACTTACGGTTATCCGGCCAAACTTAGGTTAATTAATTAAGATTAAAGACGCAAATATAATATTTAAAATTTAAGAAAATGGCTTGTAAATATGAAAAGTTTTGAAAGAAAATGTAATAATGTTGTTTAAAAACAGGACTAACAGAAGATAATAGTTTTCATAAAAGATGTCTTTAAATACTATTTAAAATAAGATTTAGAAAGGTTGTTAAGGCTTTAAATGAGAATATATAATAATACTATATAAAATGAGATTTGCAAAATATGATAATTTGTATATAAGCATGAAAAAAAAATGCAAGTTTGTGCAATATTTTAATAAATATCTGAAACAACCCAAACGATGAGATATTAATTGATTTTTTGCGTTTTAGGAGTATATAAAAATAGCTAATGTGAGTTTTCTCTATCCCTTTTATTATTTCTTATTAAATATGCTTAGCTAAAAATATGTGTGATTGATTCAAACTTGAAGAGTTATTTATAAAATATACTAGAGTTTATATTTGCATATTAATGACGTTTGAAATTTTAAAGTAGTAAGGATAAATCCTTTTAGCTCAAAAATGTAGTCATGCTCTTTTGAAAATCAATTATTCTAATGAAGACAAATACTACAAGTATTATAAATAATTTTAACGTAAAATGAAAGAGAGAGAAGCTTATGGCATTAATTATCAGTTTAACTACCCATTACTAAAACTAAACCTACGAATTCAGCTATGGTTCATCTAAATTAAGAAGATAAATAAAGAGCTAATCATGCAATACAAAACTAAGTGCGCAAAAAATAAAATAGAAGAGGAAATAAGCTAAATGGGCTCAGCCCATTTTAAGGATTGCTGATGCTGTTTTTCTTTTTATTTGGGCTTTAACCCAGAACTCCATTTTTATTCCCTTGGCTGCGGACAGAACTGGACACGGAGGAGACGTCGTTGGGCTTTTAGCCTAACACAGAATGCAGGAGAAGAACGAGTCCCTCAGACTCGTATGCGATGGTCATGCATAAAACGAAAGGAAAAGGATTAGTATATAATCAACGAATAAGACTAAACATATATAATGTAAACTTAAAACAGATCATTAGATTATATATATTGTGTATGTTTTAAATATATCTCATGTATACATACAATATATAAGCATATACCCTTTAAACTTGGACAGAAAAGGAATGACTGCACATAGAGGCACAAGGACTCTAGCACATAACGACTTATACCAACCACCTTTGCACAGAATCACAATGAGAGGAAACAGGCATGTGTAGGGATCTATAGACTTCCTATTGGGCTTTACACATATACGGAGGACCTCAAATAAATATTTCTTGATAATCTTATTGCACAATTAAGGCTTAGTTAAAATACATTTGCAATAGGTGAATTTAATAGACTCCAGGTAGGACATAGATTCAGTGCTCAGCAAATTGACAATATGGTAACATTAAAACAAACTAGCACAACAGGTATCCATTGTGATGGCAGAGACACACAATTTTGATATTCACCATATTAGACATGTTTTAGAGTTCCATTAGATGGGCAACCAGAAAATCATAGCTAAAAAATTAAGTTCAGCAGATCTGGCACAACATCACACAACAACATAGGTAGGCAGCTATTCGTAGTTAGCAACCAAACAGACAGCATCATTTGATCTTTGTCAAACTAACAATTCACTCGTGGCTGAATACTAAAGCAGGAAGCACAGACATGAATTTGACAAAGTAATGTAACAGAAACGAATCCTTTAAACTACCTGAAGGATAGTGACTTAAACATGGGAGAGAAAGAAAAGAAGGATCAGATTATAGTTTAGCATATCATATGCCACTACCACTTGATAACTTTCAGTTTTAAAACTCAAATTATGCAGAGATATAACACATTTCGACCAGCCAACTGGTCCAGTAGTAAAACAAGCCTTTAACATTAGTCTTTTCAAATATATAGCAGGCAGATTTATCTTTTTAGGTTCATGGAGTTAACCAACACACATGATTAATAAGCAAATCATCCTATGCCTGACCACATAGTTAGCCTACTGATTCATATTTCTTTGATTAAATCATATCCAACCATATTCAAACAAGCTAAACCCAAAACTTGAAAGCAGTCATGGGCAAGTTTAAATTAAAACAAACCATGCCAAGAGTGTGAGATTATTTAAACACAAGACAGCAAATCTTAAAGCAAGGCTGAAATTACATTGGAAAGTGACACAATACTAATCTGATGATTGAGTCAAGCAGTGAGCTAAACATGATGGAAGGCAGGTTAATATCAAATATGCTAGCAAACTGGGCATGATACATGTCTAGGTGCAACTAATCTGATTTAAAATATACCAAATCTTATGAACTAGCATGCCAAACTGATAATATGATTTAAATAGCTGCACATACTATATTGGGCTTAGTATTTATTAACAACATGATTTAAATAGCACACCTCTTATCAGGCTAGCAACATGTCCCAGCTAAAACAACAAATAAGCCCATAGTACATTATATCAAACCAACAAAACCATTAACTACAACAACTAAGGCCTACTAACAGTGTGCAAGGATTAGTTACTAGATTATACTCAACAAATTTGAACTAAACATATATGTATCATCAAGGCTGTCAAGCACTCAAGCATTTTAGAAGGAAAATCTTGATGACTGTCGATGTTTAAAACAACATCTTAATCATATTGAAACAGATTCGTCAAAGCTAACACATACTCTATCTCAGATTAAGGATCACATGAAAGAGATTATCGTTAGGTCACTTCTGTCGGTTGTCCCTAAAGACCTTGTATTATTATAAAGTCTGAAATTCAAATTACAACTTCCTAAACCAACTTAAATCATCCAGATTGAAACTAAACAATGTAAACGACCACAAACAAACCTTATTAGCTTAAACCTGAACTAATCATCATACATAAACATAGTTAACAACTCAAACAGATTAACACAGAAACATGTGAACAGACTTATCTATCAACCAAACTAATTTAACTAAACTAACATATTGTAATCACAGAATGACAAACTAAAACAACACAGAGCAAACAGAGAATGCAAGAAAAATAAAGACTAGAGAATTACCTTCTTCGGGTGTAGCGAAATGGGGGTGCGGAGTCTCGATTTACCCTCGAACACCTCTAAATCCGAATTTGCGCGCGCTCGGATTCAAACAAATATCAAGGGCAAAACAGAAAAGAATTTAATGCTTGAGACGATATTTAGAAAATCAAAACTAATATTTTAAAGTGAAACTCGTGCGATTGGAAACTGGTATTTTCAGAGGTATTCAAAGCTGAAGAACTGTTTTTCAGGGAGGGTTTTATGCGGCTGAAAACTTGTCCCTAAACCAACCTAGAAACGATTATTTATAGGGTGAACTAGGGTTTTCGTTTGAGAGGAGCGGGGACAGAGGGAAGTGGAGGTGGCAGAGGCGTGGGGGGACAAGGGGAAATGGGAGTGGCAGAGGCAACGTGGGGGAGATGAGAGACGAAGGAGAGAGCAAGGGAGAGAAGAGAGAAAGGGAGGAAGGGAGGCGGATCCAAGAGGGAAAATGGGAAGGGAAGCCTAGTGATTCCCTTATTTTGGACGAGAATTGGGCCGGGTCGGGTGAATTCGGATAGTGTTTAGGTTGGGCTGGGTATTGGGTTAAAATAATGGGCTAGTTGGATAATTATTTGGGCTGAATTTTATGAATTGATCCGAAAATGGTATGTGTTCTAAATTTGCATAAGAGACCCATTTTAAATTAATCATATACCGAGTGTGCTAAAAATACCCCCTAATAAAGGTATGTGTTTATTAATATTTAGCTGAAAATAAAATGACGTCGTAATAGTCGGGCGATAATATATTTGAAATTTAACAATAAATAAATGCTATTATTAAATTACACGAAGATAAATGCGATGCGTGTGCATAAGCCGGTAAAATGCCGAAATGATAAAAATTGGGAATAATAATAATAATAATAACAATAATAATAATAATAATAATGATAATAATAATAATAATAATGATAATAATAGTGGTAGTAGAAACGGTAATAAGATGATGATAGGATAATGCAATGCCGGTATTAATAAAAACTAATAATTATTTTCATTTTTTCACAAATATTAGAAGCGTAAATAGGTATTTCGGAGGAGAGGCGGGACAAAATTGGGTGTCAACAGTAGTCAAATAACAACCTTTTAGTTAAATTTGAGGTCCTAGAATATTTAATATTATAATTATATCCAATATTGAATTGCTTCTTTAAAGGTATTTTAGTTCTTAAATAGTATAAAAGTCGTTCAAAATTTGAAGAATATTTTGATCAACCGACATTTATATTCATGCTTTTCTAATAATGTAGACTGATATAGAGGAAAGGTTATATCCCTCCTCTTTGTACTTTATCTCATTGAATACAACATCTTATCTAACCTGAGAAATCTTATAAATAAATAAAAAAACTGCAAAAGGGGTTTCAATAATGAGCAACTTTCTGCATATTCTATCTATTCTCCTGTATCAAACACTATATATAGTTATACCTTACCGTAGTTTCTTTCAAATTAAGAACTACAGATGAAATACAGTAGGTTTTACATTGCTGCAGATAACAAGCATAAGAATTGTAGTATGTATAAACGCCAAATTAATAGCCAGGCAGTTGACACTCATTCGTTATGAAACATATCGTATTTTGCATGCACAATTGTTGTTGAGATTGTGTGACCGTCTTATCTAAAATCTTAAACTGTTAGATATAATCACTTTTAATTAATTACTTCTGTTATGTCTCAAAACAAACAGACATACAGAATCAATCTTTCCACAGAGTGAACTCAATGTCTTCCCTAACATCATCCCAATTGAAACCTCTTTTCATAGCTGGTGGAGTTAGAAGCATCCCCTCTGCCATGCTATCAATCAACACTGGCATATTAAACATGGCCTCCTCATCCATAAACTCCATTGAAGAATTCTCTTGATCTTTTTTTGGGATTTGAAAACAAGTCGTTTCTTCTTCTAACTCCAGATATGCCATAGGTTGTTTCAAGGGAGAGGACACAATTACTTCTTTGGAAACTTGAAAAGCTGCAATTTGGATGTCGCGAGGGGAAGAAGAATTAGCTTTAGGGAGAGACCAAGCAGAGTCGGGGAAGTTAAGGAGGGCTTTACTTCCCCGAAGGGCTAGGGCAGCAACATCGTGCGCCCTAGCTGCTATTTCAGGAGTGGAGAAGGTACCTAGCCAAATTCTTGACTTTTTATTGGGCTCGCGTATTTCACACACCCATTTCTCTCCATTCCTCTTCCTAACTCCTCTATAAAACGGATGTCGCGACTCCTTGAATTTTTTCCTCCCTGCCCTCTTCTTGAAATGTACATTATTATTCATGGAACATGAAGAAAGGTTTACATTCTTATCTTTATTATCAAGAATATCATGATCGGAGGAAGATGATGAAGAAGAAGTTTGGTCGTCTTCAAAATCCATATGAAGCTAAGAGACCAAAGTGGTTTAATTTTTTTTTTTTGTTCAAGAAAAGAGATGATGTAGTAGTATAGTAGTGATGGTACTATGACATGAAGCTAATGCAAACAAAGGTGGTGAGAGATAAATATGGTATGGGCTACTATGGGGAGGAGTTGCAAGAAACACGTGGGAAGGTAGGGTGACTAAACACGTAGGATAGGATGATTATTTTATTAAATTCAATCCACACGTTGGGTGATTCTTTTTGAAAAAAATTATTTGCAATAATAAAGGCACGTGGAAACTGTGCCTGGGACATGGTAATGGAGTAGATATCACGCCCATTTCCAATTCAGACGTCAAATTACCAATGTGGCCTTACAGCTTGTTTGGTTGGTTGTTATCTATCGTGTTGTATTGTGTTTTTAATTTAAATATAGTCTTTGTTTTGATTGTTACTTAGATATTATTGTGCAGTATCCCGTGGAGGAGTCAAGATATTTATTAAGGGGGTTCAAAAATATAAAGAAGTAAACACACAAAGAATTCAAGAAAAATATATATGAAGAAGTAAATACACGAAGAAATTATTGTATATACAGTATAATTTTTTGCCGAATGGTTCAGATGAACCCCCTTGGCCTAACCTAGTAGCGGAGCTAGGATTCATATAAAGGGGTGTCAAAAAATATAAAAATGTCGTGACCTAGCTTTGAACCTGTGATCTTAGAGACTTTTTGCAACCCCTTAAACACTACGCTAAGTCTTCTACTTGTGTTAAGGGGGGTCAACACTAGTATACATACCTATAAAATCAAAATTTCACTTATATATACAATGTAATTTTCTAGCGAAGGGGTGTTGCTTGACACCGCTCAAGCCAAGGTGGCTCCGGTCAGGTGGCTCCGCCCCTGACCCTTGGTCATATCGTTAAATCCATCGTTACGCAATGACGAAAAGTCTCAACTTATGATGGAACGATCGATTTGGTGTGATCATGTCGTTATTTTTTTTCCTCATATTGTCTTTGGTTAATAATTAATTAATCATATTTTATCCTTTATCGTACCTTTTTATGATAGCTATATACCGAATTCTACTCTTTTTACAGGTTTATCTTTTGGATTATAAATGATTGACATTAAGTAACGATGAAAAATGATATTATCGTATTCATCAAAACAAAACAATACAATACAGTATATAACACATGCAATACAATATAATAGACACGATACATTATGTAACAACCATCCTCACATGTGGATGTGGTCCCTACTTTTTCTATCATGAAAACAGAAACACTATACACACAACGGCATATCTAGATTCATTATCCATGTTGGAGCCCGACTAATGTGGATTCATGCTGTCGAGGGTCTATTCTGGGAGAGCGTTCCTACCAAGAATTTTTTTCATACTTAGAATTCGAACCCGAAATCTCTAGTTAAGGAAAGAAGTAGCCCCATCCGCTACATCACATTCTTTAGTAGACGTTAACCTACACCAATGATGCAATAGGTTACCAATATGTTGATGCTTTTGTTGAAGAAAAATCAGTTAAGTGGTTTCTCACTTAATTTTTAGTGTTCGGACGTTGGTTATTTTTTAGAAACTTTTTTGCTATTATTAAAATATAGATAATAACATCAGCAATTGAAAATTACTTCTTCAAAGGAAATACCAAATAGCAGGCTGCTGTTGTTAAAAGAGGGCAGTTTTTTGTGGCTACTTATTAAATTTTTTGATTCATTTCTTGTAATATTTTTTTTATGTCATTTTAAACTAAAATTGGCTTGTTTAACATTAACTGAAAAAGAGAAAAATCTGTGAAGACATCGAAAGCAAATCCAAAGATATATGTTTCAATTATTGAAATTTCGGGAACAATATGTGGCGTCATTGATGTAAATTAACTAAACGGAAAAAAAAAAAATTGGCACTAGCGCAATTCATATATTTTTATTTTTTCTTTTTAGTAATTTTAATTCCCACACACGCCAGAGAAGAATCGAAAGCAGCTATTTTAGGCGTCCAATACCAATGGTTACTACTATATGATAAATTAGTTATAATATTCCATCTATACTATAAAGTTTTGACTTACTTTTCTGTTCCGTTAGTTGTTTCTATAAAATATTTTTTTAACAGAAAGTTTTTTCTCCTTCCAACAGTTCAGACATTTTATTTGCCTAAGCTCACTAAATATTCTCTGACTAAGTTCCAACTTTGATTTCGTTTTATTCCATGGAATCATTATCAAGAGAGATTCCTTCCTGTTTAACAACCACATGCTTTGAAACTAGTCAAGTCGTGATTATGACAATACAACAACAACCATGGATATCCCAGGGGTCTGAGGAGGGTAGAGTGTACGCAGACCTTACTCCTATCAAGGTACGTGATTATGACAATAAAATATTTATATGTAAAATACATAAATAATCGTTTCAAACTGTTAATATATATTATTTTCATATTACTAGAGTTTTTCACGTTTCTTAAAGTAGAAAAAGATGGGAATCTTGTTTAGTTGGTCAAACAGTGCATGCTTCAAGTAGTTAAAATGATCCCTAACGTAAAGCGAGTGTAAATGATTTTTTAAAATCTGTTTAGTATCAATAATTTTTCGCATTGCATGCATTTTTGTAATGCGAAAAAGGCAGTTCATACTACAAAAACATAGGTAATTTGTGGAGGTTGAAAGCTGCAATTTGCGGAGGTTTTAGCCTCTAGCAACTAGTGGAGGCTAAAATCTCCGCGAATTGCAGCTTTCAATCTCCACAAATTACCCCTTTTTTTAATCGTAATATAGAGAAAAAACTCAAATAGTCTCTTATCGTTGTGTTTAAACTTAAAGCCATCCTTGTTCTTTCACATGGTGTACTAATAATCCTTCATGTTTGCTCCTAACTTATGTCTATTTATTAAAATTTAGCTAAAACACACACTTAATGATACGGGACACGAAATGATTTTCTTAATAAAGATATTTAGGTGGTGGTAAACGAGGGCACACGTGTTTTTGCTTTTATTAGGCAACAAAGGCGAACTAACGTGAAGGTGATTGAGCTTTTATATGACATGAGAACCTATACAGACCACGAACTGACTCCATGCTTGTCGTATGTTTTTTTTGTCCTTGTAAATGATACTGAGAATGAGAACACAAGACTTTAACCATCTTACCAAAAGGGATATGATGTATCTATCTATATAGAAGAAAAAGAGCACTATTTTGTTAAATGTGAAACGATAGAACAAGAATTTATATCATTGTCACATGTGAAACGGTATAAGATTTACACAATAAAAACAAGGAGTATATAATGTTAAACTAGTTTTATGAGGAGTATTATACTAGTCGTTGATGTGTAAGGTACATAATTAAGTAAATAAACGCGTGCTCTTTCTAAGTTCTAACAACTTTAACTTTAGATAAGATAGTGCTCTTTCAAAGTTCTAACAACTTTAACTTTAGATAAGATAGTTACACACTTCAACAAAATATTAGCTCCAGACATAGGCCCTGAGTTCGAGTTCACCGCCACCCATTATAAAAAATATTCCACATTCTTGACTGAGGAATCAAACCCGCGAGGGGCGTATTTATATATAAAATACTTAAGCTTAATGAGGTTTTCTTGTCAATTAATGGTATTATTATTTACCATACCAGCCATATGTTGCAGAATTGTTTTTTTTCTTTTTCTTACTATTTCTGTAAACTTCTCCTATTATGTTGATTCATGGACCATACTAAGGGCGTGTTTGTTATGAAGGAAAATGAGGTGGTGCTGGGATACGTGTGGGATGGGGAAGAAGACAGGGGCGGATTCATGTATTAATATTTAGTGTTCGAGCACCCATTAACCGCGGCAGATACTTTATGTAGACATATAGAAAATATTAAAATTTTGGTATAAATATTAAATAGCACCGGGAAGCAATAAAAGATCTTGGTGCTTTGGTTAAAAGGTTGTAGGCTTTAGGATAAGCCATGGAGGAGTGGAATTTGAATCCCACTCAAAGCAATATGTGTTTTTGATGATTTTAAAGTGAGCACCGAGGACCATTGAATCCTGGGCCAGCCACTCCATGAAGATTAGGTGTGTTGGACGGGTGAAGGGACACAAAATCAATGTGAAATGAGGTCACTTATAAAACTTGAATTTCATACTTTAATTCCATTAGCGAACTTATTTTTCTCATTTTTTATGAACTTGTTTTTCTAAAAACGATATTTTTCGAAAATTTAGACCAACCGAACATAAAAAAATTAAAAAATATTTTCTGGAAGATCTTTTCCTCCATACCAAACACACCCTAAATGTATAATGATTATATTTTGCAACAATCCACCACACGTGATACACATGACAGACTTCATCTAGTAAGTATCAAGAAAATGATTATTGTCAAATCATGTCTACATTCCTCAGTGGCGTACGTAGAATTTTTCGTTAGCGGTGTCACATTTTATAGTGAGAACAAATAAATAAAACACTAAAACATCATATGAAAAAGAAATTTAAATAAAACATTTCATGTATATTACTACAACTTTTCTCGACCATTTTTTTTTAAAATGTATTAAAAATAACCATATTAGTAATAATATTAAATAGTAACACCTTTTATATATAGCGCATTAAACGATAACTAAATAATTCATTATACGTGAAAGGAAAAACAGAAAAGAAAACAAATAGCACAGCTCCTTTGTCCAAATACTTTATTTTCAAACTGCTCCATATATAATTGTTTGTAGATGAGGAGCAGAAAATTTAAAACGCAAAATGAGGCCACAAAGTTTCAAACTCGCACCCCTTTAGCTGAATACTCATGCGCTTGACCAAGTGAGCTGCGTAGCTCTTTGGTTTAAGCAGTGTCATTTATGCTATTTACTTTATTTTGGTTATGCGTTTTGGTTTATACATATACCTATTTAGTAAAAAATTTCAATGAAGCAGTGTCACGTGACATCCCTCGGCATAAGGTAAATCCGCTCCTGCTTATCCCAGGATTAGTTATTCCACCCTTCCACAGAGATAAAATAACACTACAATTTTAGGATAACTAATCCCGAAGTTAGTTATACCACCATTTTATCCCAACTAAATGTGGGATAAATTCATCTCAAAGATAGTCTCGAGATTATTTATACTTATCCCTTGTACCAAACGAGTCGTGGTGTTGGACTACCATCGTAGAATTTCAAACTCGAACTCTCTCATATTATAAATCAGCATCTCTAAATTATAATTTATATAGTAGTATTAAGTATCGCAAAGAGCACAATTGAATACACGACCTCACACTTTGAAGGAAAAAGTTTAAGCTTACTGATTACTTCGATTATGGGGAATGATTAAAGAAAGGGATAACAAAACATCAGGAAGTAAAAGTTTAAATTTGTGAGGACTGATTGAAGTTTTAAAAAGAACATAGATAAACGAAACAGAAAAATTATTAAATACTAACGAAGTGGAAATTTGTGAGGACTGATTGAAGTTTTAAAAAGAATACAGATAAATGAAACAGGAAAAATATCAAATATTAACGAAGGGAAAATTGCCTACTGAAAAAAAATTATATGTTGAGAGTGGGATTTGAACCCACGCCCTTTCGGACCAGAACCTTAATCTGGCGCCTTAGACCAACTCGGCCATCTCAACTATTATGTGCATAATTCTTGGGCCTTAAATTTCTTAGATATTGTCTGTTATCTCATCTAAAGGTGTAGATGGTATGAGAAATGGCATGTCTGTTGTTTTTAAGAAACACAGGTCAGAATGAAAAGAACTCATTGTTTTAAACCTGATTAGGTGAAAAAAGGAATTATGATTTGCCCGGTGAAAATTCTGATAATTTATCCTTTTAGATTTTTTCCTTATCCATAATGTACATTTGTTTGGCATGAGATGTAGTTATGATTAAATTTAAAGCTATTAGATGAAAATTTGAGTTATTTGGTGATATTTTTACCCAATATGAATGGAGTTTTGGGGATTGAAGTTCATAGGAAACGAAACCCAATTTTTATATGAGTTTGTATAAATTTATATAATAGTGTAAAACTGACTCCGTTGCTCTTGCTATTTCTCATTTTCGCATTGTTTTGATTTGCTTGTCCGTATCTGATTCTTTTCCCTTATTTTCCTTGTTTTCTTTTGAGCCGAGGGTCTTTCGGAAACAACCTCCCTACCTTCCAAGGTGGGGGTAAGGTCTGCAAACACTTTATCCTTCCCAGACCCCACATTGTGGGATTCAACTGGGTATGTTGTTGTTGTAGTGTAAAAGTGAGTACAAAACTCCTCTTATACACTTTATCCAAGGTTGATATGTTACAGTTGTGTATAAATATCATATAACATTGTATATCAGGTGTATAAACACTGCTGCAAAAAAAATATAGGTTTAAATTGAAAATATGACTACGTGAGTGCAATGTGTTGTGTTGTTCGTATGTTTTTAAAAACAACCAATAAAATATTAAAAAATATTTCATTAAAAATCTACACATTACTCTCAATCAAGATACACTCATACACTCAATAAAAAACTGAAAAGAGGAAAAATCACTATATTTGTAACTAAATGAATTTAGAGGGTATCAATATAACCATCACTATTTACCTAAAAACATCCAATTCATTTGGATCCCATCCTAATCAATTTCATTATTATCTTCATCAGATTATCACTATGAATGTAGATTATAAACTATGTCATTATATATTGTATGTAAATTATAAATCATTCAAATATTATTTAAAATATATAATATACTGTATTATTGAACAAATTATTTTATACAAGGTATACAGTATATCACCAATTTTATATACTGTTCAAAGTAACTGCACCTGTATAATACACGTCATAGCAAGATATAGTATATACAACCTTGCAGTATAGTATTATCAAGATTAATTATTTGACTCTAAGTATACCTTAGATACTAAATAAGCAAATTTTTATATCAAATGTATATTATGTATACGCGAAACAGACTAAGGAAATTGGGTCTCATATATGAGAATGAGGGAAAAGCTTAAGAAATCAAGAGATGATATACACGATACTTTTAATGGAGGGACATGAACATAAACGATAAAAGAAGTTTGAAAAATTAGGGGAAAGTTAATAAATATAGACACGGTTACGTGAGAAAATTTTAGTTATTATTTTTTATTTAAGATGCTCAGGTGAGTTAATTCCCCCTATTTTAGCGCCTTTAACAGAGGTATTCTAAGATTATGGAACATTGTATAGAATTTATTAAAATTTAAAATTGAAATAAATTTTATTACGAGAATTTTTGAGAGTAGTTATAATTCTTTTAAATTAGTTTTAAAAAAGGCAAACTTACAGGAATGACTACCTTATTATAGGTTCTTACCATTAGCAACTATCATTTTATTTATTACATTTCGTATCTACCTTTTTAGTTAATAACCATATGTATTATGTGTATTTATGGTATAATAAATAGACTCAGAAGCTGTATCTTTAAAAACAGATCCCTTAGAAATAGGCATTTAATTTGATCTTAAATGGGAAAATATAATTCATAATAATATCTTTCATAATCTGCTCCATAAATTTAGCTTCCATTTCCATATTCTTCACGATTCTCCTTCTCTCCACCCTTCTTTTTCAAATGCAACGTAAAATTCAAAAATTCAAACCAATCAACTGCAGAGGGAAAACAGCAACACAGCAAATACGATCATTCTAATGGTAATTCGAAAAGTTCATGTTTTTTTTTTTAATAAAAACACTCAAAATGTATTTCAGATTGCCATTGATTTTTGTAGTTTTTTTTACTTCTTATTTGTCAAACTGTCCTAAGTACCTTCGTCTTTGAATTCCTCTTCAGTGACGAGCTTCAAATGAATGTGTTATATGTTCGGGAAAAAAACTGAATGTAGTATTTTTGTGTTGTATGTTGGTTGGGTATTTGAGCAGTGATGAATTGTGTGTTGAAAACATGTACATTCAGTTTTCGTATTTATATAGTTTGTTTCAATTTGTGAATACACAAATCTTGGTTTTTTTGCTGTGTTGTTGTTTTCCCTCCCAAATACATAAATACATACGGTATCTCTGTATGTATTTTTGTATTTGAGACAGTGTATTGTATATCTCTTATGTTTGTCACGAGTGTTAATGTATTTGGCATACTGTATAGAATGGATTGCTGTATATATAAATCTATAGGTATTTATGTATTTGGGAGACTGTTTCATGTGTTCATTATCATATGTACTGGTGTATTTGAAATGCTGAAAAACAGACAAATTTGAGCTAAATGACGGTCTGTAACTCATGTTACGGACCGTAACTGGATCCGTAACTCATGTTACGGTCCGTAACATTGAACCGTAACAGGAGCCAAATTTCCAGAAAGTTTTCATGGAAACATCAGTGTTACGATGTCGTGTTACGGTCCGTAACATCTCACCGTAACATCAGCCAAAATTCCAGAGAGTTGCCAAGTAATTGTCACAAGTTACGCTTCAGAAGGACGGACCGTAACACAGGTTACGGTCCGTCGCATGGTGGCCGTAACAACAAGTGAACAAATGACGAAATGAAGGACGGACCGTAACCTGAGTTACGGTCCGTAACGATGCGGCGTAAGGGCATTTTTGTCCAGAAACTTGGTGCGATTTTTGTCCCTATAAATACTTAAATTAGGGTTTTTATTTCATTATTCAGATTTTCTTTGGGAGCATTAACTCTAGGGTTTTAATATTAGAAGTGGTTGGAGCATTTAAAGCAACAACTTCACTCTCATTCCATCTTGTATTTGCATTGTAAGTGTATTATGTTAACTTGTAAGCTTTCTTTGTTAGCCAAAACTATGAGTAGCTAATTTTAAAGCTAAGGTGGTGGATCCCATGATGGATATTATGTGAATGGGTTTCTAATATTGATATATGCATAATGGTTGTTATTATTTATTCTATCTTTGTGCGTTAGCGTTGGGTAATGATTGCAAGCATTAGCCGAAGCCATTATATTAACGTTTCTTGGGAAAGAAAGTTAGTATTGATAAGATTGAATGACAATGACTCGAGGCGTTAACCCTCGTTTAATAGACTAACTTAGGGATGAGAACAAGTCTAAATTGGCATTTTTGGTCATTCTTCGATTGCAACTCTTTTACATTCGGAAGAATCATAAAGAGGAAATACGACTTAACTGTTGGAAAACATTAAGAAGTTCTTAAGAGACCAAGTGCATATTCATAGAACAACCATTAGAAGTATATCACATTGAAACCTGAAGCATAATATCTAATCAAATTGGGGAACACAACCTTAGTCTCTATTTCGCATTATATACAATTTCAGTCAAAATACTTAATTACATTATTCAACAACTATTTCAAACTATCAGGAATAGGATTAAAGCTTTTAAAGACTAGTATCGCATACGATTAGTACTCTTTTCTCTCCATATTCCCTGTGGGATTCGACCTCAACCTTGTTGGGTTACTATATTTGACAACGTCCGCTTTACATCATTAAGAGGTGTAATTTGAGCGTATCAAATTTTGGGGCCGCTACCGGGGAATACGGTTTAGAAATTACTAATTGTTGTGTACTCTTCTTTAAAACTATTTCTATTCCATCACACCTTGTTTGCTGTTGTAGCGAACCAAGTGAACATGGCAAGAAGACACAATCACAATCAAGGAAACCAAGGGGGAATCCAAGTGAACCATCCTGCACCAGAAGAAGAGGAGGATGAGAATGTATTTGCGGAATTCATCGACGAAGTTGATTATGCTTCTGCTGTAGTTCCTCCTAGAACGGGAAATGCTAATTTCAAAATTGATAGCTCTATCTATCAGCTATTGAAACTTGAAGGCTATTTCCGAAATTCTTCGGAGGATTGTCCACTCCGACACCTGAAGAATTTCCTGCATGTATGTTCTCAACAATCCCAAGGTGTTGTTCCTGTTGATGCACTGCGGTTACGAGTCTTCAAATATTCCTTGGCTGGCCAAGCAAGGGAATGGTATGAAAAGCTCCCCAGCAATACCATTCATACCTGGAATGAGTTAGCCAATATATTCTTGAAAAAGTGATTTCCACCAAGCAAAAAGGCTGAGCTTAGGGACAAGATCTTTGAGTTCAAACAACTTCCGGGGGAACAACTATATGCAGCATGGGAGCGTTTCAAATATTATCTAGCTCAATCTCCGACCCATGGATTTCCGGATGCTATCCTCACCGAGAAATTCTACAAGGGTTTAGATACCGTGAATCAAATTGTTGTCAACACTGCAGCTGGGGGATGCTTAATGGACAAATCATTTGTCAACATTACCAGGTTGCTCGACAAGCTTACTACCCACAACCAAGCTTGGCATTCTAGTGATAGTGAAACCCTGTCATATGGTAGTCCCTCTGCTGCCGCGGTGGCCAAAGAAAATCATGAACGAGATCATGATTTTGCTCAATTGCAAACCACCTTGGATTTATTATCGAAGAGGCTTATGGAGAAAGAAGCCAAAGGTGTGAATGTTGTCGAGGAGATGCCACCTCATGCTCCCGGAATGTACCAAGTCTCTGAAGAAGCTTATCTAGAGAGGCAGCCACAATATGAAGATGCGAATTATGCCAAAAACTCGCAAGGGGGCTATCAAAGGCAAAATTATCAAGGTCCCGGTAATCACCCATGGCAAAAGCCTCAACAACAATTTCAAGGAAACAATTATGGAAGAAATGATCAGGGCAATCCAAATCAAGGGAATTACAACAACTATAATTATGGCAACAAGAGCTCGAACCCCTACATCCCACCTAGGGGGCAAGCATCTAATTCCCAACAGTGGAGAGATAATTCAGCTAGCAACTCTACTGGCAACACGCCTAATGATTCTGCGGAACTGAAAATTATGATGCAGAAAATGCTAATGAATCAAGACAGAACAGAGAGCACAATCAAGGGAATGTCTCAGGTCCAACTATCTCATTCAGCTTCCATTCAGAAGCTTGAAGCACAATTCAGAGACCTTTCCCAAGAAGTGCATACTCCTCAACGGGGACAACTACCGAGTGATACAGTTCCAAATCCAAACGGTAGTGGAGTAAACTCTGTGGAGAATGTACTTGCTATTAGCACCAGAAGTGGAAAAATACTTCAAGGTGCTAATAAAAAGGTGATTGATCTGGAACCAATTGTTGGAAAAGAAGAAGCGCAGCCTGATGTACCTGATGCTATTGTAGAGGAAGAAGCAGAGGAGGAAGTCCCTATTGTGGCTGAAGAGGAGCAGAATCTTGAAAATTTCAAGGCACAAGGAGAAAAACAGGAAGGGGGAAAGGCAAAACTTTCCGGCGCTCTTCGCCCTTTGAGCCAATTGTTTAAATCTTCACCGCCTTTTCCTCAAAGGCTAGTGAGAAAAACAGAAGATGAGAAGTGCTTGCGATTTTATGATCAACTCAAGCAGTTGACGATGAACATTCCTTTCATGGACGCTGTCCAAGAAATGCCTGGCTTTGCTAAATATTTGAAGGATCTTTTAACGAAAAAAAAAACAGCCATTGAAACACGACACTGTGGGTATCACTCACCGCGTTAGTGCTATTCTTTCTAAGACCACAGTCCAAAAGAGGGAAGATCCTGGAGCATTCACAATTTCATGCACCATAGGGTAGCAGGATTTCGCCAGGGCTTTGTGTGATAACGGGGCGAGCATAAATCTTATGCCCCTGGAAATTTTTAAGAGATCGGGGCTAGCGATGCCAAGGCCAACTACCATGAGGTTGCAGATGGCTGACAGATCGATAAAAAGGCCAGTGGGGGTAGTTGATGATGTGCTGGTTCAAATCGGGGAATTCCTACTGCCGGTAGATTTCGTGATTCTTGATTGTGCTATTGATCAGGAAATTCCTATCATTTTGGGAAGGCCTTTCCTTGCAACAGGGGCTCTTATGTATTCCGAGAAGCACGAGATCAAGTTCCGGGTGAACGATGAGGAGGTGACTTTTCATGCTAGCAAAGGCATGAAATTACCTAGTCCTTATCAAAGTATTTCAGTCATAAACTCTGTTGATAAGGTGGATGAAGAAGTGGAATTTAAAATGGAGGAAGAATGCTTGAGTGAAGCATTATTGGCCGTCTTGGTGAATTTTGATGTCGAACAAATGGAGGGATATATTGAGACAGTGAATTCACTCACCGGTTTGGGGTCTTACTCTTATGAGCCCAAGAAACTGTCTCTTGATTTAGAGAAGCGAACAACTCCTCCAGCAAAACCATCAATCATTGAGCCACCGAAGTTGGACCTCAAGCAATTTCCATCCCATCTTAAATATGTGTTTCTTGGAGCAAATGCTACTCTTCCAGTTATTGTGTCATCACTTCTGAATGAGGGCCAAATTCAAAGACTCATCACAGTCTTGAGAAAGCATTTAAGAGCTTTGGGTTGGACTATTGCAGACATCTGGGGGATTCCCTCCAGAATTTATGAGCACCGAATTCAGTTGGAGGAGGAAAGTTCACCAAGTGTTGAGCATCAGCGAAGATTGAATCCACCGATGCAAGAGGTGGTAAAGAAATACATTATTAAGTGGCTAGATGCTGGGGTGGTTTACCCGATTGCCAACAGTCCATGGGTAAGTCCAGTCCAATGTGTGCCAAAGAAAGAGGGCATCCCTGTTGTCCCTAACTCAAAAAATGAGTTGATTCCGACAAGAACTGTCACCGGTTGGAGAGTGTGTATGGATTACCGGAAGCTGAACACGGCATCTTGCAAAGATCATTTCCCTATGCCTTTTATTGATCAAATGCTTGATCGGCTAGCTGGAAGGTCTTATTATTGTTTTTTGGATGGGTACTCAGGATACAACCAGATCAACATTGCATTGGAAGACCAAGAAAAGACTACTTTCACTTGTCCCTATGGGACATTCGCTTTCAGTCGGATGCCATTTGGTCTTTGCAATGCCCCGGCTACTTTCCAACGATGCATGATGTCCATATTTTCGGACATGGTTGAAAACTTTCTCGTAGTATTCATAGATGACTTCTCTGTGGTGGAAGATTCATTCGATGAATGTTTAGACCATCTCGATCGGGTGTTGCAAAGATGTGAGGAGACAAACCTCGTCCTCAACTGGGAGAAGTGTCATTTTATGGTAAAAGAGGGAATTGTCCTTGGCCATAAGATTTCAGAAAGAGGGATTGAGGTTGATCAAGCCAAAATCGATGTGATTTCACAACTCCCTCCGCCCATTTCAGTAAAAGGAGTTCGGAGTTTCTTGGGACACGCCGGATTCTATAGGAGGTTTATCAAAGACTTCTCCAAAATTGCAAACCCAATGTGCAAAGACTTGGAAAAAGAGTCCAAATTCAATTTTGACGAGAAGTGCATCAAGGCTTTCGAGGAGTTAAAGCTGAAGTTAACCTCCGCACCTATTGTTGTGTCCCCGGATTGGTCGTTGCCCTTTGAATTAATGTGTGACGCCAGTGGTCTTGCAATTGGCGTTGTGCTTGGTCAGCAGTTAAACAAAATCCTGCACCCAATTTACTACGCCAGCAAAACACTGAATGAAGCTCAATTGAACTACACAGTAACGGAGCAGGAACTACTTGCTATTGTTTATGCCTTTGAAAAGTTCCGAGCTTATTTGTTGGGTGCTAAAGTAGTGGTTCACACTGACCATGCTGCCTTGCGTTGCTTGATGGCTAAAAAGGATGCTAAGCCTCGGTTGATAAGATGGGTGTTGTTGCTACAGGAATTTGACTTTGAAGTCAAAGACCGAAAAGGGTCAGAAATTCAAGTAGCTGACCATCTCTCCAGACTTGAAGCACCAGGGAGACCGATTGATGTGCTGGATATTGATGACACTTTTCCGGATGAAAAAGTCTTGGTCATCTCCAATGATGTAGCACCATGGTATGCCAATATTGCCAATTATTTGGTAACTGGCATCGTTCCTGACGAGTTGAAGGCATATCAAAAGAAGAAATTCTTGAGAGATTGCCGACAGTTTTATTGGGATGAGCCTTACTTATTCAGGACGTATGTTGACAATATGATCCGAAGATGTGTGGCGGAATCTGAGGTGATGGATATTTTGAAGGCGTGCCATGATTCTCCGGTTGGTGGACATCACAGTGGAAATCAAACCGCAGCCAAGGTGCTAGAGTGTGGCTACTACTGGCCAGCCATTTATCGTGATGCAAATATGTTGGCACGCTCTTGTGATAAATGCCAACGCCAGGGCACGATAGGTAGGAGGCATGAAACTCCGATGAATTTTGTTCTTGAGGTGGAGCTCTTTAATGTATGGGGAATTGATTTTATGGGGCCCTTCGTGAGCTCCTACGGCCTGAAATACATTCTTGTCGCAGTGGATTATGTCTCCAAATGGGTGGAGGCGGTGGCCTTGCCTAACAACGATGGTAGGAGAGTCAATGCCTTTCTAAAAAAGAACATCTTTACTAGATTTGGCACTCCTACAGCTATTATTAGTGATGGTGGCTCTCATTTCTGCAACAAACCATTTGCCGATCTTCTTGAAAAATATGGTGTGCATCACAGGGTTGCCACTCCATATCATCCTCAGACGAGTGGTCAGGTTGAGGTCTCAAACAGAGAGATAAAAATCATCTTGGCGAAGACGGTCAATGTGAATCGCACTGACTGGTCCAAAAAGTTGGATGATGCTTTATGGGCATATCGCACGGCGTTCAAAATGCCTATTGGGACTTCACCGTATAAGCTGGTATTTGGGAAGGCATGTCAATTGCCTATTGAGCTTGAGCATAAAGCCCTTTGGGCATTGAAAAAGCTAAATATGGATTGGCATGAAGCAAAAAAGCTGCGATTGTTTCAAATCAGCGAGATGGATGAATTTAGGTACAATGCCTATGAAAGTGCAACACTGTACAAGGAGAAGATGAAATACTATCATGACTTAAAGATCCTAAAAAGGGATTTTCAGCCAAAGGACTTGGTCTTGTTCAATTCACGCCTTAAGTTCTTTCCAGGCAAGTTGAAATCTCGGTGGTCTGGTCCTTTTGAAATTGTAAATGTTTCCCCAAATGGAAGCGTCATTGAGGTGAAATCTGAGGATGGCACTCGAACTTTCAAGGTGAATGCACAAAGAGTGAAGCATTACCATTGGTGTATTGATGATGGTAAGGTCGTTGATAGGTATCGGTTGAAATACGGTTCCTGAACTCAAAAATGAGGTATCACGTCGAGCTGTGACGTTAAACCAAGCGTTGTGTGGGAGGCAACCCACATTTACCGCTTTGTAAGTAGTTTAAATTTTGTATTTCCTTTGTGTTCTTTGATGTTGTTGATGTGCTAATGTGGTAGGATTTTGAGAACTGAAGAGGCCAAATAACTGCTGATTGATCCAAGGCGAGACGCTTCAGGTTACGGCCCGTAACTCATGTTACGATCCGTATCATGGAGCGTAACAAGCAAAAAGAAAAATCAAAAATCATTGAAGGATGAGGAAGAGTGTTACGGTATGAGTTACGGTCCGTCGTACGTGTTACGGACCGTAACACCAGATCGTAACTTTGATAAAAAATCTGGGCATTCACTGGAAATTTTGAACATGTTACGCCAGGTGATACGGACCGTAACACCAGTTACGGTCCGTCGGCTGTAGTGCCAGGTCATTAATGAATAAATAAAACGGGGTCGTTTGGTTGACCGTAACACGTGATACGGTGCGTATCTCGTGTTACGGTCCGTAACAAGGAACGTAACCGTCGGTTATGTTTAAATACATAACCCACCGGTTACAATTTTTTTTAAAAAAACCAAACGAACCGCCTCCTTCATATTTTTTTCCCCTCTCCCTCTTAACTCCCTTTCTCTCATTAAATCCTTTCTTCTTCTCTTAATCTTCCCCTCTCTACATCTCCCATTCTCCTTAATATCTTTCTCAACCTAGTTGCTTTGTTATCGTTCAAAATCCCGTATTTGCATTTCGAGTTTCGTCTACTAATCGCCAACGATCAGGTATTACATGTCTTGACTCACTTCTTTTAACTATTGAAGCGATTGCTATGGTCTTCATGAGTAGATCTGTATGATTTGCGTTGAACTTTGTGTATTGATTGGGTTTCAATGAATTTAAATTCCCATTGATAAATTGTGCGGGATTTGACAATGGTTGGGGGTTGGGATTGGTATGTGTGCTGTTTGAGAGACTCGTGGGCACAAGCTCATTGTTTCCCACTGAGTCGGAGGGCATTCCGATTGAAAGTTTCATTCGTGAAATTCCTAAATTGGTTTGCCCACAAACTGTTCGATAAAAGTTCTCAATGAAAATTTTTGTAAAACCGGGTGAAGTCTGAGTAACCCGTGGTATGTGAGCGGATACAATGTTGTTTTACACCATAACCAAGAAGCATAAAGTCGAAAATCTAGGCCTCGTGCTTAAATGAGATAATTGGCCAAGCAATTTTTGTGTTGGTTTAATGCCCGTCGTTCAATGTTAAGGGCTGTAACGTGTGTTACGGACCGTAACATCACACCGTAACACCGAGAATTTCCATGAAAACTTTCTGGAAATTTGAACGATGTTACGGTGAGATGTTACGGACTGTAACACCACATCGTAACAACAAGAATTTCCATGAAAACTTTCTGGAAATTTGAAGGATGTTACGGTGAGGTGTTACGGACCGTAACACGTGCGATGGTCCGTAACCTTGTACCGTAACTCCTATGATTTTTCAGAAAACCTTCTGGAAATTTTGGTTACGTTACGGTACCATGTTACAGACCGTAACGCGAATGACGGTCCGTCGACTGTGTTACGGTCCCTGTGTTAGAAATGAACAAACTAAGTTACGTTTGAAGATACGGACCGTAACGTGTATGACGGTCCGTCGACTGTGTTACGGTGCCTGAGATAATTGAAGCCATAATTTGAACCAATACACTGTGTAATTGAATAGTTTCTACTGTATTATATCTAACTTTACCTTACACAGGTATGGGTAAACCACGGCAAGCAAAGAAGGCTTCACCTAAGGTTGCGGAAAAAGGAAAAGGTCGTGCTGCAAGCAAAGTAACCTCAAGGCTGCGCGACGATGATCTAATCAAGGAAGCCAGGACTACAAAGCGGCCAGTCGTACCTAGCAGGCCAGTCGCACCCAGCTGGCCAGACGCACCATCAGGAAGTTCCTCCTCGGCTGAGGAGTCGAGTTCGTCGAGCCAGAGTGAACCCAGGCAGGCTGTCACCCCACCACACCAACCTCAACCATCCATTAGACAGCCTACTGCGGAGGAGCGCGAAAAAGAGCGCGAGCAGGATAGGAGAGAACTTGACATTCGGATGCAAGCTATGAATGAGAAGATCCTTCGGTTTTCTGTGGAGGGATCTGAAGATTTGTACAACAAGGGGTGTGAGCTGGTAAAGAATGAGGGGCAGGACCCAAGGCGGAGTATTTTCGAGGAGAGGACCGTCAGTTTCGACGGTCTCGATGGTTATCCAGGCATTCGTGACACTATCCGCTTCCATAAGTTAGAGTTTCTGAAATACTCTGTGGGGTCTTACATCCCGATTTTTGTTCGGGAATTCTACGCTTCGTACGGGGCTGCTGTATTCAAAGCACTAAAAAAGGGGCAGCGCACAAGTCAAGTACCGGCAATGACCGAGGTAATAATGCAGAAAAAGAAGATAGACATCTCTCCGACGGCTATCAATAGAATACTATTCGGGGAGGATTATATAGAGCCTACAGCAGCGGAAGAATGGGAGTTTGTATACAAAATTGAACAGAAAGATACAATCTCCGTCCAAAAATGGGTGGCTTCAGTTATTGCACGAATAGCAGATCCCGAATGGGCCATGGTGCCAAAGTTGACAGCCACCGCGCGAATTTGGAAAAACACCCTCACGCCAGAGGCAAAGTTTTGGTGGCAGATTGTTCTATTTCGCATCCGCCCTACCCAGACAGATAATGTTTTGACTCCGAACAGGGCTGTTCTTGTAGCTTCCATTATGTCGAGGTATACGATCAACTTCGGACGACTGATAGCAGCAGATCTCAGCCGGCCACTTCCCTCATTCATCCATGTCTGCTTACGCTATTATGCTTGCGTGCAGAACCAGAACCACTACCCCATATCGATCACAGTGTGATCGCCAGAAGTATTTATGACATCACAAAGGGGAAGGATGATGTGTTGAGCCAGGGTTCAATGCCATCTGCATCGTCTTCTGAGGTCCCGGAGGGGCCAGCGGGATCAGATGTTATCCCCTTGTCTATCATGGGTGCTGAGGAAGCTGCTGCGGGTCAGCCCACAAATTCTGAGGCTCCACCGGCTGCTCATGCTACACAGCCCATGCCAGCTCCAGCCGCACCTATTTCGGGTGGTCCTACCTCGTCGACTGGAGCGACCCCAGCACCGGCTCAGCCAATACCGGGAGTCCCACCCGAGCTTGCGAGAAAAATGATGTTCAATAGGGAGAATTTTGGGGCAGTGGTCCTGCAAGCAGATCGCACAGATAGGCTGGTTAAACAGCTGATGACTGAGCTGAAATTGTACACTAAAAGAGCCATTGATGCTGCGTTGCGGCCAATCAAAGAACAGCTGGCTGATGACCACCTACGGATCCACTCTCGGATAGATGGTATTGAGAACAGAATGACTGGGCTTACCAGGACACACCCTGCTATGGAGTTGGGCGCTATTCGAAGTGAGTTGCGGTCTGTCAAGGATGATGTGCAGAAATTGAAGGCCCAGGAAGTGGCTGTGGCGACAGACTAGCTTCCTAAAGTACACACGGAGTTGGTACAGAGCCTATACCAGCCGGTTCAGAGCCTACTAGGGGATGATGACATCGAGGACACGGTTGAGGAAGAGCACGACGAGGAGTTGGAAGAAGATATCCTCTCTTTGGCCACAGGGAAGCGCAGGAGAGCCTCGCCAGATGATGAAAACCTCGACCCCATTCTCCAAAGCCTTGATCCATTTGCTGATTTGCGCCCACAGAATGAGGAGGAGGAGCGGCGTACTTTGAAGAAGATCCGCCAAGAGTCCTGGCTGAGTTTTGACACCACAGGAACTACTTCTAGTTCAACCCATCCCATTGAGTCAGCTCACCATGCTTCTCCCCCACCCACTGTGGCTGGGACTTCCAGTGTTGGCCAGCCTGACACCACCACTGCTCCACCTCGTGATGCTGCTGCAGATCCGAGCGCCTAGTGCGCTCTAAGGAGGCCCTCCGTTCTTTCGATGCATTATATTGATGCCTTGAGGGCAATGCATGATTTTGAGTTGGGGGTGTGGGTAATTGCTATTGTTTGATTGGGATTGTTGTTTTAGTATACTGGATATTGTTTTTATTTTTTTTGTTTTTGGTGGATATTTGTGATAGTAAGCATGTGTTTCGGACAACTGTTATTGTTTGTGTTTTTGTTGATAGTGTTTTTATTATTAAGTATGTGTTAGGACCTTCTTCGGCTATTCTTTGCTATGTGTTCTATTCCCGAAGAATGCTATGTGTATGTTGAACCTGGCATGTTTAGGATGTTTAATATAGAAGTGAAGTAATAATGACTTAAGTGGTGGTGGTCCGTGTTTCTAGCATAGATAAAAGTGGTTTTTACAGTTCAATGATATCCCTCCGAAAATTAATTTGTGATGTACATCAAGGATGAGTTGTTGATATTGACATGTATAGTTCTTTTAATGACATTGCAAAGAAAGGGTGTTCATGCATGCTAAATCTTCAAACGGAAATGAAGTCAGAGTATTTAAACAATCCTTATGCCATTGTGTTGTGAGTTCTTAGTTTCTATTTGCATATGATGTTTGTAATCTAGAACTTGCCCGGTTAGTCATGCGTGAATTCTAAGGAGAGTTTGATTGTGAAGTGATCTTAGGCTTTCTTTGTATTAACCCCAAAGCCTCTTTATCTTAAATGAGCCTAGCCCGTACAGAAAATGATCCCTAGTCTCCCATTTTGAGCCTATAGACTTTTTCTTCGATTAACCGTGAACTAACCTCTTTCCCTTCTGTGAATAAACCCATTTGACACCAAGTCCCTTCTTAATACTGAAGAATGGCAAATGAGGCTAAAAGCCTAAGTTGGGGGTGACAAGTGAAAAATGTGGAAAATGAAGCTAAAAGCCTAAGTTGGGGGTAATAAGTAAAAGATGCGGAAAATGAGGTCAAAGGCCTGTTGGGGGTGATCGCGAATATTAAGGGGCATAATTCAGCGTGGATATATATATATATATATATATATATATATATATATATATATATATATATATATATATATATACAAAAAAAATTATAGATATATAGGTATATAAGCTCTAAATAAATCCACGTTGAAGATTGAGGGTCGGAAATGATAGGAAGAATGGTGAATGAAGTCAAAAAGAAGTGTCGAGGAGGGTGAGTCACCGATATCCAAATATTCATCCTACCCGTCCCTAAGCCAATGTTACAAGCCCAAAAAGTCCTAATGTGATCACAATCAAATTGTTCAAAGTTGAAGGCATGGAAAATAAAGGCAAGCCTATGGTATGTGCACGCATGGTATGCAAATTTCTTTGTAAGTGTGAGTGTTCTGCTGTCTCTTTAGTCTTCTGTCCCATTTATGTTGAAAATGTGTGTTGGGACATTCGTCTATGTGAGGGCGTAAGGATTGTAGGTTTCAAAGTAACTGGCTTTCCGGAAGTTGAAATTCATGTGCATAGAGACCCCCGTACTATGATTGTGTCATTAATTGAAGTTGCATAGTGAGTTGAAATTTTTCTGAAATGTGCGTCTTGTGTCACAAATAGGAGATGGATAAGAGCTTTAATATTTTTCTTGGATTGAAGAGTCCGTGCTAGAAACACATGCTAAAACCACCGTAGTCATTCTTATTTTGCTAAAATGTCGTGTGTTAGTAGTGAATCTTATTGTAGTTGCATGAGGACAAGCAAAAGCTTAAGTTGGGGGTGTTGATGTGCCGTGAATTTCGGCACATTTTATGCCTTTGTAACTAGAAGTGTTGTTTGTTTTTAAGTGTTTTTACATTGTTTCTTGTGTTATTTTTGTGTTTTATAGGGTTGGTTAACTAAGAATCGGAAATGAGATGAAATGCTGAAAAACGGACAAATTTGAGCTAAATGACGGTCTGTAACTCATGTTACGGACCGTAACTGGATCTGTAACTCCTGTTACGATCCGTAACATTGAACCGTAACAGGAGCCAAATTTCCAGAAAGTTTTCATGGAAACATCAGTGTTACGATGTCGTGTTACGGTCTGTAACTCATGTTACGGTCCGTAACATCTCACCGTAACATCAGCCAAAATTCCAGAGAGTTGCCAAGTAATTGTCACAAGTTACGCTTCAGAAGGACGGACCGTAACACAGGTTACGGTCCGTCGCATGGTGGCCGTAACAACAAGTGGACAAATGACGAAATGAAGGACGGACCGTAACCTGAGTTACGGTCCGTAACGATGCGGCGTAAAGGCATTTTTGTCCAGAAACTTGGCGCGATTTTTGTCCCTATAAATACTTAAATTAGGGCTTTTATTTCATTATTCATATTTTCTTTGGGAGCATTAACTCTAGGGTTTTAATATTAGAAGTGGTTGGAGCATTTAAAGCAACAACTTCACTCTCATTCCATCTTGTATTTGCATTGTAAGTGTATTATGTTAACTTGTAAGCTTTCTTTGTTAGACAAAACTATGAGTAGCTAATTTTAAAGCTAAGGTGCTGGATCCCATGATGGATATTATGTGAATGGGTTTCTAATATTGATATATGCATAATGGTTGTTATTATTTATTCTATCTTTGTGCGTTAGCGTTGGGTAATGATTGCAAGCATTAGCCGAAGCCATTATATTAACTTTTCTTGGGAAAGAAAGTTAGTATTGGTAAGATTGAATGACAATGACTCGAGGCGTTAACCCTCGTTTAATAGACTAACTTAGGGATGAGAACAAGTCTAAATTGGCATTTTTTGTCATTCTTCGATTGCAACTCTTTTACATTCGGAAGAATCATAAAGAGGAAATACGACTTAACTGTTGGAAAACATTAAGAAGTTCTTAAGAGACCAAGTGCATATTCATAGAACAACCATTAGAAGTATATCACATTGAAACCTGAAGCATAATATCTAATCAAATTGGGGAACACAACCTTAGTCTCTATTTCGCATTATATACAATTTTAGTCAAAATACTTAATTACATTATTCAACAACTATTTCAAACTATCAGGAATAGGATTAAAGCTTTTAAAGACTAGTATCGCATACGATTAGTACTTTTTTCTCTCCATATTCCCTGTGGGATTCGACCCCAACCTTGTTGGGTTACTATATTTGACAACGTCCGCTTTACATCATTAAGAGGTGTAATTTGAGCGTATCAGTTGACGGGAGCCACCTCAAAACAGCATACAACGGAACGTTCATTTCAGCAAGCACGTTAGACGGTGCACGTAAGTCAAATACACGTATCAGCTTGATTATACTAAAGAATGAATATGTAAAACTGATTTTTTTTAATTGTCGCGGTATGTGCAGGTAATATACTTCCTTTAGCATATGGTGTGATAGATTCAGAAAATGACAGGTCTTGGACGTTGTTCTTTGAGCGATTCAGGGAAGCGTATGGTGTGAGAGAGAACATGTGTATTGTTTCCGATAGGCATGAAGGCATAAACAAAGTTGTTTCTAGAATCTATCCGAATGTGCCATATTATGCATGCATATGGCATCTTTGGGGTAACGTATGTAAGAAGTATAAGAAGAGCCATGATGTGTTGAGTCCCATGTTTTATGCAATGGCAAAAGTGTACACACAGGAAGATTTTGATGAGCTTATGGGGAAAGTTGAGAAGGCAGATTTTCGGGTGGCAGAGTATTTGGAATTGGATGGAAGAGAGAAGTGGGCTAGAGTGTATGCAACTGCTAACCGAGGGTGGACAACGACTTCAAACATAGAAGAGTGTATTAATAGTCACCTTGTAGCAGCAGGAGAGCTTCCTATATTTGATTTTCTAGAAGAAGTGAGGAAGATGTTTGGAAGATGGAATTATAATAACCGGAAAAATGGTATATACACGTCACAACACTTAGTAAAAAGTTTCAGGAGATGTTGTCAATAAATGAGTATCTATGTTTACGTATGGCGGTATGTTTCTTTTCAAATTGCTTAAGTATGTTCGATTGAGATTCAGTTATGTTCGTTGTATTTGATATATTTATCATATGGAATCTGTGAGATCTATGTGAAAATGATAACATGTATTTATTAGTTGAATAAGTATTTTGATTCTATTACATTATTGTATTTGTTGTATTTAATTATATGCAATCTGGATATATGTGTCAAATATTTTCACAAATTTGGTGTATGTGACTAGATTGATCAAATACAATTAATCAGCTATGAAAAATAATTAGCGACATGTTTATGACTATAATGGTTTAATCTTTGCAATCATGAACTTATGTGTATTTGAATGTACGTGATGTATGTTTTAGTTGTATTTGACTGATCTGTTGTAGGTCGAACCATCAACCGAATACTTGTACACAGTATATGATGCAGGAAGACGTTTCATCGTTAACTTGGACAACAAAACTTCCAGTTGTCGGATATTTCAAATAGACAAAATTCCATGCCCACATGCATGGGCTGTCATTAAGAAGAAAAATCTAATGGCTGATGATTACTGTTCCGAATTGTTCAAACCGCACACCGTGGTGAAGACGTATGATGCCGCCGTGGATCCTCTCCCTGACGAGCGGGAATGGAAGATTCCAACATACATATCAAAGGATGTGGTTTTTCCACCAAGATACAAGAGACCTCCTGGTAGGCCGAAGAAAAAGCGTGATAAGCCGTTATTTGAATTGCTTCTTGAAAAAAAAAGACATGCTTGCAGTACTTGTGGACAGACTAGACACAATAGACGATCTTGTAGTAATGCTCCAAGAAGGAAGTAGTTGTTTTTTGTTTGTAGAAGTTTAGATTTGTTACACTAGATACACTGTTGGTTTGCATTTTTTTTTTTTGACTGAAAAACGAAATCTGTTTCACATACTACTTGTGTGATATCTTCATTTGGAACTGTATTGAATAGTTATCTTTATATTCATTCACAAATGAATATAAAAGGCAGCATCAGTTCTTTAAAAAAAAAATAGTTACTATATTTTAATATGTACTATTGATGCCAAAATACATCAAATATATATAATTTAAAAAGTGTATCTGATTCTGCCATCTTAATAAGTAGCAGATGTATTTGAAATATGTTGATTATGGGTTTGGCGATTTCAAATACATATAACCCCCTTGTTTCAAGATCTAAATACGCGTACGTATTTATAGTGTACCTCACTTTGTCACATCCAAGATATAGCCAGATATACACATCCATCTAAATTCCCAAAATAAAATCACACAACTTTGAGAAATTAGAATAAGCTTAAATGTTCCAGTTAAAACTTAAGGAAAATGATAAAATAGTCTTAAACTAACTAAATCTAAAATATTTGCTATCAAAATAGCCATAGTCTGAAATTACAATTAAATATTCCTACATCAATCCTAAGTAACATCAATTCTGTCAGCTTTGCCATAATCCACTGCTGGCCTAACTGGTTTTGGTGGCGCCTCAATGCCGCTCATAGCATGTTCATCGATCTTCCGTGCAGCATATTCCCAAAGGAGTGCGCCGTACCTATTGCGGAGCATTGTTGCATCGATTTGTGCTGGGATACCTTCACCAGTGCTTAGATATTCAGCGAACGCTGCTACGTACATACCACAATCCCTGGAAAGGTATAAAAGAAGTAGAATTATTAGAATCAACCCCGTATATGAAAAATTGCAATACATTAAAATATACGTACAAGCTGGTAGTGTCTTGCTGCGACAGATTTTCTACATACTCCACTTGAATGTTCTCATTCTGTGTCATGTCCGTATATGCTGGGTGATTCTGCCAATTTATGCAGTTTTTTTAGTGTAGAATCCACTTATGTGTAGATAATGTGGCAGGAGGGCAACAAGCTTTTGTACTTCCTTTCTAACAACCGCATTGTGGCCTGCGCTGCCTCAGTATGAGTTGTACACATAAAGTCGCCTGTCGTACCGAAAAGAAACACATGACACATTAAAAACTGTGTTGTATTTGAAAAAAAAGGCAACCAGATACGTGGAATGTAAATTCAAAAAATTTCAATAAACTTGAACCAAATACACTGGATAGTTTTAAAGATACATAAAGTATACTCTGAATGCCAACAATGATTATTCGAAAAGAGTATACATAAATATATGATTCATTAAAACACAGTTGAAACTTAAAATACTTAACTAATAAAATATATATACATAAAATACCTGTCATTGAATGAGAGTACGACCAAAATCCAATGATTATCCTCTTTGATGTTGACAGGTATAAAAATATTGTCAATTGAATGCCACGGGACATTTGCATGCAATCTGTAGTCCTTAACATATTGACATATATCGTCTTCTTCGTTGGCTACATTGGGTCCAGTTTTTGGGTTTTTGTAGGTAAGATATGTTTGATCAACTTTTCGCATGAAGAGACAGTCAACTGTTGTGTATTTGAAAGTGCACCTTCTGTCATACTTTCCTTTCTTTCGCAAGTAGTAGAAAATCACGTCAATGTGCTGAAAATCATAACACATAAACATTAAAAACATCAAAAACATAAATCTTAAAAAAAATGGAATATTGTATTTTATGTATCTATATCTTTATTGAACCTCATCATTCCACAGCTGGCCACTCATTGATAATTGGTAGAACCAGTTTTTGTTCTCTACTACTGTGATGCCAAAATTATAAGTATAATCTGCATCATTCTCCAAAGCTGTCATCTTCTTTTTGTAACGGTCTTCATTGTTCTTTCTACGAAAGAATTATGCAAAATACATACAGTTAGTTGAAATGAAAATAAATGATTGATATTTACATTAAACAGTAAATGTATCTACAAATTTTACATGCAGAACATACTTATTTTCATGTCGGACAAGCAGTCCTTTGCGAATCCACTCTAAGTATTTATCAAAAAGCTCTGTGTCGACTGGGACAGTGATAGGATCTTCCGCGAATGGATGCTTCTTCTTAAAAGTGCGGACAGTGATGTGTTTTGAACCAGCTGAAAATATTCAAAATACATATGATCAATATAAAATGCTTTGCAATACAAAAAATTAAATGCATTAATGCTTTTTATATATACTTTCCTGAAGCAGAGTCGTAATCCTCCATGAAAGGGGAAACTTGGTATTTAATAGGATGCCTATTCCGGGCTACTGATGGATGCAAAACCATTCTTCTTTCGGGAGTTTGGCTTGGAAACAGCTCGTCAGGCAAAAGAAACTGAGATAAGGGAATCACATTCTCACTAACTTTGGGCGACGTCTCGAAAATAGGACGATCTTCCTGCAATACAACACTCTTGTCATGAGAGGGACCCGAAGACTAGCCTGTGCGAGAAATATCAGCTAGGACCTCTGCTATGTCAGCAGAGTTTGCTGATACGACTGGCGATTTGACAGATACGGTGTCGTCGGGAAACTCAACCATGTATTCCTATTCAAGAAATGGAATACATTAGGTACACAATATATATTATGAAATAGTCAGATGTATTTGATCTATGCATACCGTCGATTCTTTTTGTTCTCCAGAATTATCACCACCTTCTTGAAGTTCTTCAGTAGATGCCTTTAATGTTTCCCCACTTTCGTTGCGGTGATCCATTCCAATACCAGGCACATCAAACTGTTGCATGCCAACTCCCTTTGCAAAAAAAAAAAAAGCGAAATTAAATAAATAAATAAATAAATAAATAAATAAGGCAAATACATCAATAAAATATAAGTATTTTCAAGGTACATCCATGTACATCAAAGCGTAATTCAAGATACCCAATAAACACATGACACAGTGAAAACTGTGTTGTATTTGGAAAAAGGCAACCAGATACATGGAATGTAAATTCAAAATATGTCAAAAGAAACTTGAACCAAATACACTGGATAGTTTTACAGATACATAAAATACACTCTGATATACAACAAAGTATTTTGATGGAAAACAAATACATTCAAAACACACCAAAAACATTTAAAAAAAAATCCAATTATGTCAATCCGAAAATGCAAGTACAGTTTCAATACATGTATGGATCTTTAATACCTTTTTTGTAGTGTGATTCACTTTCATATATTAAAAAACCTTGGAAAAGTTTTTGTTGATGGCTTTGTGAAGATCCTTGAATTCGGCGTAAACCTAAAATTTCAAACAATATAAACATAAAACTGCATACCTTATTAAAAATTAATATAATACAAACAAAAAAAATATGATAAAGAAGAAATAATAAGTCTTACTTTATACTTAAACTCATTGAGTTCCTCCCTCAGACCAGAGATATCCTCGGATTTGCTGGTGGATGGGACGTCAACAGGAATAGCAGACGGGGGGTTGGGTATTGGAGTTGATTCCTTTTCCACTGCTGAAGCATGCCCAGTTGATGCCAACCCATGACGTCTGGTCAATCGTCCACCACTCGGATGACTACCAACACGTGTAATTGGAGATGCGGTATTCTTCAATGGTGATGGTACCATTGGCATCTGTCTAGGCTTCTTGTGAGGTGGAGATTGTGATACACCTTTATTTTGAGGCTGCTTGGCCGCAGACACATGTGGTGGTGTCGAACTAAAATCATCATAGTCATCCGCCACTTGTTGTTGACCTGTCGATGCAGAATTACCGGAGAGATATGGACGCAATCCAAGTTCCTCAATCTCACTGATGGTCGGCACAATATTCCTATAAGTAAGACGATCCTGCAAAAATATCGTACTTAAATAAGTCAGATACAAAAATACCAAATATTTCAGAATTTTTTTCATGTATTTAAACTTATGTTTATTTTAAAATACATAGGTTCAAAATACATAATTATGTTCAGATACATGTGGTTATACATTTGTAAAAGACTAGTAATATGATTGACATAGGTTCATATACATGTATCTGATTGACATATGTTCAGATACATGTGGATATACACTTATTCTCAAGTATTTTGAGCCTATAAATAATTTCATATACATAGGTTCAAATACATAATTTCATATACATAGGTTCAAATACATAATTATGCTTCAGATACATATGGATATACATTTGAAAAAAAAACTCATAATCTGATTGACAGTTCAGTGTTTTTTATCAAAATCAATAATTATGATTCAAATACATGTTGAAAACTACATTGTCTTAATTTGAACATCCATGTAATTTTGCATTAAAAATAATGAGTGCAAATTACCTCTGACTCGTCATCATTGAACATGCCAGTCATGAGATCTTTAAAGTGTGGAGTCCCGTCTATAGTTTTCCAGTTGAACATTCTAGGAATACGATCTCCATTTTTTACTGCCAAATTTGGGTAAACATTGGAGCAGCACTCGTATAGCCATGCTTGCATAACAAACGGAAAACCACGAAGGCAATAATACTATTTTGTCTTATCCATCTTATGGTGAATACTTCTGACCAAACCATCAAACGCTTCCTTTCCCCATGTATAGTCTATGTACCGCCCACTCTCTACCAAGTCAAAATGGAGCCTTGGAATGACTACATTGTTGTTCTCACCGGATAGGATCTATGTATGGATAAAATACAGTAATGCAATCTTTACAGCATCTCCGTCTGCATCATCGTCAACGCCCCAATTCTGATCCTCAAAGCATTCAAGCAATTCACCCTTTTCACAGTTTTGTTGGAACCCCCAAAATATGTATCCAACAGTCTGTTTTTCTTAGAGTTAACAACAATTTCTTCCCCAGAACACTTCAACCCAGTAAAATCGAAAAGCTTGAACATCAATTCGAAACCATTAACATCAATAACAAAGGCAGTAGGGGTATTTTTTTTCCAGCTCTCTAACCATAAAACACCTGAACATCTGTGGTTAAACTTCACAATGCTGCATGTCGAGGTATTTCCCAAATATAGTCTCGGAAAAGAGTTCAAACTGTCTATCCGTAAGCTTGTCCTTCAATTCTTTTTTAACTTTCGGGTTCATGTAAGAAGTATATCGTATTGCATGACTGGGAGGATATTGGACAAAGAATTTATCATCCTGTATAAATACAAGTAGTTAATTAAAAAGAAGACACAACAAATATATATATACGAATATCATATGAAACTGATGAAGAAAATTAGAGTGAACCATACATAACTACAACAAATACGTACACAAATGATTAAATAACCATGTGTACATTCAAAAATATATGATTCTCAGTTCATCACCCTTTTTAGATACACAGTAAAATTCCAATAATATGTGGTTCTCAATTCATCAATTTTCTAAATACATCACATACATTGAAGATGATTCCCGGTTCTTCAATTTTCCAAATTCAAATACATGATTCTCAGTTCATCAACCTTTTCAAATACTCAGCAAATTTCCAAATATATGATTCCCAGTTCATCAATTTTCCAATTTTCCAAATACATAACATAAGATACACAGAAAAAAAATATGATTCTCAGTTCATCAATTTTCCAAATACATAACATACATTCAAAAAATACGAAAAAAAACCCTCTTCATCAATACATAACATATATCAAATACATTCATCAATACATAACATACATCATTACATAACATACATCATTACATATCATACATTAATACATAACATACATCAAAATATTCGCAAGTTCAAAAATACCTGCTTCATCGCTGGGTCAAACTCTTCCTCTTCTCCTGCTTCGTGTTGTACGACTTTTTTCCTCTTCATCTCTTTTTCGATATCTATTTTCTTTGTTGATTTTGTGACTACCGATTTTTTAGGCCTTTGCATGTGGGAAGGATCATGCTTATTTTTTGTCCTTCTTTTAGCAATGATTCTCTCAGCCGAACCTGCAACAACATCATGTTGTTGTTGAGAAATCCCCAAATCAAAAGAAGGATAACCAAAATTTTGAAGAGTAGAATGTATACCTCGAGTAACCATGTTTGATTTTGTTCCGTCTACCATTAATTTATAAGCATTTAACTTCCAATTGCTTGAAACCCTAGCAATTTAATACTTCAATTGACTTGAATTTGGTGGAAAGAAAAAGACTAAAATATGAAAATACACTACTAGAGCAAGAAAAAATCTAAAGAAATATACATTCCCCAAAAATCACGGAAGAATCTTTTGCTAATGTTGATCGTGAAGGTGAAAATTAATGAAGAATGAGAGAGAAATCAAGTTGAATAATGATGTATCTGTTAAACTTGGGATATGGGAATATGGTAGTGTCTAATACGGTCAGTTACTGGGTGTATTTAACTGTGTATATTTATCAATAACTGTAATTTACTGATGTAGTTATAGATGGTAAATAAAAAAAGTAAATTAGTTACTAAATATAAATAAATAAAATGATACTTATTATCATTAAATATGTCTTATAAGAAGCTATGACCAGTAAAAATTCCTTTAAAAAATTGTGTTACGTGTAAATTCATCTGTGTAATTTCTCAATTCTATAGGCTGCATATCGAAGAAGCCCATGAACAAGGCCCAGTTCCGAAGGGTGTTTAAGAACGAAAATAAAGTAGGAAAACTTACACAAATACTAGTTAATATACAATTATTTACGGAACTTATAATTATTTTTTAATTTACAGAATTTACAAAATATACCCTATAAATGATAAAAGGAAAAATCTTTAGATATGGTCAACTTTGTATAAATATGGTAATAAATTTATATAGGTTATACTTTTTTCCTTAATTTGTCCCTACAAGTTCTCCTTTCTTACCTATCATTAAGGAAACATTATCTCAAAACTCATGATATTATACCATTAATCAATAATGTTGCTATTAATAAAAGGCTAAAATTAAGGAGTTTCAAGAATTAGTGATAGTGAAATTAAATATATATCAAAACACATTAAATACTTTTCTAATAATCTCCAACATACTCAACTAGCATTCTAATCAATAAAAAAGTATACTATTATTTATATGATATATATTATACTACAATTCTTTGAGCAAGTATATATATATTATTGTACTTATTGTATAGCACTATTATATATATATATATAACCTATACTTTTTTAGGTATATTTTCATGTACTTTTCTTATACCATATACCATATCTTTTCATGTACTTTTGTTTATATTAATAAATTCAAATAATTTCTCTTAGTCACAAGAAAAAAATTGCATCAATCATCAAGTGAAAATAAAATAAAATAAAATCAAGAGGAGGAACGGAAGGAAAAAAAATCTTTTAAAAATGGTAGATGGAGTATGGGTTGTGAAGTTGATTTTGTTTTGTTTATTTGGAAAATTACATCCGCTCATGCCCTTTTCATAGTTTTTTTTTTGTGGGGGGGGGGGGGGGGGGGGGGGGGGATGATTTTGAAAGCAAAAGAAAGTAAAAAGTGGATATGCATTAATGGTAGTAACTCCTAAAGTTAAGTGTTATAGATATTTTAGGAATGTAAAACTTGTATTTTTGTAATTAAAAAGTTAAAATTTTGAATAAGTTGTATCTATGTAATTTTTAGAAAGTAGTTGTAATCTTTTTAATTATCATTTTTAAAAGTTGTATTGGTGTGATTTTTCTAATACAGTAAAGCACAAGGACATGACCCTATTTTGTGCTGAAATTTAATTTTTGTCCCTTGTAACAATAACTATTTTACGGGGCATAAGTTTATAATTTTCGCATCATAATATTGCACAAATTATGTCCCGCATGACGTTTTCTCTTAAAGAACTTATCCCCTGCTAAACATTTGTTCAATTGCTGAAGGGCAAAAATTAAAGACCAGCCCATTTGAAGGGAAAATGGGGCAATTTCTTCAAACCTTTGTGCACCTTGCAATAGTTGGGAAAAAAAAAATAGTTCCCCTAAAAGTAAAATATGAACTTGCAATGGAGTATGAAATGTACTTTTGTATTGTGTAAAGTCTATTAAAGGAGAAAATAATCCTTTTCAAAAGTTTTTCATTTTAAAAGATTGAACTCGAAATTTATAATTAGGAGCGCAAGAACCCCTCCCACCTCATTGTTTTTCAATTATTACATACGATTTCAATTACTGCATATACTGTAATATGAATAAGCATTCCTCAAGGTCAAACTCTTTTTCTCAAAGGGGCTCATCAAAATTAGGGGGTGTATAATTGGGTAGTAATCAAATAATGAATAGAAATAAAAATATCTGTATTTTGTTTTCATTTTCTGATATTTGGTATGGTATTCAATATTATTTTTTAAAATTTTTGGTTCTCCACGCGGTATTCATTCTTTTAAAATATCGATTTTTCGAATATCATATCAAAATATATAGTTAATTATATGAACAAATGCTCATTTATTATATGGATAATAATTATTTAATCAATAAAAATATAAACTAATAGAATGCAAGCTAATAGGGGAGGGTATGGAGGTTGAGGATTAGGCTAGAAGATTAGGTAGTTGAGTGTTGTCTAACTTTCCTAAGCAGTATTAGTATTCTTTCCCTTATATTATCTTAGTCTTTGATTTTATTAGTACTAACTATTATTTCCTTTATTTCAGTTATCGTATTATTTGTTGTAGCTATTATTCTTTTCTCCATTATTTTCTACATGACTTCTTCACTATTGTATTCTTTTTCGTACTGGTTGGACATGCTTTACTTGAGCCGATCCAGGGTCTATCGAAACAACCTCTACCTTCACAAGAGTGGTAAGGCTGCGTACATACCACCCTCCTCAAATCTCACTCATGAAATTACACTGGATATGTTGTTATTAATAGAACGCAAGCTAATTAGCTAAAAAGTCTAAAAATTCTTTACTACCTGCTTTTTAAGTTTTTATACAAATAAATAATTGAGACTTCTCTAAAACTCTCCACTATCGATTGTCGAACAACTGTATCGTAGCCTATTACTCATCTCAAAATGCCAAAATAATCTTGCTCTTTGTATATATTTGATTTTATCTGTAAGCATAAAACAAGATATGCAATCACCTACAGCCTACTTATATCTTGAATGTTTGCAATACGTTTTCTTATATGTGTATAAAAAAAACACATATTTTACCTTCATGGTTTGGTGAAGGTAAGTTTTTTACCTTATATGCGTCGACGAAATATCTTTTGATGTTGTCCCATCAGTTTGGCATATTAATATATTATTGATGTCCCATAAATGCATAATAAGCATTTGGGACCACCCAAATAATAATAATAAAAATAATTAAACCCGTAAGGGCCGAGGGCGGATTTAAAGGTAGGCTAAGGTGTTCACCGAACATCTTTGATAAAAAAATTCACTGTATATATAGGATAAATTTTCTGAGTTTATGTAGATATATATATTTTGAACACCCTCTACAACATAGAAAAGGCTAGCTCAATGATTTTTGAACACCCTATGTAAAAATTCTGAATCCGCCACTGGTCAGGGCCTCATGTAATCCATTTCATCATTTGTATTTTCCTTCTCCAAAATGCACAACTTGACTTGGAATTATTTTGATTGAGACTCGTAATCATGTTTTGTCTTTCATTTCAAACTATAATTGAAATCAAATACATCATGTGGAAAAACTTGTAAGCTATTAATTAATAGACCTTTTTAGCATGTGACATGTGATAACTAATTAAAATTTATAGATTTATAACATTAGATTATAAAATTGATCAAATGCCATGGGTTAAAACCATGGTCAATGAGATATTCAATACCCAATCAAAAATATTCATCTTTGTCCCCAAGTTCTTAACAATCCCATCAATGGGTTGTTCAATCCCGTTTAGAATCACCAACTTAACTCAAAATTGTGATTAACCATCATAATTTAGCACTAGTAATGTAATAGTATATGTAGAATTACACTGTGTGACACAAATATGCAAAATGGGGTTCGAGTTATTACACTATTCAAAAATTCGGGAACTTTCACGATAATTTTATTTAATGATGTAGGATCGGAAGTTCGAACTAGTGAGACTATAAAAAAAAAAATATTACAGCATTTCTATCAAAATCAGGTAAAAAATGAGGGGAAAATAATTGTATCATCAAATGATGGAATCTAATTTCCTTAATATCGCACTAAGAATAATCATATTGTTCTTAATCATGCTACAAGAATCATGTTCCCTTTTCATTTTTGACACCAACCAACTATAATTATGGTGGAAGCATAGAAGACAATCGAGAGTAAGTTGCTAAATTTTATATTACATTGCCTATAGATCTAAAATTTCAACACGGTAAGGGGATGCAATTTCTTGTACTCCTGTCAGAACAGGTTAGACGGATTAAGAATTTCTAAAATATGAGTGCACAATTTAAAAAAAAAAAAAGTATTAAGTGAGAGTAAATTCCTATTACTCTAGGTAAATAACTCAGCATTCAATGAAGTGAATCATTCAACTCTTTTGGAGCGCAGGAATTAAGGGATAATATTGTATTAATTCTAGCAAATATGTACATAATAAAGCAAATTTTGCGGAAAAATTATGGATTCACATCCACTATAATTTGAACTTTTTTCGCGGATTGCCCTTCATTTGGGCTGGTCTTTAATTTTTTTCCCTTCAAATTGGTAGTCTTTAAGTTTTGCCCTTCGCCTAACACCCCGAGGTTGAGGATTCAAACCCCGGTTCAGTAAAAATAAAAATCCCCAAATTCTGCCTCCCTCAGGCAGAAATTTTTACAAATCTGACCGAATTTGGGCCTTAAGACAGAATGTCTGAAAGAAAAAATTTAAAGACCACCATTTTGAGGGCTAAAAATATAAGACTACCCCCAGCGAAGGAAGTCCTGCAAATTGCCCTAATTTGAACAGTGAATTCGCCCGTGTCAGAAGAACATAAGTTTGTTAAATGCCAACAATTATGCTCCACTTGCAAGTGCCAACAATGGAGGCCCAGACTAGAACAAGTCAAAAAGACCAATGCCAATTAATAGTTTCGACTACTATTATAATTGGACTCGTTTCTGAAAAAAAAATAAAAAAATGAGACAGTCACACAGCAAGCAGCTCATTAATTTTGGGAAAGATCACGCATGTCCCTTCAAATTAAAATAATTATCCGCCCATATCCCTATTACTTTCGTACCCTTAGAAAAAATCAAAAGTATTTATCCGAGATGTTCCCAATTATGATACTAACATGATATATAAATATACGGAGATGGTATCATGAAAGATGCTTCAGTCCTTCTCTTAGTCCTTCGTGATACCATCATGGTATATAGATATACTGAGACGGTATTTGGGATCATATTCATTTATTAAAAATGACAAACTTTTCTTGAAAAAAACCTCTATGATATCATCGTCTTATATACATATACAATGATAGTATCATGAAGAGCTATTTCAGTCCTTCAATGACACACTCCTCTGGACCATGGTACCATCGTGATATATAAATATACTAAGATGGTATCATGTAAGACTGCTTCAGTCCTTCTCTTAATCCTCCATGATACCATCATGCTATATAAATATACTGCGATGATATCATGGAGGAAGGGGTTTGGGTGAAGGATGGGTAAGGTAATTAGTTTGGACTGGACTGGATAGAAATGAAAATAGTATGAAAGGAGGCATGGTCGGATAATTAATTTGGATTGGACAAGCAATTAGTGATGTTTTCCCCATTAATTTTGGAGGACCTAAATGAAAAGCCCCACGAGGTTTAAGTGGCCAACATCACTATTTTCTTCAAATTATTGTTGAAGGTCCACACGCACTTCTTCAAAATCCTCTCTTCCCATGACCCACCCCACCAAACTTCAAGCAGAAAAATTAGCTTGTTCAGTGATAGTATATAATCCTCTGTACCAAAAAATTATCACAGCTACTATTTGGAAAGTTAAATGATATTTTCTTTGATTATAATTTGTATAAATATTTTTTAAATATTTTGAATTATTAACTACTATGACTTATAGTACTTTTTATATAGTTTCTAAATATGTAATTTTTATTTTACAAAAAATAATAAAATAAATACTCTATGACCAAATTCACACCGAACATAGTTAGTTTGACCCTGGTAATTCGACACATGACAATCTTATTGGGACGGAAGGAGTAATTTTTTTTACTATTAGATTAAATTGACCTATAACAACAGATAATTTTGCATCATAGAGTAACCTAAAAAGTGAAATAATAAGTTGCTATAGTTAATTAAATTGTATTACTATTGTAAAACCTTTCTTAGTTGTAAGTGTATATAACTTAAATGCTAGAAAAAACAAATGAAACTGAAGAAAGGCAAGAAGTTAAAATGCAAGTGGCTCAGCTGAAGTTGTAGTCTTGTCTACATTGATAGAGCCTCTAATTCCCCCTTTATCCATAGTCACATAAACTATAGTACTCATGATGACACCAGTACTTATTCTCATATCATTGCAATTTGCAAGTGGGGGCGGCTGTTTAAATGTATGTGAATGTTTTCTTATAGCCACAAGAATAATAAGAGATGGCAATGTGAGATGTTTCGGTGCGGGTCCGGAACCAAAACAACCTCAGAAAAAAGTTCTTGAACCAAATGATCCCAACAAAAAAAAGTTATAAAACTGCTTTTAGCGCAGTAATTTATTGCGCTAAAGGTTCCCTATTTTTTTTTTCCCCCTTTTAGTTAACCCCTCTTTCATTATATTTTTTAACGTACTTTGATCATAGATTAATCATGTTTCGGGACCCCGAAACTTCAATATTTTATATAGAACCCTACTTATTTTTGTGCGACTAATAAGGTAGGCTCAATACATCAAGGATAAAAAAATCTTCGGATTGCCGTTTTAGTGGTTAAAAAAAGTGCTCGAACGCCATTTTTGTTTGAAGGTTTGGTGTCATTAGCTTTAAATTCTTTACGAATACTTAAACTTGTTCATTAATAATAAATCAAAAGTAGTAAAAATACAATCATCAAAAAAAAAAACTTAAAATACATTCATCAATTCATGCCCTTGAGTTGATGAAAAACTAAACATACTAATATTCTTCAAAATAACAACATCATCATAAATTAAACTTAAAACTAAAATCACAACATTCTTAATCATCATCAGAATACAAGTCGTCAATATCGTCCTCAGAAAAATATTGACGGTTTCTTAAGACACATCTTTTTTCAGTAGATGTAGTTCTCTACCGGTTGATAATGCTTGTTCTTCGGCCAACTTTAGCATGTAAAATCTACATCGTCTTGCCAGCATTCTGTTGTTTTCTTTTCTAATCCTTTGCACGGCAAGCTCGCAAGTTTCTGGACCTACTTAAGGCATGGTTATCGAGTACCTTATTGGGATTGGAGCATTGAGATTTTCCAAGTCACGAACAAGACTTTCTGATCGGCAAGTCGATGTGACCATTCTCGGTGTAAACCACAATAATATTCTCGCGGATCTGAATATTTCACACTGCATAAATCATCATTACGCTCTATAAGAAGGTGGGGATTTAGCTCATCTAGTTTGAAATCACTGGTATCGCTCGAAAAACTGCTATGATTTTAACTCTCATCATCACTGCTATTTGGTTCTTTTGGAAGGAGTAAAGACCAAGCTAAGTTTCTACTCGATATTGAATACATTGTAGTCTAATAACAAAAGAAAGTGCTACTTATATAGTTGCAAAGCCTCATGTATTCCTAGTTCGGGGGGGGGGGGGGGGGGGGGGGGTAGTGGTCTTTATGACCCTACCTACTTACTTTATATAAAAAAATATTAATCTGCATCGGACATCACAGTCTGAATCCCACTTAGATCTAAATCTTGTGCTACCATGTACACCATATTCTACCCTAAGGTAACATATTTGCATCCGATTGTTCTCTTCGCGAAAACGGTTAAGAGCAAAATTATACTCTTGTGGAGTTCCACGAGGCATTGACATAGCACGTTTTTTGGGGCATTTAAGCCCCACTGACGCTAACTTTTTCTCCAGTGCTGCAGCCACCCTAACACGCCAATTCCACTCCTCTATCATCATTTTGTTGTAACGTTGGTTGTATCTCTCGTTCGGGTTGTTTGAGTATTCAAAATATTCACCCAATTCCTATGTCCTACCCATTGCGTCAAATATGTTTTCTGGAGTGAACGATATAACACGACTAATATCTCTAAATTGGTCAAAAATGACATAGTAACTCAATTTTGTGTGAAATTTTGTGTGGTTGGTAACTATTCGTCAAATTACGTTATATAACACTTAAAGTTTGATTTGAATTATGACGTTTTTCTATATGACAGTTGAGGTGAGAACATATTGCAGCGGTATAGCATAGTAAAATACTGCGTTATGACAGAATAACGCAGTAATTTACTGCGTTATACATATATAACACAGTAATTTACTGCGTTATTCTGACATAACGCAGTATCTTACTGCGCTATTCTGCCAGGGTTTGATATAGCGCAGTTAATTCATGTGTTATGCAACACTCCGTACTTAATTTGATTTGACGTAACACTGCAAGACACACTAATAGCATGCATGCGTTGGTTCAATATTCAAACTTCAAATCTTATTAATACAGATTTCGAATGAGAGAAAAAATTCTAAGTTTCATCCAATAGTTTCATCCAGCTTTTGCATTTTGTATTCCTCCTAAATTAGTCAAAAATTGGAAGATGTTCCAAAAATTAGATTTTTCTTATTCTGGGACGGACAAATTATATTCGAGGAAAATAATTTGCGCTATGATTCTCCCCCAAAATACCATGTTAAGTTTCCACTTGACTTAAAATTCTCAAAACTACTCCAAGCCTTGTATAATAGACTACAAGTTAGTAGGAGTGATTTTGATTTAAATATAATTGGAAAATATCCAATGTCATTTACGCCGCAATGTGTAACTAGTTATGGACAGTGGTACATTCAAGACGATGGTTCTTTGACGGATTATTTGAAGGCGTCTTATGATTATAGGGAATGCATAACTTTAAATGTCCTTGAAATGTACATAAAGAAGGTCCCCATTAATCGACTTGAATTTATGGCTAGGGCTCCTCGGGAAGGCCGAAATAGACCTCGCTGGGAAGCCCCATCTAGAATTCATGCCGAAGTCACTCAAGCGGAACCTACTTATGAACACAATTACCCTAACATGAGTACTTATGAAGGCATTTTGTTGAGTCAAATGCCTCTGGATAGTTTAAGTCAGCAATTTGATAGGCAGTGGTAAATATTCATTTTTTTAAATTATTATTATTATTATTATTATTATTATTATTATTATTATTATTATTATTATTATTATTATTATTATTGTTATTATTATGTGTAGTGGCACTTGAATGCTACTAATGATGTCGATTATATTATTTAGGGGTTATACACCTGATATGGATCATATCGGATGGTCCCCTCAATCGGGATGGATGAATCAGGTTGGAACATCTTCAGCCTATCCAATTACTCAAACTGATGGTCTTTCCTCAAGTTTCGGTGCAGTTGATTACTATCGGTACGTCTATTTTTTTAACATCAAAGTATTATTTGATGTGTAGTAGTTAAAATACTCTACTTTCTCATGTAGGGAGAATGTGGTGGTTAGACCAAATTATAGGCAAAGACGTGCTATGGATGGTCCGGATTATCCGAATTATATAATGACATCATCGAGCGATAGTGAGGAAATACCTAATGCGGAGGAAAGTGACGATGAGCAAAGTGAGGATGAGGTTAAGGTTGGAACTAATCCTAAATATCAAGTAGAACTGTTGTAAGACATGATGAACAGTCCGGCACACCAAGAGGAACTGAATTCACAGCAACCATTTGAACAACAAGAGTCGACTCCGGTTCAGCCACAAAGCCAATTTCAACAGCAAAAGTCGACCCCGATTCAGTGGCATTCCGATGAGATCCCCTATCTTGATCATATTCAAGATCGCCCAGATGTCTTTGTCTTTACTGGGGATGATAACCATATTCGGCGAAGTTTGTGGAAAGAGCCAGTGGATCTTTTGAAACAAAAGGCTCATACTGAAAAATGCATGATTTTCAGCTCGAAAAAATCATTGCAAAGGGTTGTTAAGATTTATTGCATCCAGGGGATGAGGGAGTTTAAAGTTGACGATTCCACACGAAAACTTTGGCGATTGGTCTGCAAGCGAAAATATCAAGGCTGCGAATGGATGCTCCGTGGTAAGGAAACTACTGAAAAGATATGGACTATTTCAAAGTTCTACATAAAGCACACTTGTGATATGGGTGACCTCCCAGATGATCATTGCAATCTAGATACCAATATGATTACTCGTGTGTTAGTTAGCGACATTGGAAAAAGCCCAAGGTATTCTCTTCGCCTAAGTTTATTTTATTTTTGGTGTTAATATGATGTTCCTCGTTGCTATATGTTGATATTTTAACTTATTCAGGTTCCCTATTAAATATTGTATTACAGTCGTCCTGAAAGTATATAGCAAAACTGTTAGTAGGAGGAATGCATATCTTGGGCGTAGGCGTGCACATGAGATAGTCTACGGCAATTGGGAGGGCTCTTTCAAGAAGTTGCCGAGATACATGGCGGCTCTACAACACTTCAATCATGGTACTGTTGTTGCATGGAAGCTCAAATCGAAGCCTGGTGTGCCTGGTAATATTTTTGAGTTTGTGTTTTGGGCATTCAAACCATGCATTGATGGTTTTGCTCATTATCGGCCTGTAATATCAATAGATGGAACACATGTGTACGGGGTATACAACATAAACCTGCTAATTGCAGTTGGAATAGATGCAAATGGAGCTATATTCGCTCGAGCTGTTGCAATTACAGCTAATGAGAGCATTAGTACGTGGGGTATGTTTTTGGACTACTTAAGGCAACACGTTATTAAGGATCGCATGGGAATATGTGTGATCTTAGACAGAAATGCTGGCATATTGCACAATATGTTCAATTTGCAGGGGTGGCATGCCACCCTTTGCCTACCATCGTTATTGTTTAAGGCATTTGAAGGCAAACTTCCAAAAGGCATATCGAATCCCAGCACTTTGCAATTGGATGTGGGCGGCTGCAACTGAGCATCAGGAGAAGAAATTTAACCTGTAGATGGACATTATTAGGCAGGCGAATAAGGAAGCCTTCCACTGGTTGAATGCAATTGATAAAGACAAATGGACATTACACCAGGATGAAGGTAGGCGATGGGGTATGCTGACAACAAACAGCTCTGAGTCATTCAATGGCTTGTTGAAATCTGCACGGGGACTACCCGTTACCGCAATGGTGAGAATAACTTTTAAGCAGGTTGTGGAGCGGTTCGTCAATAGATCAAAAGAGGCCAAAGCACATGCAACAGCAGGTCTAAGATGGATGCCAAAACTGTCACGACTGTTCGAGTACCACAAATATAAGGCTCAGAAACATGACCGGATGGAGTACAACTCTGCAGAGCGCATATTTAAACTCACAACAAGTGTGCACCAAGGTAAAGGAGTTAACGTCCACACAATTTGTGAGATTCCAAGAACATGCACATGCGGCAAGTGATAATCATATCACATGTCATGTTCTCATGCCTTCAAGTTTTTATCACAATGGAAAAGAACGCCTCCGAGTACATGGATGAGGAATATACAGTTGAAAATTATGCAAGAACGTATGCTGGAAGGTTCTAGCCACTTGGTAGTGAGAGTAATTGGCCACCGGATCCATTTTCAATGGTTGCAAATAAAACATTTATTCGTAAATTCAAAAAGAACGCATACTCCCGTATTCATAATGAAATGAATTTTCCACTAGGGAGATACACTCGAAAATGCTCATTTTGCAATTATGTTGGTCATGACAAGTGCAAGTGTCCCTTACGGCATGGTGGTCAAACTACATCTCGCGGTGGAAGTACCTCTCGTGGTGGAGGAAACTTTCGTGGTGGCACATCTCGCGGTGGTGGCGGAAGATCAACTCAAGGGCATTAATTGATGAATGTTTTTTAAGTTTTTTTCTTTGTTTGATGATTGTATTTTAAAAAGTTTGGGTTTCTTATTAATAAACAAGTTTAAGTATTTTCATATTGTTATGAATGATGCAATTTAATTATTTTGAGATTTGTATGAATGCTGCAGTTTTGACCAAAAAATAGTAAACTTAAATCTAATCCAAGTTTAAGTATTCGTAAAGAACTTAAAGTCAATGACACCAAGGCTTCAAACAAAAATGGTGTCAAAAATGGCGTTCGAGCACTTTTCAACCACTAAAATGGCAATCTGAAGATTTTCTTATCCTTGATGTATTGAGCCTACCTTATTAATCGCACAAAAATAAGTAGGGTTCTATATAAAATATTGAAGTTTCGGGGTCCCGAAGCATGATTAATCTATGGTCAAAGTACGTTAAAAAGTGTAATGAAAGAGAGGTTAACCAAAAGGGCCAAAAAAAAATAAAAAAAATAGGGACCCCTTTTAGCGCAGTAAATTACTGCGCTAAAGCACTTAACAGTGCCGTCCCAGTTAAGTGCTTTAGCACAGTAATTTACTGCGCTAAAGGCAGTTTTGTAATTATTTTTTTTTGTTGGGGTAGTTTGGTTCAAAAACCTTTTTCTGAGGTTATTTTGGTTCCGGACTCGGTCGGTGCGGTGATAATTATTATTTAACCAAAAGTCTCGTATTTGAGAATCATGAAAATTGAATTGCCTTTAATAGGGAGCAATTTATCCTCATGCGAAAATTTGGATTAGTCGAATCTCATAAAAAAGGAAAAAAAAATGTACGTTATTATGTATCAAAATTGTATATTTTGTGTATATTAGTATACTAACGACAACTCTGGTTAACTCAAAAGTTAATCCTCAGTCAATGGGATCAAACCAACGAATACAATATATTTTCCGATTATTCATAATCTAATTTACAAATATGTGATTATATCTTTCCAATTCGACTCCAAATAGTAGTTCAATTCGACTCCAAATAGTAGTTCAATTCTTCATTTATTAATTACTTTACGGCTCAATCCCATAATTTTCATGTAAAAATTCATGTTTTGGATTTAAAATTCGATATGTAATCACATTTGTAATCCAAAGATATGTTTAAAATCATTACCTTATCCTAATTGACGATTCTTACTTAGAAATAGACCTATCCAGTAACCTTTACTCTAAAAAAGTGCCAAATATCCCTCATATGAAACTTGTTAGTACTATTTTTATACCTAGGGAAGTTTTGCGATTTTGAAAACCCCTCGCAATCGCGGTAAATAGTTTTTTATAGGCATGTGCCAAAGGGTCTCATAATCGTAGATACTACTTCATGATATGGTATTAAGGGTGTCAAGTGGGCCGGGCCAGCCCGGACCCGGCCCACCACCGGCCAGGCCCAAATCCACTAAGAGGTGTAAGGGGCTGGGCTAGGTGGGTTTTATTAGGGGGCTGGGCCGGACAAGGTAGACAGCCCACCAGCCCGGCCCGGGTGATGGCCCACCGGGGCACCGGCCCGGCCCACTTCAAAAAAAAAAGTACTACATTTATTACTAATAATAAGTATTTTAAAAACATTGTATCCCAATAAAATAGCTGTAGTTATAATTGTGGGATTTTTAAAATTTTGGAAGCAAATATATGAAATATTTATTAATTATTAATTTTGGAAGCAAATATTGAATAAAATGGTGGAAAATATGTAGATTTAAATTTGAAGAGTTGTCAAATTGAATTTTCTTTTTCTAGTTTAAGTTTTCGAAATCAAAGAAAAGTAAATGTAAGTTTGTAAGGTAAGCTTTAAAGTTTAAATTCGACTTTGCAATTATCGATTAATAAAACTAAAGGCTCACTGAGCCTTTGAATTTCTTTTGAAATTTGTGTTATAATTTTATTTATAATTTTATTTACAAGAATAATAATCTGTACGCAGTCAAAATAGAACTATAAATGTAATTGTGTAAAACTAATCCTACACAAGCAACAACTCCAAGATAAATTTCTGCAAGGAGGGACAAACATTGATCAGTGCCCAAAAGCAACAAAACATTATAAGAGGCTGACAAAATCAGTGAAATGACAAGCCTCTGAAATTGCTGATGCGTGAAATAAATCAAATACCCCTTTTAAGTTACTATCTTGATGTTGGCTTACACAAGTTCAAAAATATTTCAATAGGTTATACAGTATATAATAATATAAAATATTAATTTTATATATATATATATATATATATATATATATATATTAATAAAATCTTATTAGTTCCAAATATTTTATATATAATAATAATTAAATATTTTTTAGCGTATTGAAATGTCTCCGTCGATGATGGAGGTGTGACAATCCGCACATGACATTAGGACTTAGGATCAGATGAGATAATTAAATTAAGAACTTTGATTTAGTATCAAAACTCATGTGCATTGTTCCCATTTAGTTCCCATTTAGATGAGTAGGAAATTTAGAGAAAGAGGAGAGTAGAGAATTGTGAGATAATATGGAGAGGAATGAATGGTATTTATAGATTGAAAATACGGCCAAAGTATAATTTAAGGAACTTGATGGTTAAAATAAAGTTGACAACAACTAGATTTTAAAGTATCAAACTTAATAAATTTTAGTATTAGAATTTTTTTTTTAAATAATTAAAATCCGGCTCGGCCCACTAACTAAAACCCGACCTGGCCCACTAACTAAAACCCGGCCCACTAACGGGCCCGATTAGCCCGAGGTGTAGCCCCTATCCAAGGTGGGCTAGGTCGGACACCTTTTTCCTCTCCAAGCCCGGCCCCCAGCCTGACACCTTAACTTACGGCCCGGCCCGGCCCCGACCCGGCCCCTTGTGGCCCACGTTAAAATGGCCCGGCCCATCCCACTTGACACCCATATATGGTATTTCTCCAGTTTATCAATTCTCATGATTGATTACACTAAAAAAATAGTTGAACAGTTTTTACACCAAATTTTTATTTTCAAATTGTCTGAACACGAATTTGTTGGAAATAATAATTCAAAATTGTAGGAAATCAAATTTGATTAGGATTTGGTATTTTAATTCACATCTAGTTAGGATTTATAGTCAACTTAGTATAGGAATATGTTTTCCTGTTTTGAGTTAAAGTAGGTTTCTTACTATTATAAATAGGGATGTCACTTGCTATTTTCCTAACAAGTGAAAACAAGAGAGAATAAGAGATATTGTAGAAATTCATAGAGTCCATAAATAAAAAGTTTTCCTTCAAATTTGGTATCAGAGCTTCTACGATACCGGTAGAAAATCAAAGAGTTTCCACTGTCGACGGGCGGCTATAACCCATTTATGCCGCCCGTCTGGCCAAGAATTATAAATGTTGGCAAACGCCGGGCCAATGATATGCATGCAAAACAATCATACTGAGAAGGAGAAGTGCATCAATAAAATTGGAATGTTGGAGAGAAAGTGCTCCAACAATTGAAGGTTGAAGAGAAAGTGTTTCAACAAAAATTGAAGATTGATGAGAAAGTGCATCAACAATTGGAAGGTTGAAGAGAAAGTGCTCCAACAATTGAGAGTTGAAGAGAAAGTGCTTCAACAAAAATTGAAGGTTGATGAGAAAGTGCATCAACAAAATTGGAATGTTGGAGAGAAAGTGCTCCAATGACTGTGAAAGTTGAAGAGAAGGTGCAACAACAAAATTGGAATGTTGGAGAGAAAGTACTCCAACAATTGTGAAGGTTGAAGAGAAAGTGCTTCAACAATTGAGGGTTGATGAAGAAGTGCATCAACAAAATTGGAACGTTGGAGAGAAAGTGCTCCAACTATTGTGAAGAAAAAGTGCTTCAACAGTTGAAGGTTGATGAGAAAGTGCATCAACAAAATTGAAATATTGGAGAGAAAGTGCTCCAACGATTGTGAAGATCGAAGAGAAAGCGATTCAACAAATTGAAGATTGAAGAGAAAGTGCTTCAACAATTGAAGGTTGAAAAGAAAGTGCTTCAACAATTGATAGGTTAGAAACAAGCATCTCAACAATTTGAAGATGCTGACAAGTGGATCAAAAATTAGATATATAATTTTGAATTACAGGAGAATGTTGGAAATAATAATTCAAAATTGTAGGAAATCAAATTTGATTAGAATTTAATATTTTAATTCACGTCTAGTTAGGATTTATAATCAAGTTAGTATAGGAATAAGTTTTTCTATTTTGAGTTAAAGTAAGTTTCTTATTATTATAAACGGAAAAGGGGCAAAATTATCCCTGAACTGTGAAAAATAGTTCATTCATAACCTTCGTTATACTTTAGGATTAATTATACCCTTACCGTTATACTATGGGGTCAATTATACTCTTATGTCTAACCGCTGCCACGTGGCATCATCCCAACCCTTCAAAATTATTTTCCCCTCAAATAATTTTTTACCCACTAAAATAACCCAACCCGACCCGATTTTTGTTTCCAGTCAAAGTGATACGGACCCAACCCATTACCCCTTGGCTGGATTTTTTTGGGTCCGGTTGGGTTATTTTAGTGAGTAAAAAATTATTTGAGGGGAAAATAATTTTGAAGGTCTGGGATGATGCCACGTGGCAGCTGTTAGACATAAGGGTATAATTGACCCCATAGTATAACGGTAAGGGTATAATTGGCCCTAAAGTATAACGAAGGGTATGAATGAACTATTTCCCAAAGTTCAGGGGTAATTTTGGCCGTTTTCCGTATTATAAATAGGAATGTTACTAGCTATTTTCATAACAAGTGAAAACAATAGAGAATAAGAGATATTGTAGAGATTCATAGAGTTCATAAATAAAATATTTTCCTTCGAACCTCTCGGATCTCAACCCAAACGATGCACACAAGTCATAAAAAACTATACCAACATATAAACATGCTCAAAACTCAATCTGGGATGCAAATATGCAAAATGGGGAATCAAATATGCAAAATGGGCAATCGAGTTACTACACTATTTATAGATTATGGTACTTTCATGAGGATTTTATTTATTGATCTAGGATCAGAAGTTCGAACTAGTGAGATTATAAAAAAAAAAAAAAAATTATAACATCATTTCTGTGGCTCTGTCAAAGTCATGTAATCAATGAAGGGAAAAAATTGTATCACCAAATAATGGAAGCTATTCTTCTTAATATTGCTATAAGAATCATCGTATTGTTCTTAATCATGCTACAACAATCATGCTTCCTTTTCATTTTTGACACCAACCAACGTTATGGTGGAAGCATGGAAGGCAATCGAGAGTAAGTTGCAAGATTTTGTATTACATTGCCTATAGATCTAAAATGCCTAAGTTTTCATAGAGATTATGGGTTCACGTACGCCTTAATTTGGACAGTAAATTCATCCCTTTTTTGTTCTTATTAACAAAACATTTCTTTTTCTTCGCTCTTCCAGAAATGATATAGAAATAGGTGCTTTTTCTACATTGTTTACCTTAGTTAATGTGGGATTTCGGGAAGAAGCCACATGAAGAACATCATTTGTTAAATGCCAAAAAAATGCTCCACTTGACAAGTGCCAGTAAAGGAGGCCAGACTAAAACAAGTCAAGAAGACCAACGCCAAAAATGAGACAGTCACACAGCAAGCAACTCATTAATTTGGATGACCTAAATGAAAAGGTCCACAAGATTTACGTGGACAACTTCATTGTTTTCTTTATAATGGTCCACGTGCACTTTTTAAAAATCCTCTATATCTATAACCCACCCCACCAAACTGCAAGAAGAAAAATCAGTTAGTTCAATGATAGTATATAATTTTCTTAATTATACTATTACATTAAATTGACCTGTAACGACAGATAAATATATTGTCACGTAGTAACCTAAAAATTAAAGTGAAAAAATAATTTGCTATAATTAATCAAATTGTATTAATATTGTAAAAACTCTCTTTGTTATAAGTGTTTAGAACTTAAATCCTAGAAAAAACAAATGAAAATGAAGAAAGGCAAGAAGTTAAAATGCAAGTGGCTCAATGTTGAAGGTGAAGTTGTAGTCTAGTCTACATTGATAGAGCCTCTATATACGTCCCCCTTTACTCATAGTTATATGAACTATAGTACTAATTAATGATGAGACCACTTACTCACATTTCATTGCAATTTGCATGTGGGGGCTCTTTAAATGTATGTGAGTGTTTCTTTATAGCGACAAGAATAATAAGATACGACAATATGACTTGTTAGTTCAAAGGGTTGCGGTGCGGTGATAAGTATAACTTTATTATCTTTACTAAGAAATTTTGTACTTGAGAGCCGTGTATATTGAGTTACTTTTGATAGGAATTCTTTACTTTTAAAATAAAATATTTCTGTGTAAATTTGAATTAGTCTAATCTTAAAACGGATAACAAATACCGAATAAAAAATAAAGGAAATGACGTGCTGGCAAAGATGACAAGGTTGATGATGTACATGGTCGACGAGGATAATGTAGACGGGTAATATGAGTAAATTATCGAACAACATATCCAAGACATTAAAGAAATGACAACTCAATCTTGATTCTGCAATAGAAAATGTGGTTACGAATTAGCAGGTCAATAAGTCTCGGATAGCAGAAGAAAACAGAAACAAAAAATATAGTTCTGGATAATGAATATTAATCGTTATTCTGAAATAATATTGTATTGGTGAAAATATACCGGAAACTAAAACTATTTGATCAGACGTGAATCAGCTTCCGCACCCGCCTCATTCGCACCAAATTGTAGAAGCTAGGAACGATGCATCAAGGGAGGTTCAAAGTGTCCAAGCAAGAGCTAACTCAAACAAAGACTAGATTACAAGTTTTTCAGGATTGTATTTAATCTTACTTAGTCCCCATGATTTCAGTGATGTAAAGGTTGAAACTAGCAAGAATCACAGAAGCAGTGACCACTAACCTCCATCATTGTATCTAATTTCACATGATTACACACGATTATATCTACTTACTTCCTGTCAATCTTGTTGTCCATCACTATTCATCAGAGATCTTCATCATCTGAACTAGAAGAATCAATAAGAATTCCACTTTCTTTTACTTTCTCAATTATCTCGCTTTGATTATCTGCGTTGTATTCATATTACGTCATTTTCGTTATATTTACCTTGTCAAAGGATTAGCATAATTTTGGTTAATTACGTTGCTTGTGACTATTAACAATGTAACTGATTGACCTAATAAACCAATTTTAGGCTAACAAAAGATTTAAAGAAATTCAAAATCAATTGAACCTTGATTTCTGGTCTCACTTTGAACAAGGCTTAGGCAATAATTTGTAAAGACTATAAGTTGGAGGATCTGGTGGCTGCATTTGGAGTTTTGGACTCTACTCTAATTGAAAAAGTGCAATGTTCTACGATTCACTTGTCTTCTTCTACCCAAGATATTATAAGAAAACTGATTTTTGTGATAAAAGAAAGGGCTTTTGAACTCTAGCACTGCTACTGGTGGCCAAATAATTGAACGTTAGGATCATAGTATGGAGTCAAAGAACTCCAAATAATACTATTCAGCAAAAGCTGGCAAAGCCTTAGCACATTGCTTGGACGCATTCTAAATTAAGATCTACCTTCACTAGCCAATACCGTTTAGCTAATTCCTAAAGTATTCAACAACATGCAAAATAAGCAGCCAAAGATGACGACTTCTAATACTTTGTAGTAGTGGGTCCCAAACGATGATTAATCACACTGAGATTGAGACACGACGCAGACCTTGGTGTGCAACTACTTAGTTAGAAGACAAGACCGAAGAGAAGAAATTCGCACGAATAAATTTCGCAATTGGATGAATGCCTAGTGGAGCAACGTCACGTGGAGGTAGAAGTCCCACGAGTCGTATGCTTGTTTTCTTGGAGAGTTAGAGAAGAAACAATTATAATGTTTGTGAAATAATCAGTGATTAATTTTGTACCATAGCCGTTGTAAACAGATTCGATTTACTACAATTAGATGATTTAATGAAGTAAAAATATGAACTAATAAACAATGATTAAGTGATAGAAGTGTGTATGCAACATATTATGTATTTATTGACTTGGTATAATTAAATACCGGGTAAATATTTACCATCATTAACTTATAACTACATCCACCGTAACTAATATATGATTTTCAATTCAATAATTGAAGAGTTAATGGATAAACTGCAGAATCCAGTGAAAGGGGAATATTAAACAGACAATATTAATATTGAATATTCTTGGATAGAATCAATGTCAATTTTGAAAAGGTAGTTGCTATTTTGAAAAGACGTAATGCAAACAATATATCCAATTAGAGGAAGGTTTTTCATTAATATTAATAGCTCTTAATAAACGTCAATAATCAGGATGATTATTAACTGATCGATCTCGATTCTCGATAGTTTCTTTTGAAATCGTGATTAATTGATAACTACATATCTAAATTATATTCTGAACTAGTCAACTCAAGAGGCAGTTGTAACTATTCACCATTTATTTTAAGAACTAGCTTGCTACATAAGATACCCAGGAAATGATTTGCTTTCACCAGAGTCGGAGATAGATAGTTTTCTTGCCTTGTACCATGTATAACTATTGTCAACTATTGCACATGTTTTTTCCTCACTCAATTTTTGTAATAGTCAAATGAATTAATGCACCGTTCCATGGACATTACATATATATGATAGAAGGCATGTCAATTAGTAATAGATAACGTCATTACAAGAGAGCTGTGTCTGATAAAGAGATATCTATAACGCAACTACTGTCTAAAGTAGCTACATTTAATAAAATGGCTTAGGAAAATGATATATGAAAAATATTGTGTCCATTTTTTAAGCAAATCCTGACTTGTATCCGATAGTTTGAGTTGCACCGAGCAAAGGCCAATTTTAATTATTTTATCCTTCACATACTTTACATGAAATGCAACCCTATGCAACTCTTCAAAGGAATGAATTATAAACATTGAAACTTATATTACTTTACTACTATATAGAAATGTGGGTAGGGCACTTTCTCGTCGTCCGTTCTTAATTAAAAAAATAAAAAAATTGTGAGCCCCATTTCTATATAATAGTAAAACAACAACTAATATATAAAAAAAAAATTAGGCCCCATCTATATAGTAGTAAAACAATAACTAATATAAAAAAAAATGTGCGCCCCATAATTCTAATATATATATCCGTTCCAATTTAATTAAAAAAAATTGTGGGCCCCATATATATTAAACAACAACTAATATTAAAAAACTAGTGCAAATTAACAATGTCCAAAAAAAAAAAAATTGTGGGCCCCATATATATTAAACAACAACTAATATTAAAAAAAATAGTGCAAATTAATAATGTCAAAAAAAAAAAAGTGCACCCCATATTAAAAAATCAAACAATATTCATGTAATTTCCAAAGTGTCTCATTAAGTCAATAATGATGGATTCATTGTCACGCATATTCGTAGCAAACACTAATATAATAAAGTTTTAAATACGGAGCACAAACTACAATTTTATATTAATCGTGTTTTGAACATAGTATCCCATATTGACAAAATCAAGCAATATATATATATATATATATATATATATAAAAAAAAGTGAATCTCATATTAAAAAAAACAAACAATGTCAAAAACAAAAGTGCAAAAAAAAATCGTGGGCCCCATAATTCTAAAAATAGTGCAAATTAATAATGTCAAAAAAAAAGTGCACCCCGTATTAAAAAATCAAACAATATTCATGTAATTTCCAAAGTATCTCATTAAGTCAATAATGATGGATTCATTGCCACGTGCGTATTCGTAGCAAACACTAATATAATAAAGTTTTAAATACGGAGCACAAACTACAATATTATATTAATCGCGTTTTAAACATAGTATCCCATATTGACAAAATCAAGCAATATACAAAAGAAAAAAAAAAGTGAATCCCATATTAAAAAAATAAACAATGTCAAAAAAAAAAAAAAAGTGCAAACTTTGTATTCGTAGCAAAACTAATATAATAAAGTTTTAGATACGGAACACACAAATTACAATGTTATATCAATCGTGTTTTGAACATCGTGTATATATATATATATATATATATATATATATATGATATGCATAAAAATAGTGCAAACTAATAATGTCCAAAAGGGTGGGCCCCATACTAAACAACACCAAGCAATATAAAAAATAAAAATAAAATAAAATAAGAAACTATATAAAGCATGGGTTTAGACCCATGCTTCGTCATCCGTTGTCCCTTAAAAAAAAGGTGGGCCCCATACTAAATAACACCGAGCAATAAAAAAAAAGGAAGAAAAAAAATGGAACTCACCGTCTCCAAACTCATGGGAAAAAAAAAGTGGACCCTATATTATCAAAATCAAGCAATATCAAAAAAAAAAAAAAAAAGTGAACCCCATATTAAAAAAATTATAATGTTAAAAAAAAAGTGTTGGCTTTGTATTCGTAGCAAACACTAATATAATAAAGTTTTAGATACGGAGCACAAACTACAATGTTATATTAATCGTGTTTTGAACATAGTATATGTATATATATTATATGCATAAAAATAGTACAAACTAATAATGTCCAAAAAAAAAAAAGTGCATCCCATAAAGGGTGGACCTCATACTAAACAACATCAACCAATATAATAAATAAAAAAAAAAAAAACCCACCATCTCCAAACTCACATAAAAAAAAAAAGTGGACCCCATATTAACAAAATCAAGCAATATCAAAAAAAAAAGTGAATCTCATATTAAAAAAATTAATGTAAAAAAAAGGGCAGACTTTGTATTCGTAGTAAACACTAATATACTAAAGTTTTAGATACGGAGTACAAACTATAATGTTATATTAATCGTGTTTTGAACATAGTATATATATATATATATATATAATGTCAAAAATAAAGTGCGCTCCATATTAAAAAATTAAATAATATTCATGTAATTTTCAAAGTATCTCATTAAGTCAATAATGATGGATTCATTGTCACGTGCGTATCAATCCATTAGTGGGAGCAAATGAAATTGCTTTTTTCTTCAAAAAGTTAAGTAGTCAAACCATACAGTTTTCTTTTTTTTTATATATTAGCCTGAGATCTAATCTAGATATTAAACTGTTGTATTTGCTATTCCGCCATGTCATTTATTTGTTATGTTCACTAAAATAAATATACTTAAAATGTTTATATTTTAAAATAAGATAGAATTTAATTACTTCTTTATTTTTATTCTTACTCTAATAAATGTGAAAAGAGATTAATGTGGTAAAACAAATTATCAAATGGAGATCAAATAATGAATAAGGTAAATTAGTCAAATTACAATTCTAATCGACGTTTTCTTAAAAAACCATGTAAAAGACAACATGACAAGTAAAATGAGCTAAACCGAGAATATTTACCAAAAATTAAAAAATAGTATTTCTTCGTTTAAATAGAAAATCAATTTCTACTTTGTTTCGTTTTAAACATGTAAAATTAATTTAATAATTTGAATTAGAATTATCCAAATCAAAATTTGGTAAAAAGGAAAATAGTTTCCTTTTAAACAAGTCTTCTATTTTAAAAAATATTAATGTATTTGCCGATTTTGTATTCGTAGCAAACATTAATATAATAAAATTTTAGATACGGAGCACAAACTACAATGTTATATTAATCGTGTTTTGAACATAATATATATTCTCTCTCTCTCTCTCTCTCTCTCTCTCTCTCTCTCTCTCTATATATATATATATATATATATATATATATATATATATATATATATATACACATAAATGCACTATAATCTAAAGTATTGAGCCCGTGCGCAGCACGAGCATAGGCCGTCTAGTAGTGTTTATAAATATATGAATAATCTTCGTCAAATAAAGAAGTGTTTGCTTCATCAAATAACAATGGTAGTATTTAAACTTGGAGATGGATCACCAATTAGGATCCATGGAATATAACGGAAATCAAAGCCATAACGAAGAGAAGAAAAGACAGCCATTACTCATTAGTATATCCTCTAATTATAGTACTTCAAAGTTACTGTACATTAAAATATCTAAGGAAAAGACGCAATAATTTTGAGGCCAGTAACTTAAATTATTACGTAAAGTTGCGTGGTGGATGTGGAATTGTACTGGATCTACCTCATATGACTTCATGTTTTCAACAATGAAGGAAAAGACAGGTCGAAATTGCATTTATATTGTAAAATTATTTTTTTATGGTTAATATTGGGAATCAGCAGCTCAATTAATCAAATTATTATTCTACTACATGATTGCTGAAGATATTTCTGCCATGACGAATGCTGTGTGATTGAAGTATGATTTATTAGTTTATTTATTACTATTATACTAAATTAAAACTTGATTCAACGTGGTATAACAAACGTTCGAAGAGTCGTTAATTAGTTGCCTAAATCATTTTAATTTACAGTCTATCCTCACTGTTGACCCACAATTGTGCATAAACATATGTTCTCATTCAAAGCTTCTTAAAATCATTGAAAGCGTTTAATGCATTAATAATAAGATATGAGTATCAGACTTTCTCATCAAACCCTTTGATTCATTAATATAGTCACACAAAAAAGTTGTCACCTTACGGTTTGCCTTTGATATATTTTCCATATATGAATTACTATTCTATTTTATTGTTGATAGATTATGTAAATCATATTATGTTTTTGTGTATATTTCCTTGTTTGTTAAGTGTATATGTTGTCCATAATTATCGCTAGTCAATCCCTTAATCTTAGGCTTAATCTTAGGCTGAGATTTCTACTGTACTTTGTATATATTTCAACGTTAAGCAATGAATTCGTGTTCTTCATGTTCATGGATGATGATAATTATGCCCCTTAATTCGTCGGAAACGGGGAACCAGGACCGGCAAAACAAAGCATTTCTCCGTATCCCAAAGAACAAAGACGTGTTCCACCGGCAATCAGCGGTTTCATTTTCAACAACCATTTCCAAGGCCTCAGCAAGTGCTCTCCTTCTCTGTGTATCCTCTTCATCTCTCCTTAGAGCAAATTTCCTCCTCTTCGCGGAGGCTACCGTCACCGCTGCAGACGGCAAAGAAGGAGGAGAAGACGGTGACGGTGACGTGGCAAACCGGCGACGAGAAAGGAGAATTACCCATAGGAAAATGGATTGTATGAATATGAGTAGTCGTTTGGATGTTTCGTATGAGAAAACGGAACGGTGGAGATTTTTGAATAAGGGGATTATCCGGTTACTTGCGCCGGAGGTAAGTTCCTCCACCGGTAAGGATGAGTCCATTAAAGAAACGCTATAATTGAGATATAGAGAGAATATGAAAATGAAAACAGAAAAGGGGAAAGGGAAAAAAAGAAGGAGTTTGCTTAGGATCGACAACCTAGGCAATCTGATACCATATAGGATAATGCTCTGTGTTTGATTCATTGCTTAACGTTGAAATATATACAAAGTACAGTAGAAATCTCAGCCTAAGATTAAGGGATTGACTAGCGATAATTATGGACAAGATATAATTCCGAATTTGCTATGAAAGACTTGGGTACATTGAGCTATTTTTTGGGAATTGCCGACACTCCTATTAAAAATGGCTTATTTTTGTCTCAAAGAAAGTATGCACAGGATATTCTGGAAAATGCAGGAATGTCGCATTGTAAATCATGTCCTACTCAAAGGGAAATTGAGCTCAAAGTCCAACACCCCCTTCGATGATCCGACTACTTATAGGCGCTTGTGTGGCGCTTTGCAGTACTTGACATTCACTAGACCTGACATTTCCTATGTCGTTCAGCAAGTCTGTCTATTCATGCATGCTCCCATGACAGAACATATGGAGGCTCTTAAACGGATTCTCCGTTATATTCAAGGTACAATTGACTTTGGTATGCATTTTTACAAGTCTTTGATTCAATCTATCTTGTCTTATACAGATGCAGACTGGGGTGGGTATCCAGATACTCGTCGATCCACATCCGGTTACTGCGTTTTTCTCGGGGATAACTTAATTTCATGGTCATCTAAACGTCAACCCACTTTATCCAAATCAAGTGCCGAAGCCGAATACAGAGGGGTTGCAAATGTTGTATCTGAATCGTGTTGGGTTCGAAATTTACTCCTTGAGCTACATTGTCCGATTTCAAAAGCTACTTTGGTTTACTGTGACAATGTCAGCGCCATCTATCTTTCCGGCAATCCAGTTCATCATCAACGAACCAAACACATTGAGATGGATATTCACTTCGTTCGTGAGAAAGTCCAACGTGGTGAAGTTCGTGTTCTTCATGTTCCATCCCGTTATCAAATTGCAGATATCTTCACCAAGGGTCTGCCTAAGGTTTTATTTGACGATTTTCGGGACAGTCTCAGTGTTCGGAAACCTCCAGCTTCGACTGCGGGGGTGTGATAGATTATGTAAATCATATTATGTTTTTGTGTATATTTCCTTGTTTGTTAAGTGTATATCTTGTCCATAATTATCGCTAGTCAATCCCTTAATCTTAGGCTTAATCTTAGGCTGAGATTTCTACTGTACTTTGTATATATTTCAACCTTAAACAATGAATCAAACACAGAGCATTATCCTATAATTGTCACCATTCACCAATGCATGTGTGTAGATTAACATAATAAAAACTATACAGAAGTAATTTTGAACATCATTATTATATATCCAAAACCATACAATAGCCAACAATGTACAAGATATATGACATGCTCGATCCAAATATATTATTTCTGTAAGAGATATTGTAAATTTATTACTTCGAAGTCGTTGTCCCCTTCTCTTAGCCACACACTACACTATCTTCAATAGTAGACGAGGAGAGATTGGGATAGAGGACGATCCAAAACAGAAATAAAGTAGCATTATACATCTATTACTTAAATATTTGACAAGATACAAAGTTTCAAAACCAAGTCTTTACAAAGTTAAACATAAAAACCATGACATCTTAATATAATAGTGTCAGTCTTTTTCGACAAAATAAAAGGAAAAAGAATGACATACAAATTAAATTTTAAGGGATGAATGACATACAAATTAAATTTTAAGGGATCTGTTTTCTAGCTAGCAATAGTTTGAACTTAGAGCCCATTTGGGTTAGCTAATTATACTAGTAGAGACGGATCTAAGATTTCTAAAATATGAGTGAACCGTTAAATTAAGAAAGGAAGAAAAAATAAGGTATATTTAGGTGTGAATGAACCATGTCCCTCAAGATAAATAACTCAGTATTAAATCAAATGCACTGTTTAGCTCTTTTGGACCATAAGGGCCAGCAGATAATATTAGATTAATCATAAAAAATAATGTACATAATATACCTAATTTGGCAGAAAGACCATGAATTCACAAATGCCATAATCTGTAGAGTGAACAAGCCCCGAATATTAGTTGGTTGATAAGCCTTAGATGTTGAATAATACTTTTTAAGTGTTAAAATTATTTTATAAATAAATATTTACGTGTTTGAATATAAATTTTTGAAACTGATAATAACTTATAATAAGTTGTGGAGCTGTGTGCTTTATCAACATCTTTTTACCGTGTCTTGTGGTGTATATGAAGTCATTCTATCTTTAGCTATTGTATTTTCCTTTCAGTCAGAAAATACAATTTATATTGGAATAATATAACGTCCGGAGAAAAAGGCCTAATGCATATGCGGCCCCCTATGCATTAAGCCTAAGAAAGAGGCATCTCTAAATATAAAATGATTCATAATCATTGTACAATAAAATCAAGACAGGGAAGAGAATTTAGGGAGACAAGATTAATGAGAGAATTCTTTCCGCTTTGTATTCATCATAATGACCTCCTTATATAGAAGTAAGGCCTTCTTTCTCCTAGTCTAACAGGGTAACCCTATTCTAATAGAACTATAATTCTTATATTATCATAATTACCTTATCTGACTTCTTTTTATGCTTTTATTGAGCCGAGGGTCTTTCGGAAACAGCCGTCCTACCTTGGTAGGAGTAAGGTCTGTGTACACTCTACCCTCCCCAGACCCCACGATGTGGGATTTCACTGGGTTGTTGTTGTACAATTGTACCATAAATAAACTATTATATACTCTCAAACCATCCCCCCCCCCCCCCCCTCTCAAGTTGGAGCATGAGGATTTCGAATGCCCAACTTGCCAAAAAATATTGATGGTGTGATTTGCCCAAAGCCTTTGTAAACACATCGGCCAATTGCTCACTGGTGGAGACGTGACTAGCAAGTATTATACCGCATTGGAGTGCGTTTCAGAAGTAGTGACAATCAATTTCAATGTGTTTAGTTCGTTCATGAAACACCGGATTGCGTGCAATGTATAATGTCGCTTGACTATAACAATACGTTTTCACCAAAGATTTATGGTCAACATCCAAACTATTCAAGATTCCCTTCAGCCATTTCAATTCACATATTGTCATTGCCATTGACCTGTATTTCGCCTCCGCTGACGAGCGAGTGACAATGTGTTGCTTCTTGATTTTCCATGATATAGGTGAATTCCTGAGGGAGATAAACCAGCCGGTAAGTGATTTTCGAGTCAAACAGATATCCAGCCCAGTCCGAATCACACCATCCGTACAACTGGAGATCATAATCTTTTCTCATCACAATACCTTGTCTAGCGTTCTTCAAGTAGAGCACCACACAGAGAGCCGCATTCCAGTGTGCTTCCTTCGACTGTTGCATGAATTGGGACAGAACATGCACGCAATATGACAACTCATATCTCGTAAAACTGAGGTATATGTCTACTGAACAGATATTGGTATGGTTTCGGATCTCTCAAAGGGGCTCCTTTGGCCAACGCCAAACCGTGATTTTGCTCCATAGGAGTATTGATTAGTTTAACTCCCAGTAAACTAGACTCAGAATTATATCCAAGGCATATTTTTGTTGACAGAGAAATAACTCGGTTCGCATGCAACTTCAACTCCGAAAAAATACTTAAGAAGGCCCAAATCCTTCATGTGAAAACAAGTGCGGAGATAGTCTGTGAATCATTCAATGGCACTATGGTCATTTCCGGTATAATCAAGTCATCCACATATATGGGCCAGCGAAATGCCACAGGAGGAATAATTGAGTCCGAGTAAATGTTAGAAGCGTGAATCGATTTGGACTGACAGCTGTCTAGCTGATCCGTAGGTTCGATATTCGGTGTCCGTACGTCTTCCATTGGAGTTTCGTTCCTGCTTACATAATCAATCTGGTCTTCTTCGAAATCATGTTGGTTTCTTTCTTCCTCAATTTCACCGGGATCACTTCTATGTTGTCGACCAAGTTACTTGATCCTTCGGCAAAGGGGAACTTAGTCTCATAGAAGTCCACATCTCTTGAGACTAATTATTCATCATTGTCTAAGTCATACAATCTCCAACCCTTCTGTCCGTAGAGGTATTCCAAGAAGAAACACCTATGACTCCGACTCTCAAATTTGTCCCTCGTTCTTCCCTTTGTGTCTGTGTAGCAGAGTGACCCTATCACCCTTAAGTGATCATACTGGGGTGCATTCCCGTACAAAATTTCATAAGGGATTTTTCCATTCAAAACCGAAGACGGCGTTCTATTGATCAAATACCCTGCAGTCAAAACACATTCTCCCCAAAATTTGATCTGAAGATGACCCTGAAATCTCAATGCTTATACCACATTAAGAATGTGACGGTGTTTTCTTTCAACTCTTCCATTCTGTTGCAGTTTCCCTATGCAAGATGTTTGAAACAGAATTTCATGCTTGAAGAAGTAAATCTTCATACACGTGAACTCAGTTCCGTTGTCACTTCTAACTATCTTCACCTTTTTTCGAACTGCCTCTCCACAAAAGCTAAGAAATTCCTCAAGGTTTGGGACACTTCTTTCTTATTAACTAAGACAAAAATCCACACGGCTCGTGAACAGTCATCCACAATAGTAAAAAAAAAAATATGAAGCACCACAAGAGGAAGGGGTTCTATATGTCCCCTATAAATCGCAATGAATCATCTCAAAAGTATCCGAAGCAATATTATCACTTAAAAGAAAAACACTTCTCGTTTGCCTTGCCCGTTGGCATACATCACATTCTCTATCCAATCTATTACCACTCTCCTTTAAGCCTAATGCCATAATAGACTTTGTTACTTGTGCTGAAGGATGACCCAACCGTTTATTCCAAAGATCGAACCAATCAACTGCCTCTACCTTCATAGCCTGTAACAGCGGCACATTCTGAAAATACTAAAGCCCACCTCGACGCTCACCCTTTTCAATTAGCTTCCTTGTGGTGGAGTCTATCATAGAACACATAATTCTATTAAATGTCACATCATAATCTAAATAATCAACTAGTTGTGATTCAGAAATTAAATTGCATGTCAAATCGGGAATATAAAAGACATTCTTTAACCATATCCTGTCATTTGACCTCGTTGTTCTTTCTTTTGTAGCCACAGAGCTACTTCCGTCTGGAAGACCAATCGGACACTTAGGAATTTCTCACTTACTGCTCAGTTCCTCCGGATTACCTGTCACATGGTTGGTAGCTCCAGAGTCTATGATCCAAGATGAGTTTTCGATCTTACTATCTATCTTCCAATTCGAGTTTATTCTCTAGGAATTCAACGTGTGAATCACAGTCTTCCGGATCTCATCGCTCAAATTGTAAAGTCTTGTGTCACATGTGTTCAACGTTCCTATCTTCTCCTGAGTTCCTTCTTTGACAACATGGTGTTAGCCCGATAATTGCCTCTTCCACGATCGGTTCCTGGTCCACCACTTTGTTGTTGTTGCTATCCTCGTCTTCTTCCTCTGATTTTCTCGTCTCCTTTTTTATTTCCTGGCCACCATTCCAGATAACCAACGAGTCAAAAACATCCATTCATAATGTGTTCGGATCCCTTGCAATGTGTGCAGGGTTTCTTCCTTGTACGGCAAAAGCCATGGTTTCACTCCGGTCCTCTGTTTTTCGTGTGATTCCTTTCACACTCTCTTCTTGCACCACCTTCAAATAGACCTTGTTTAATGATGGCAACGGTTCCTGGACCAGTATGTTTGACCTCACCATTCCATATGTTCCCTCATCCAATCCCATGAGGAAAAGATGCACTTTTTCTTCTTCTTTTTTGGCTTCTAGGACCGTTTCTAGATTGCACATGCATTTTCCGCACCTACAAGTTGGGATCTGTTCATAATTCGCCAATTCCTCCCACAACTTAGTGAGTTTTCCATAGTAATCTACTATGGTCCTTCCTTTTTGTTTGCGCTCCGCTAGTTCCGCCTTTATTTATTGCAACCGATGGCCGTTAAACCGTTCTCGGATGCTTGTCCATAATTCTTCCATTTCATCTTTATGTGTAATCGTTGAGCGAAGCATCGGTTCTATGGTGTTGCGAATCCACAACACCTACAGTGAGTTTATAGTCCACCAATCTTCCAAGTCTGGCGACTCTTCATCCGGTTTCTTGATCGTACCGTCAACGAAGACAAATTTCTTCCTTGCTCTTAGAGATGTCCTCATAGATCTAGCCCATTATTCATCACCACAATTCCAGGGTTATCATTTGACGTAATGTCATAAGGAGAGATTGTTTTTCTTTGGGTTTTGTTTTCTTCATCGGCGATTCTGTTGTTGGTATTATCGGTTTCTTTATCGTCACCTGCCATGGTTTTAGGGTTTTTGTGTTGCTTTCAATGTGGCTCTGATACCATGTTAAAATCAAGATAGAGACGAGAATTTAGAGAGACAAGACTAATAAGAGAATTCTTTCTGCTTTGTTTTCATCATAATGACCTCCTTATATAAAAGTAATGTCTTCTTTCTCCTAGTCTAACAAGGTAAACCTATTCTAATAGAACTATAATTCCCATATTATTATGATTACAATTGTACCATAAATAAACTATTATATACTCTCAATACTGTAGGACAGTGCAATAAGGAGACAATGAATTTGGGGCGGGGAAGTGTTGACATGGTTGGTCGATAGAGTCAATGATGAGTTGATTTCTGAGATGGTCACTCATATTATATTTATTATCTCATAAAGTCACTTTCTTGGTTGAAAGAAATTGAAATTTAAGAAAAAAAAGGTAATTTTTTGAAATAATAACTATTTGTTGAATAATCATATGAGAAATCAACCCAGTCAATGATACTAGTGCTAACAATTATTCTTTTGCTACTTGATATGAGTTGAGTAATGAAAAAAGAACTTCTCTACGTTCTCAACAAAGCAAGGAAAGGATGACAGGTGACACAAAACATAGGGTGTGTTCGGTATGAAGGAAAATATTTTCCTGAAAAATGTGTTCTCAGAAAATAAGTGAATTTCTTCTTATTTTCTTATGTTCGGTTGGGTAGAGGAAAATAAGTGAATTTCTTACTTATTTTCTCATGTTCGATTGGTTGGTAGAAAACATTTTTTTGAAAATACCACCCATGCCCCCCACCAACACCACCACCCCATACCACACCAGCCCCTACACCCACCCCATTCCCGCCACCCCCAATTAGCGTGACGAACTAAATCAATTTGGAAAGCTTTTTTGTGAAAATAATTTTTAGATTCATAAAGTACCGAATGAGTTAATGGATCTGAATTGTCACAAAACTTATAATAAAATTGGCCATTAAAGTAATTTTTATTTTATCTTTTTCAAAAGTTATCTAACTTTGCCTAGTTAGCCTTCATGATCATTTTAGTTGAAAATACAACTTATGTACCTATTTAATGATGTGACAGTTGTGAGTATTTAGGAAAAATTATTTAAAAAATTAAAATCAGTACTTGGGTTTAATTAGGATCAAACCCACCCTAAAGCCGACCCAATCCCTCAAGCGTACATGTATGTTTATTTTATTTTGTTTTATGTCTATGCTAGGACCTAAAAAATAAACTTTTTGATTTTCTGTATATCATGTCAAACGTTTGTTACAAATTCTTTCCACTTAGCTTAAAGAAAATTAAACTTAGCTCATTATTAAAAAAATGTGGTTTGAATTTACAGAATCTAATTTGTGTACTATCGTTGCTTTACTTGAAGTCAAGTTGTGTTGGCCAATAAGAGTTTACAGAAGCTGTGTATTTTGCTTCACCTGAAGTCAACTTTTGTTATCTATCAATTTTTTGAAATGTAAGAATGAAGAGTTTAAAGTGGGTTGAATTCTAAATAAATCTAAGTACTAATTTTAATTTCTGAAATTTACAACTCCCATGTCATTAACTAGGCCAAATTAAATGATTTTTGGAAGGCAAAATAAAAATAAGTAACTTTGATATGTGGAAAATTACTATGAGCCCGGTTGGATTGGCTTATAAGTTGCTTATAAGCTGTTTTCAGCTTTTTTGAGTGTTTGACTGGTCAGCTTCAAGTCATTTTGTGCTTCAAATAAGCTCAAAAAAATAATTGGGCCCATTTGACTTAGTTTATCTAAAACAGCTTATAAGCTGAAAACAGCTTATAAGCCAAAAAAAATAAGTTAGACTACCCCAACTTATTTTTTTTAGCTTATCCAAACAGGCTCTATAACTACAAGTTGTGTGACTATTCAGGCAATCAACTTTAGACTGAACTTTCACTAATTAAGGGATTCCGAATTTGAGACATGGAATCACAAACCATTCAATGGAATTCATCTAAATTATAATCATTCATTAACAAACGAGTTAATAATGACATTTCATGGAAAAAGAACGAGTGTGCACTCTTAAACCAAAATAATTACCCGCTCATACTTCCATTACTTTTATATGCTAAAAAAAAAAGTCTTTACTCGAGATGTCCCCCAATTATAATACTTACATGGTCTATAAATATACTGAGATAATATCATAGAAGAATGCTTCAGTCCTCCTCTTAGTCACCCATGATACCATCATGG